>NC_057835.1:30000000-30313750 GCF_910594005.1 Cervus elaphus
TTCAGTCTTTCCCAGCCCCTCCCCCACCTCCTCGGTGCAGGTACAGACTCTGCCTTTATCCTCAGAAGACCCTTCAGTGATGCTCGTCTGTGGCCTCGGCCACCCAGCCTGACGTGTGTGTCCGCGCATGGGGAGCGGTCAGCATGCTTGAGACTGAGTGGCAGCCCTGCCCTAGAGCCACACGCTTTCGGCAGGACGAAGGTGTGTGATTATCTTCTCCCAAGAAGAAAGCCTAGTCCTTTTTTTTTTCTTCTTGTGACTAGTAGTCTCTGTCAGTGGCTGCCATAGGTGACAGTTGTTCTCCCCCAAGTGGTGTGGCGGTAACCGATGGGAGTCCTTCTGTGTGTCTGGAGAATGCCAGTGGGGAGGGGGCATGTCCTGGAGACATGGGCGGCCACCAGGAGGGCCACCAAGATCATCCTTGGCGCCTTTGCTGGCCCCAGTGACTTGACCTCCTAACCGGCCATTTGCCGACTTAGGATGAAGTGTGGTTGAGGATGTGCCTGAGAAAGGTTTTCCTGTTGTTGATGGTCTGATGAGTGTGGCTGTCCGAGAATATGGTAACTGAACAGGGATTGTCACTGACTTAATTAACAAGCCAGCCCATTGTTTTGCTGAGCTGCAGTGTTTCTGCTGGTCAGGTGAACAGAGACACTCGAGTTGTGGTCTCATTTAAGGCTAGGAGGGAAAAAGCGTCCCCCAAGCAAGGATAAGCAGATTGCACACAACTGCATGTAAATTCTGAATAGCATAGCAGAATAATTATGTAAATTGAATATGCAGTGATGAAGGTAATGGGAGGTTTGGGTTCTGTCAGTGCTAGGGTTGAATTGCTGGAGCAGGTTGCTGTAAGCCCTGGAATATAGCACTGGCAATTTTGTTTTGCAGAACGTTATGTGATACCGGTTATTTCCATCCTTGAATAAGTTAACTTGATGAATTTGTTTATACAGAAAATAATTCTCCTACAGAGGGCTAGAGCAGAAGGGATAAACAGAAATGGAAGGAAACAGTTACTGTAGAACTGCTCACCTCTCCCGTTTGGCCCTCTCTACTGGGTCACTCACAAGATTTCTGGTAACAAACTCATGCTCTGAGTGTCTGGGGACAGCAGTGACCCGTTACTGGTCTGCGTTGTGTCCGGGCAGCCGAGAGCTGGCTTCACGTCATTGACACACTTGTGCTAACATAGCACGTGAGAAAGGATGGTTGTCTTCAGTGGGACCAGTTTTCCTGTGTGCTTCCACGACTTCTTTCTCTCGACCTGTCATCCCACTTCATTCCTTTGAGTCTCTGAGGCTTAGCTTACATTTGTGACCATTCCTGGCAAACTGGCCCTTTTGGCAACAATGTATGATTGAATCTGTCTTGCCTATGCAGGAGAACCTAAAAGAACTGTCCAGAAGCTGTTACATACAATGGTGGTGGTTGTGGTTTGGTTGTCATGTCTGACTCTTTGCGACCTCATGGAATTTAGCCTGTCAGGCTCCTCTATTCATGAGATTTCCCAGGCAAGAATACTGGAACGGATTGTCACTTCCTTCTCCAGGGGATCGTCCCGACCCAGGGATCGAAACTGCATCTCCTGCATTGCAGGCATATTCTTTTACTGCTGAGTCACCAGGGAAACCCTGCATAATAGAACAGTAGTGAAACAGAAAAAGGTGTCAGCATTTCAGAAAGAGTCACTTAATATCTTACTGATGGGGAAAAAAAAAAAGACGGGCCATATTCCTCTTTTCTAATTAGAGCTATATCTTTTTTTCCCCCTTTCCATTTTACCTTAAATATATATTTTTCCACATGTTTTTCCTGTGAGCTCTCCAGGTGTCTCATAGCCTTCAAATATTGTCAGTTAATATTGAAAATAAGGGCTAAGACATTTGTGGTTGGAAAGAATACTTTTTTGCATACGGAAGGGTTCACGGAGCTGAAATTCGAGGATTCGTGGCCTTCCCTTCAATGCGTTTTCTGTTGTGTGTGCTCAGGCCTTGTGCAGTGAGAGAATTTGGAGGAAGTGCTTCCTTTGAACGACTTTTGAAGGATTTGGTGGAGCATTTAGCTATATAAAGATTCTTTGAATGTACATAAAGAAGGGAACTTGGCCAATGGGTGTGACTTGACTGTTGAAGCTTCAGTTCAAAGAAGCCATGGAGATTTGCTTCTCGTGCAATTTCTAGGAATTCATCTGATTACTTGCTCCCCTCTCCACTCCCCTCCCCCCCCCCCCCGCCCCAGTATTAAAGTTAGTAGGAAGCTAAAAATGCTACTTCTCAATTAAGAGTGAAGATATTTTATTTTAAAATGGAAAGCAACCATACTGTTCTTGTTTTAGAAAAATATATTAAGTACCAAAAACACGTAAAGTGTATTTTTTGGCATACCACACTTTCATTAATATTTATGTTGTGACTTTCTTCTAACAACTGTAGCTTTTCAGATACTATCTTCTCAATTATGATCCTAGAGAGTAGCAGCATTTACCTGAGAAATACTTTTGTTCATTCAGTCAGCAAGCCCAATGGTGGTATATTTCAACCAACTAATACATATTTTATAGTGTGCTCTTAAACATGTAAAATTACTTGCACACAAAAATAAACCATTAAACTCATTTTACTAATAAGTACAGAATTCCTTGATAGGTGTCTCCCCATCAGATAAACTGAATTAAGCCAGCAGCTCTTCTATTTATTTGTTCTTCTACTCACACGCTGTGACTTGGTTTTGACCTAAGACACTGAATAGTTGTACAGATGGAATTAGATGTTTTAGATACCGTGCCTCAAGTGGTTATAGATTTCTCTAGCATGTGGTCACAAAAGGACTGTTGAACCCTTCCGGTGTTGGTGAGGAATAAGAACTTCTCATGAACATCATGTGCTCTGCCTGCCCACGGGCCTGCACTGTCTGCTCCTGGTCAGTACGTCCAAGCTCTGGGCCAGGGGTGTAGCCAGGTACCCCCTTACCTGCTGATCTCAAAGACTGTCTTCTCTTTGTGTGTGCTGTCGCTCAGTCATGTCTGACTCTTTGCAACGCCAATGGACTGTAGCTCTCCATGCTCCTCTGTCCTTGGGGATTCTTTAGGCAGAAATTCTGGAGTGTGTTGCCTTTTCCTCCTCCAGAGGCTCTTTCCAACCCAGGGATCGAACTTGGTATCTCTTAAGTCTCCTGCATTGGCAGGCGGGTTCTTTACCACTAGCGCCAAAATTATTGTTAAAAGATTTCAGTGGTTATGAAAATGTTTTTGAAAAGTACGAAGTTTTGTACAGATGCAGAACCTGTCATGTGATGTGTAAAGCTCTCCCTGCTAGTTGCTTTCTGCCCAAAGGCCCCTGTGGGATGTTGAATGCAAAGCCACTGTGAGAGCATCAGGCATGTGAGAGGCCAGTCCTTGCATCAGCTATCCTCCCCATAGATGCCCGTGTGACTGAGCTCTCAATGTCGAATAGGGAGCTGGAGGGTACAGGATTAAGAAGAAAGACACTGCTTTCTCTGTCTCTTGCTCTCTGTCTTTTAATTTTAGAAAAACAACACCCTTGAACTTCCATAAGATGACTAATTTTATGTGTACCCTGATTCCTGTGGGAACAGTTGTAATGTCGTGGGAGTTGTGCCTCTCCTGTCTGGGTGGGTGGTGAGATTTATTTTTTTCCTCACGGGCCGTAAATTTGCTGAGCCTAATTCTCCACCTCTGGACCTCACCCAGTTACACCGAGAGTGGGCTGCCCGTCTCCCAGGTTGACTCTAGCCACCCTGGCGCATCAGAGAAGATGCTCTTGAATCTAGGGGAGTTGGGCTCTGGCTGCTGCCGCCACCCACACTGTCCCCGTCCTGGTCGTGGGAATGCTGCTCATGAAACAGACGAGCATCTTAGGACTTGGCACAAGCTGCCAAATATCGGCCCTGCTGTTTGGCTCTTGGAAGAATATCCCATGGTAGAAGGGCAGTGAAAGGCCTGCTTTCTGCCCTGGTTGTGTGATGGGTGGTGTGCCCAATCCTTTCTGCTGTGTCTCAGTGCCGGGCAGAGCCGCGGGCTGATGCTCATGTTTGCTGAGCCTCTGGGATCCGACGACACATTAGCTCACTAGACTTTGCTTCTGTCTTACTTCTGATGGTGGTTTAGTCCCTCAGTCGTGTCTGACTCTTTGCAACCCCATGGGTTATAGCCCGCCAGGCTCCTCTGTCAGTGGGATTCTCCAGGCAAGAATACTGGAGTGGTTGCCATTTCCTTCTCTAGGGGATCTTCCTGACCCAGGGATCGAACCTGGGTCTTCTGCCTTGCAGGCGATCTCTTTACTAACCGAGCCACCAGGGAAGCCCTTATTAATTCAGTCCATAAAACTCAATAGCCTTTAGTCTTTTGGTGATAATTTGTGACTGCATGATGTCTTTTTTTTTTTCTCCGCACCTAGAATCTATTCAACATTAAAAACGGGTTTAGCTCTTTCAGGAGGACTTTCTGCTGTACTTTCTGTTTCATTTCTTTCTTTCTTTTTTTTTTTTCAACATTCTTCTTTATAAAATGGTCTGCTGGAGCTCTCCTCAGGACAGAGTGCAGTGTTAGTTACTCAGTTGTGTCCAACTCTTTGTGACCCCATGAACTATAGCCCACCAGGCTCCTCAGTCCATGCGATTCTCCAGGTAAGAATACCGGAGTGGGTAGTCATTGCCTTCTCCAGGGGATCTTTCTGACCCAGAATGGATCTCCTGCATTGCAGGCAGATTCTTAACCATCTCAGCCACCAGGGAAGCCCCTCCTTAGGACAGAGTTCTGATGTTATTGGAACCTGCCCAGGGATGAGTCCAAGTAACAGAAGACATTCACCAGGAGAGGTTTTCCCCAGGACCTGGGCTCTGGAGCCAGGCGGGTCTTGGGATGGCTGCTTACTAGGCTGAGCGTGTATTTGCTTTGACTGTTTCCTCACCCTTGGACAGTTTCGTAGTAAGATGTGAGGGTGAGTGGTATTGAGTCTGAAATAGACGTTTTAAATGAAAGTAGGTTAGGTTTCTGTATCTTTCCCATCCTTCTTTGCTATTCCCTTTCTAGAAATTTAGCACAGTTAAGGTACTTCAGGGGTAGTTGATGCTCTAAGATCTACTTGAAGTAATAAGTTAATAAATAAGTAATCAATAGCTTAAAAAGTTTATAGATTGTCATTGAAGTTTGTTGTTCAAAAGTATAACAAAATTCCTTTCTCTAATCCCCTCTCTTGTTCACTTCTCAGCTCTCCTAACTTTCTCTTTCTCAAACAGGAGCATTGGATGGAGAATTTGTGGGTGGCGTTGAGGAGCAGTCGGGGGTGGTTCAGCTGAGGGCTGCTTGCTAGGAGGTTGTTGGCAAAGGGGGCCTTGCTCCGGTCCTCCCATCCCACCCTGGTGCTTTCCTTGTGGGGAGTCTCAAGCATTTGGACTGGCTGCTGACCACCACTGGGCCCTTGGTCCAGGGAACCCTGATGGCCTTCTTGTGAAAGTGGTGATGTAAGGTTTTCTTGTCTGTCATGCAGAATTTGTCTTCACGCCTACCTTATTAGTTTATTCTGTCATTTGCATTTTTATCACATCCCAGTTTAGCTATTAAGTAAAAAATTTTTAAACGTCTTAGGACTCGAACATTTTTATTTTATTGAGTTGGCCTTACTTCATGATATGTTACATTTTATGTTGCCCTCATTGATCCTTTTGAACTTTCAGTCCTTTATCTTGCTCTTTTTTTAGTTTGCCTCTTTATCTTTTAATTTTCTTTTTTATTGTTTAAAAACTCAGAGGAAAACCTTAAGCTGAGGGGCCAGATGCTTTCCTCCTGCCATCCTTGAGCCTGCAACCTTAGCAGCTCATGGATTGTATCATATGTGATCTTTCTGAATCATAACAAGTCACACCCTTCCTGTGCCATGAACATTGCTCACTTCTCATCTATGACATTCAGTTTCTTACGGAAAAGCCTTTTGAATGTGTAAAATATAAGGATATGTTTCAATACTCTTTGTTCTCCTAAAAGACAGTAGTGTGACACTTGGGCTTGATTTCCTGAAAACAGGCCTGTTTAATGTTCACAATCCTCACAGTTGATTTTTACCAACGCGAGGAGGCCCTTCGCCAGTTGTGTCCTGTGTGAGGGTCTGTGTGGTGAATCCCCGCTGCTGTTCAGCTGCTTCACTAGCTGACTCTCTTCCTCTGATCCCATTTGGTTCCACAACATGGTTCCTTTTCAAACTTCCTTTCCTTGGAGGACTTAGATCCTTAGGCTAATGTTAATCGATGTTTACACTCTGTAACAAACCAGGGCAGCTAGTTGGCTTTCCTGTAAGTCCTGGTCCTTTGCATAAATTCTTGTTTTAAAAACCTGTACTCTTTCTCACCAAAGAAAATCCTCACTGTCCATGTGCTGTATCCAAGCTGGGGTTTATGCATCTAGCCCCTTTCCAGGGAGCATCCCTTGGCTCATGGCTATGAACTCTTCAGCCACATGCTGAATACCATCGTTCTAGGGGCTGATCCCCTCCTGTAAATCCCTCCTCTCTGAACCCACCACTTGTTTCTCGGAGTTCTCATCAGGGTGGTGCAGGCTTTGATCACATGGGGCGGGAAGAGAACTTTAGAGCTTGGTCTGTCAAGGAGACAGAAGTGTCACTTGGCCATTGACCCTGAGCACATCCCGCTGCCCACCACCATGACCTGCCTCTCATGGTGACACGTGATATGTGAGTAAAGCTGGTGCAGGGACAGTGGCCCTGCCAGCCACCAGCAGCATCCCCAGAAAGAAGTCCCCTTTCCAAGAATACAGGGGCCCGCCCAGCTTCACGAGGGGGCGGCCCTACATCACCCGACACCAGTAATGATGGGTGATAAGGATCAGGAAATGAAAGAACTTTTGTGAGTGCAGAAGGGAAGTATACAAATGTACAGGGTTTGAGGCATTGCTGGGTTTCACTCTATTTGGGTAGTGCTTTAGCCTCACTTTACTGAGCTTCATAAAGATAGAATCTATGTGGGGCTATCGTAAATGTGTTAGCAAGCAGAGAGCTTGAGCCGCAAATAGTCAGGGCTGTGTCGGTGTTTGTTGTTTTCCCTGGTTTAGTTAAATCACTCAGCTAACCTCACCTGACCAGGCGTGAGGAATACAGAGATAAATAAGACACAGTTCCTTCTTGAGCTTACAGGATAGTTGGAGAAAAACATACACACACAGTGCTTTGATTTCACTGCATTGCAGTCATATTAGCCCCCAGTATTGTGTGTTTTAAATATGCCTTGTGTGGGGAGTACATCGTTTGGCATGTAGAGGGTGTGCGATGTGACTAATCCAGACTTTGGTGGCCAGAAAATGGTTCTCTGAGTGAGTGATGTCCGCCTGAGCCTTGCAAATGAGTAAGTGAGGGTCAGTGGAGGTTGAGGAGACCTGTGTATCCTTTCAAAAGTGCTTCTGTGTACCCATAGGGTGGAGGATGGGGGATTTAGGATGTGGGAAGAGTAGAAAAAGAAAGTTCACGTCGCCGACTGTAAAAAGCTGCGTGCAGAATCTCGGACGTCAATACACGTGGGACTGGACTTCAGCAGAATGACTTGGTCAGGTTTGCCTGTGAGGCAGCTGCCCTGGTGATGCCTGGAGGATGGGTTTGCGGGTGTTGTTCGGGTGGCAGGACCACATCTCAGAGCTCGGGGAAGGAGGTGGGCAGAGCCGATCTAGGGTAGGCATGAGGACAGACGTGGCTTCTCCACTGAGGCCACTCAGGGGCAACCTCATGCAGGCCAGGCTTCCTCACCAGCCTTATGGATGGGGCACTGGGCCAAGGCCATCGCTGCAGCTGTTGGAGGCACCGTGAGGTTGTAGATCTGTGCCAAGCAGCCCAGGGGTCTCTTCCCCTACCTCGTAGTGTCTGGTCAAGGGGTACAGTGTCCTTGTTAATACCATTCCCTACTCGCCTCCTGGAAGAGCTGCCCTACGCTCAGGCTCTCCGGATTATAACTTGGAAGAGGAATGTGTATGTTTTGGCTTCGACTTCACGAAAGATCAGTTTTGCACCTCACACATCTGAGTCCCGGCTGTGGCCTTGGGATTCGTGTCCTTTTTCCGGCAGTCTGGGTGTTGTGACAGTCACGGTGGGATGTGATACGTGTCTATACTAAAGCAGTGGCTGCTGGGCTGGTCTGCTCGTTTGTCTTTTGAGCTGGTGTTGAGCTCTGTTGATACAGGATGTTCCTTCTCTTCGAGTGGCTTAGATGAGCAGTCACACTAGTGTGGCCTGTCCCTAAGTGTCCGCTGGTTATTCAGCCCTGTGGGTCTGAGCCACAGTTAGAGAACAATTCCCCGCCATGGGTGCCAGGCGTTGGAAAGATCGAGTCTTGGAGCAGGGTGCAATTAGTAACCTCATTTTGTAGTTGAGTAAACTGAAGCTCAGGGAAATTTAAAGACGTAGCGAAATTTAAAAATGTATCCAGGATCACAGACAGGTTAGCAATGACAGAGTTGGAAGGTGAACTGAGGGCTGTCTGAAATCAGTGCTCTGATTACCCTCATTGGCTGGGGAAAAAAAATTCTGATTCTGGCTTTTTGGGGGCAAAGCAGTTTTAATGTAATAGTTGAAAGTCCAAATGAGCTTACTGCAAAATAGTGGCAAAGGCAATCTGATGTAAATAACTCTCTCTGGTCCTTGACTGTCCTGTGTTGGGGTGACATGAAGACTTTGTAGCATTTGACTTCTTCGTGTGTTCCTGGTTTACATGTTGATGTCATGAGAAGATGTTAGCAAGGAAACACTTAGCTGCCTCTGAGCAGCATGAACAACACAGGATCTACTGAGATTAGAAATCCCCCAGTCATCCGAGCTGGGGTGGGCGCTTCCCTGGGCTGCCAGCGTTCTGTCCGTGCACTTGGAGGGGTCCTGTCCGACCTCGGGTGGTCTCAGAGCTTCCGTGGGGCGTGTCCCCAGCCAGGGACAGATGGAAAAGCACGAGCACACCTCTTCTTCGGCAGACTGACATCTCCTCAGACCCGGGCTCCGGCGGGCTCCGGGACAGCGAGCCTTTCTCTGCTGGAGGATGGCTCACCCCGGGAGCAGTAACCCCACTAAATCACACGGTGTCCGGCGCTCCCGGGTGGAGAGGGCGCGGGCGGAGGACGGGCCGCCAACTTGCTTTACCTGGCAGCTGTTCAGCTCCGTGACAGGCCTACCTCTGATTAAACAAATTTGAGAAATATGTAAAGTTTTGGAAGCAGTTTTGCACTGATTTGATAAAAGAAACCACAAAACACTGCAGCGCAGGTGTTGAGAATGTTTGAAAGCTGATTGAGGGAAGCAGATGGCTTTAGTCAGTGGCATCCAGCCAAAAGAGCAGGTGCTGGTCATGTGACCGCTGGTTACCAGGGTAATCTGATTGCTCTTGGCGTGCAGATGAAAGGAAAGGGGCCCAGCGTTCAGCTGTAGTATTGTATAATTTGTGGCAGTTAGAGCGGAAATAAACGCTGGGAATGGAGCCTCATAGTAGGGGAGACTGCTGTCCATGTGTAGCATAAACACTGGGATAGTTGGGTGAGGAACTCTTGTATAGATTTTTTTTTTTAATTTAAAAAATATTATGCTTTCTGTGGATCTTTCAGGGGCCTAAAGTTTTTAGGACACTGCCTTTTTTTTTTTTTAATTAAAAAGGAGTCTATAAACCTAACTGCTGTTTGCTATAATCTTGAATCGTTGTTAAGTTTTTTCCTTACGTGCTTATTTATTAGGCTACGATATTAACAGCACAAAATAAAAACAAGCTCTGAGGATTTGAAAATGACTACTTTAGTATTATCAAATATCTTATTTATTCGTTACAGAAATCCCTTTTAGGTGTGCAATTATATTAACACATACTTTTGAAATATTTTACATGACATGTGCTGTCCTGAAATAAAAGTGTGCAGGTATCCTGGCCTCTCTTCCTTTTGTAATAGTTGGGACTGAAAAAAAAAATGCTACTTAATGCATCCTGGCAGCATACTTTTTTAGGAATTTACAAGCTCAAACTTTTTAAAGGTTTTTGAAATGTATCTTTTGTTTTCAGTAGTAAAAACTAATTATTACTGAGGTTGGATTGTTTTAAATGTTGGATAGTAAATGATAATAAACAATGCTTAGGAAACCTTGAGGCTGGTTTGGAAATTGCTGTGAAAGTTAGCACCTAAGTGTGCATTCTAAAAGAATGGCAAATAAAGGTTCTAAAGGTGATGGTAGATTTAAAATTTTAAATCTTTTTTTTTTTTTTTCTTACAGTTCATTCTTGTCTTTTGACTTTGGTAACATTCAAATCCTGTTAACCTTTGATGAAAACATGCTATGGATCGTGAACTTGAATTATTGGGGTCGCTCTGCTATGTTTTTGTATTTCGGAGACCTGCCTTTTTAAAAACAGGCTATTGTGACACCTTAAAAAAAATGCCAGCACCAAAATAAAGCTTATTTTTACTTAAGAACACAGCATTAAATAAAACTGTGCAGAAGAGGAAATTGTTATATATTTTGTTATATTTTAAAAGTTTATAAATTGGATTAAAATGTAGCTGAATGATGTTAAAAGAGAACATGCAATACTATTGGTCAAGAAAAGGACTTAGGAGTATTTAAAGCTATCCGCAGGAGATATGAAGAAATGATTGTTATGTTCTAGCTTTCCTTGAAAGTTTTAGAAACATATTCTGGTGCCTTAAAAACTTGATAGCAAAACAACTTCTTAATCCGATTTTTCATCAGGGCTTGCTGTATTGGCAGAGACTGTTCATTGTCTCGATGAACAAATGTACTCTGTGTGATTATTAGCAGTTTTTGCATGCCGTTTCTTTTTAATTAGGTCAGATATTTGCCGAAGGTCATCGGTATGGGGTTTTGCTGCAAAAATTAATTGAGAGTCAGTACTGTTTAACTCTCGATGGCCAACATGCATTGATTTATCCACGTTTATTGATACTTCGGGGATGTTTATGTGGGAAACAGGCATGGGGCGTGTGGAAAATCTCATGAGAAAGTGAACACTAAGTGATCCACTTTGAATTCTAGTAATAAGAAACCTGATTCAGAAGCAAGTGCTTTGAAGAAAAAGGTCAACAAGGGAAAAACAGAAGGTTCTGAAAATTCAGACTTGGACAAAACGCCCCCACCATCCCCTCCTCCCGAAGACGATGAAGACCCAGGTGTTCAGGTAATACCTTTATTCTGATCCTGAGCCGTGGTTGTTGAGTGTGGGTAACTTTAGCTGCATATCAAGTGCACTGGACCTACCTGTCTTTGTTATAGAGCTGCTGTAAAGATGGGTTTTTGTTGTCTGGAACATTATATCCATTGTGATGAGAGCTGGGCCGCCAGCCTGAAATTAAACTCCTGACTTCGTGGTTTTGCCATCTTTGACTCTATGATAAATAAAACAGGCTCTTTACATGTATTTCTGTGAAGGTATCTTTTGATGTTTATGTATATGTTAGTGTTAATGTATTCTTAATATATTGGTTTGTTAAGACCTTCATCCACATTTCTAAATTTCTCCTAAGTTTGGTTCCCTGTCAGTTATATTGCAGAACAAAGTTGAAGATATACTCTATACCTCATCTTAAAGTTTCTGACATCTGACGGTCAGAGTCGAGATGTGTTTGTGTAATACTAAAGTTTCTGTGAACCAACTGAGTGACTTTCTGGATGGCAGCACTGCACGATTGTCCAGTGTTAGATTCTCCTGACTTCTGGACAATTTTATAGGAATCAGTTGAAAGGCTGGCCCTGAAATAGACATCAGGAATTCAGGTTCTTGCGTGTAAAGCACACTGCCTCCACTGAGAAGACTGTAAGTAAGGGATCCCTCCACGTGACTGTTGAACATTATTTCCTTGTTACGTTCCCTGGAAGCATGCCAGCGTGGTCCTCTGGGGTGCCTGGGAACGTGGCTTCTGTGAATGACATCTCCGCTGTCAAGGAGCAGTTACTGAGCGTCCTGCCAGGATAGAAAGCAGCCCCTGGAAGCAAGTTTGACCTTTTCTAATAGTTTGGTGCATATTCAGTACTCCTTGTACCTACTCATTTGCTTCAGAGTTAGAAACAAAGTACTTGCAATATGCAGTTCTGTGCTAAAGAATTTCAGATAGCTTTTGTTTGTGTGTGTGTGTTTAACCAGAACTCCCTGATACCGATAAAGTCACAGAATGGCCTAACCTAGGAGGACCTGAAAGGGCGAAAGAGAGAATGAATGAGTGAATGTGTTTTGGTTTGGCTTGGTTTGGTTCTATAACTAACATAGTGATAACCTCTGGCAGTTTGAGTTAATTTTGTAATCTCCTCTGACTTTATACGTCAGTGAAAATATATGGGGGAGGTGAGTAGATATTTTTAATTGTTTAGGGAGTTTTAAACTATTTTTAATGATTTTAATTTCTATGCTCACAGGTGTTTTTTTTTCCCCTGAATTTCTTTGCTTAAACTAGGATCTTCATGCAGTAGTATTTGGACAGTATGAGGAAGCCTTTCACACAGGTCAAGAAAATTCTGTAATTCTTTCACAAACACTACTGAATCTTAAAAATCCATTTGCATTAATGCAGACCCAAATGGACTTTATGAAATACCAGTGTTTTGTTTTTTATCCCCCCTTGTGCATTTCAGTTATAGAAAATGCTAATCAATGCAAATGGACATCGGTGCGTCCTTTCTCATTGGCTGGTGCTGAACTGCCCTGGGCCGCACGGCTGAAGTCAGCAACCACACGAGCCACTTTCTCAGTGTCCCTCCTGTCTCTGCACAGGAAGTGATGCTGCCTGCTGGTTTGTTGTGTTTCTTCCTGTCGCACACGCTTCAGCAAAGGGCGTGTAGTTCTTGAGTTTTATGATTGATTTGTTTAAACTCTAGTAAACGCCATGTCTTATTTTTTCTTTTAGCCAACTGAAAATTGTGTCACAAAGTACTGCCAAAAAGTGAGATTGTGCCAACACATTTGAATCTCCTGTTCAGTGTACCTATTTTAACTGTAAGAAAATTCTTAAAACAATCCAAGTTTAACAAGTTATTTTTGTGTTAATTCAGAAGTTTTGAGCTTTAAGTGCAATTCTTACATTTTATTTTGATCCCCCCCAATCTTTTTTTTTCTTTTTTTAATTGAAGAATAATTGCTTTACAGAATTTTGTTGTTTTCTCTCAAACATCAACATGAATCAGCCATACTCCCCAAATCTTCTAAATAATAATAATCTAACAGATCTTTAAGAAGCCTATTATGTAATAAATTATTTTATATTGGGAAATTGGAAAAGGAACCTTGATACCCAAAATAAATGAACCTAAGATCAGTTATTATTTAGAAGGTAGAGAAGCCATATAACATTTAAACAGTTCAGAAAATTGAGTTCTAATTGTTTTTTTTTTAATAATAATAATAATGAGGAGAAACTTTCATTATAAAAGTTATATTCACCATACATACATTTCTATAAAAAAAAAAAGTCCCTGTCTTATTGCACTGGAACATTTCTTCATTATCAGAGTGGGGTTGAAAGTGGATTTGTCTTAGACTCTGACAAGGAAGTTTAGTTATTTGCACTGAGAGTCCTGGGGCAGTGTGGCCCCAGCCACGGAGACCTGGTGAAGCATCACAGATGTGTCATCCATAGCACGTTCTCCTTACAGTAATGACATGAAGATGAAAATAAAGATTAATCCGTTTCCATTTAGCGAAATTGATACATCAAATGAAATACAGAGATTATGCTAAATCTCACCAAATTAAAATGTTGTTCCTGATAATAGGCTCTTACATCTTAAAGAAACTGACAGCCAGAAGTGGGAGGTGATAAAGTGAGGCAGAAGAGCAGTTACTTCAGATGAGCTGTGGGAAGAGAGGAAGGAGGCTGTGTAATGCAGCCTGGCTTTAGAGCCTCACTGCTTCCTGACTTTCCTTGCAGAAGTGGAGCTAGTTACTGATGACCGTAACGCTACTAACTGCGTTTAGCATTGGCACGTGCCTTGCACCGTTTTGAATACTTCCAGTGAATTCCCTCCTGTGATCGTCACAGCATACTTACGAGGTAGCTACTACAATTACCCCTATTCTACAGATCGGGAAACTGAGGTCCCTAAAATAACTCATGCAGGGTCACACAGTGAGAGACCAGGCTCATTCTCATGGGGACACGCAGCGCCAGGGCTCACAAGGTGACGTGGGGCAGGATGGGCCGGGGCAGGGCCCCCGCTGGCCTCGGTGTCACCTCCACGTGGAACTGGTTATTCTGGAGAGGAGAGGGAGGTCAGAGGGGAAAGTCAGAATTTGGATGCCTCCCGCCACTCCCCCCAGCACCTCGATGTAGAGCTAAAAGTTCGCAGTCCCCAGTGACCCATCTGATGGTCCTCTTGTACCAGTTGTGTGTGAGCGGTACCAGAGTGTGAGCGGCCTCCCACCCCCTTGTGAGAGCAGGGGAAGACAGACTTCATTCAGTAAGACGTGGTGGGTCCCGTTCTCTGGTACCGGGTGCTGGAGCTTGGTGGTCCCGACTTGGGCCCTGTCAGTCTCTGGCCAGTGCCTCCCGAGGTCCATGTGGTGGGGTGATTTGCTTCTCTCTGCCTTACTGTCCCAACTTTAAAAAACTCACAAGGCTCTTCAGAAAGTTTTTCTTCATAACTCTTAGAAAGCAGTTTGTATCAGTGTTACTTTTCTCCGTATTCTTTTTATTCTGTGTGCTTTGCCAGCTCATCTGTAATAGTCTTGCCTTGGTCAGTGATTTAAAACTTACACAAGTCATTTTAGAGTTAGCTTAGAGTTTATCACACATATTAATGAGAAACTTATTTATCTCCATTTTTAATTAACAGACAAACCTATTTGTATATCAAAAAGGTCAAGCAGTCTAGAATTGTTTTGAACAAAAAGTACAGAATCTTTCCTTCTGTTCCCTTTATTTCACTCCCCAGAATTAATAGTTTTAACAGTTTGTTGTGTCTTTTCAGATTTTTTCCTATTATTGAAAATATGCACATATACATTAATTTTTTTAAACAAATATTCATTGGGTCATAGGAAAGTAAACAAGATATGCAGTGTGTTTCTCTGGAGGAGTTAATATATTGATGGCCCACACATGCAGATAGATACACAAGGTTTTTCTAATCTTAGAATTGTAAGCAACCAATTGTTATGTGACTTGCTTTTCTTTTTAGTTAATCATTTGTCTTCTGGAGGCATCCTGTAGATTCCTAGGAGTTTGCTTGCCAGGATGAGTGGGCAGGTTTTACATTTTGACCACACTGGTCCTGCAAAAGTGTATTAGGTTCTACTTTGACCACTGGATGAGACAGCATCTTGCCAGCGTTCCTACTAATACTGTTAATAGTCCTTTGCATTTTAATCAGTGCAGTCAAAAATTTTAAAAGTAAAGTTCCTTATCGTAGTTGCTCATTATAAATTCTGCCATTCAGTCTTTCATCTCTTCAGAAATGTTTAAACTGTTTCTTTTAGGACCAAGATTAAAATGCACACCTTCTATTTAAATGGGCCTCTGAAATCTTATTGGTACCTTGGATAATAATCTAACTGTAGTTAAATAGAACTTTATAAGTCACAAAGTATCTTCTAATGCCTTCAGTTTTTTTAGACTTTTTATCATGGAAAAAAAATTTTTTTAAATATACAAAAATAGGATGGCCTAATGAAGTCTTAACATATCTACCACCCAACTTCAGTATTGCCTTCACTTTTGAGCAACTCACCGCCTGAATGAGGAGGAAGATGTGTTGTTACTACCGTTGTGCAGTTAAAGGCCACATAGCCGGGAGTGGCAGGACCTTGACCTGCCAGGTGTCTGACTTCAGATTTCCCCCTTTCCCATCATATCTGTCGCCAATGTGATGTCTTGTGTGCTTTACAAGGTTATAGTCACCGACTTTTCTTTAAGATCATTGTTATTTTATAATATAAATGTACCCTTGCCATTCCAAGAAACAGAAATGAGCATCAGCTTTCTAAGTCCTCCCTGGCGGGTTTTTGTTTTAGAAGCGACGGTCCAGCAGGCAAGTGAAGAGAAAGCGATACACCGAGGACTTGGAGTTCAAGATCTCTGATGAGGAGGCCGACGACGCGGATGCTGCTGGGAGAGACTCCCCCTCCACCACCTCACAGTCGGAGCCACAGGTGAGCGACCAGGTGTGCGGGGGGGCGGGGGGGGGGGCGGGGGGGTTCCCACTTGCATTTCAAAGAGTAGGCTGGAGATTTTATAGCTGGTATCTGAGAAGTTCATTTGAAGCATCAGACTTTGAGCTGGAAACATCCATCTCGTGTTGGTGAACACACTTTGGGATATCAGTGGTTTAGAAGTAGGTTTTTAAAAAAACCCTGTTCACTGAAATAATTATTTTAGTGCGAGCCTGTGATACACAATTTGACACCGTTTTGGGGAATTGATGGTCCCTGTTGAGGATGAGTCAGAGCTGGGCTGCAGGGAGACTGAATTTCCCTCCGAGAGTTCAGTGCTGTATAGCTTCTGGGACTTTAATAAGCCACTCAGGCTTGTCTCCTGCTGCTCAGCATCATAAGAACCCCTTTATGAAATTACTGCCGTGTAGTCTCCAGCAGGGCATACTTTATTCTTCATGCAATGTAAATGATGGATAAAAGAGCTTATAAAATATGGGTAGTAATGGAGGGTTGATTATTGTGAAGATCTTCCCCCCCCCGCCCCCCCTTTAAAGTCCTCTTCCTACCATCACTGTGCTTTAGTTAACAAACTGGTAACCCACTGAAAAATATATTAAATGCAGTTTTGTATTTCATTTGGTAATTTGCACTCTGTCTGGTTGTTCTGTAACGTTTTGTGTGACCTCCGTAGATCAAAGCTGCCTACAATAACAGAATGATGAGTATATTTACCCCATGGGTCCAGACAGGGAGAAGTCAGGTCTTTGCCATCATGCGGAGATCATTTCTCTTGGCAGCTGGAATTTCTGAATGCTCCTTGGCTTTGGGGACCCATGCTAGTCCACGCAATTAAACCACATAATCGCAAAGTAATAAACACAGATCTTCCTTTTTGCCTTTCTGTAGAGGGAGATTTTTGTTCTTTTCAATCGTATTTCCCACTGGCGATCCTGCCCAGTGATTTAAAGGGTATGAATTTAAAGGGTTTGGAGGGAGATGCGAAAGGGAATGGTTTCTCACCTTTATAGCTTAGAATGACATGCTCTCTGTTTGCGTTTATTCCCTCTGCTTTATTTTTTAGGAATCTGTTGATGCAGATGGTCCAGTGGTAGAAAAAATTATGAGTAGTCGTTCAGTAAAAAAACAGGTAAGCGCCATGTGGAGTTATCAGAACTTGTGGTGTGGGTATGACTCAGAATTATTTTTTGTTTTACAGTTTCCTTTTAAAAATTTCACTATTGTAAAATAAAACTTCTGCTGATGGTTCTAATCCTGTCTAATTGATACTAGTCCAATATCAATCTTTGGGATATTCAACCCCAAATGAAATTAAAATGTATCAGTCAGTACTTTATTACCCCATTTAGAGTAGGCAGGAACTCAAAACATCTCAAAAGAAATGTATAGGACTCATAGACTACCTTTTTCGTAAATATTATTCATATAAAATCATAGACATGAACCTGTCATCTCTCTTAGGAAGGTCCCTGCCCCTGCTCCCCAACCCTGGAAGCTCTCTTTATCATTTTAGCAAGTAGGTGTTTTCTCATACTTTTCACAGCATTTTTTCATATACAGTTGAATTCTGATTTCTTTTTTTGTTTGTTTGATTGGGCATTTTTGTTTGTTTGTTTGAGTTGTGCCTGCAGTATTTGGGATCCTAGTTTCCCTAACTAGGAATCGAACCTGCACCACCTAGAGTCAAGTGCAGAGTCTTAACCACTGTACTGCCAGGGAAGTCCTTTCATTTGCAATTGAAATATTCACTAGTTTTTTTGTTTTTTTTTTTTTGTTACTGCAGAAGTAAAATACTGAACTATTTTCAGTATAATTTTTGAAGATAATATGCCTTATCCTTCCAAATTATTTGAAATTCATGTTGATTCATCAAGGTGAGCCCTAAGCATCATTTATTAGCCTGGTGCCCTCGTCCCTGAGGGGCACACACACTGTGACCATGAATTCCAGGAACACTGCATCTGTTATTGATGGAGACTCCCTGTCAACCTTTCCTCTTTTTCATCAGTTTGAGAAAATGCTTTAGTTTGAAGAAGTACATAGGCCTCCAGGTACATTTACATGTTCTAGCAAACTGTGTTTGGTTTGTCTATCTCTAGAGATGGTCTCCTTTAGATACAAGTGTCTGTCTTCTGGTTTGAATCATCATAAAGTGCACAGTTATTTCTTTTTCTTTGCCTTCAAGGTGGGTGGAAGTATAGCCTCATTGTTTTGACATGTAAAATAAGCTTTTTTTTCTGGGGAAAAAAAATGTAAAGTGTATACAAAGTGTAACTTCCAGTGAGAGAGATGAGGAGTGGAGGAATTACATGATTTAAAGTGAGCTCCTGGGTTTATCAAATAGGAAATATTTAAGAGCCTCTTGATGAAGGTGAAATCTTTGAAAAAGCTGGCTTAAAACTCAGCATTCAAAAAAACATTCAGCGTTCAAAAAAATGAAGATTATGGCATCCAGTCCCATCACTTCATGGTAAATAGATAGGGAAAAAGTGGAAACAGTGACAGATTTTATTTTCTTGGACTCCAAAATCACTGCTGATGATGACTGCAGCCACAAAATTAAAAGATGCTTGCCCCTTGAAAGAAAAGCTATGACAAACCTAGGCAGTATATTGAAAAACAGAGATACCCCTTTGCCGACAAAGGTCTGTATTGTCAAAGCTGTGGTTTTTCCAGGAAGCATGTACAGATGTGAGAGTTGGACCATAAGAAAGGCTGAGCACCAAAGAATTGATGCTTTCAAATTGTGTTGCTGGAGAAGACTCTTGAGAATACCTTGGACAGCAAGGAGATCAAACCAGTCAATCCTAAAGATCAAGCCTGAATACTCGTTGGAAGGACTGTTGCTGAAGCTGAAGCTCCAGTACTTTGACCACCTGATGTGAAGAGCTGATTCTTTGGAGAAGACCGTGATGCTGGGAAAGATTGAGGGCAGGAGGAGAAGGGAGCGACAGAGGATGAGATGGTTGCATGGCATCACCGACTCAATGGACATGGGTTTGAGCAGACTCAGGGAGATAGTGAAGGACAGGGAATCCTGGTGTGCTGCAGTTCAGGGGGTCACAAAGAGTCGGACACAGCTTAGTGACTTAACAGCAACTCTTCAAATACTTTCTAGAGATCCTTGAAATGGTATTGTACCAGTGGTAAATTCTTCTTTGCCTTTGCTCCAGTACTCTTGCTGTTCTATTGTGTTATTTAAGGTGTAGATTTTTATCAGAAGATAGCATTCTTGTTCATATGAAAATAAAAGCAACATGTCAAGGTATTTTCAAGATGGTGCAGAGAGCTCTGCTGGGTGATGCTGAGCCAGAGTATTCAGTCAGACAAGGAGACACAAGCCCAGCTCACTGCAGTGAAGTGAACGGATATTTCATTACCAACTGAGGGTGTCACTGGATGAAAATCCCACACACAGAATGTATATGTGTGGCTGAGTCTCTTCGCTGTTCACCTGAAACTATCATGACATTGTTCTTCGGCTATATCCCAATACAAAATAAAAAGTTAAAAAGATATTTTCAAAATGAGTGTGAGGATGAAGATATATGGAGTTACCTACCTGGTGACTGTTTGACCTTGAGAATGTCCTCTCTGATGAATTTAAGATCTCAACCAAATTTCACTCCTGTTCAAGCATAAACGAGCACTATTAACCTAATTAGAAAAGTGGTTTTTTAGTCCTAATGACTCTAGAATTGTTAATTTGTGATTGTAGATATATGGCAGATTGTAAATGCTTGACATACTATAAAGCGTAATCCCTTTCACCAAATTGAAGTGACTTGTTTGAGTAAATAGGCTGTGGTTTGCATGGGATATATTAATTTTCATTCAATTGATAGTGCTTCAGTAGGCATAGTCAGCAGGTTTGGGGGTTGCAAATTATAATCAGCTCTATTACTCAGAGCTACTTAGACTATACATGATGGAGGGCATTGCTTTTTCTTTCTGTCTTGCCCACTTTAGGGCTAGTTTTTTGCTTTCCTACCCTTGAAAGAGAGCTACTCCCAGTTTAGGAGTAGGTATTACTACCATTTAGAGATAACCAGGTTCATCTTATCACCAGAGATTAAAAATCACTATAATTGTATGTGAGGGTAGTAGAGTGTTTGTTGAATTGGTGAATTTTAGGATGAAGAAAAGCAATGGGAAATTTTCTCTGGAAGGAGAGATATGCCTTGAGTTATGACTTGAAATATAGAGCTCATTGACTTGCTTGTAGATTACTGATATTTCATAAAGGGCAATAAAAAAACCATCAGAAAATTGTAAACATTAGCAGGTACTCACTTTTTAAACTGCTAATGTTCTCAAAATAGTTACTTTAGTTATCATCCTTAGTAACAGTGGAGGAAAGTGTGGCAAATAGAAACAAAAGGAAATTTGAGATTTTCCTGTGGATTCTAACTGGCCCCGCCGGTCTGTTTCCTATTACCATGAATAATTGAAGACGTGGCTGTGAGAAGGTGCCTTTGTCTCCCCCTGGCAGCACTGTGGAAAGTGGCTGAGGGCTGCAGAGCTGCCCCTGTGTAGTGCTCACACGTAGTGGGAACTCAGGTATGGTTTTTACAGTCTGCTGACCTCATCCCTGTAGCTTCTAAAGGGTCATCCCTTATGATGGAGCCATACAAACGCCCAGAACTCACCTGGCAGAACTTCCCTAGTTCAGCACCTCATGTTACATGGGGATGGCTCAAGCATTTATGTTGTTCTGAACCCACATTAGGTTTTCCTTGGTGACTCAGTGGTAAAGAACTCACCTGCTAAGGCAGGAGACACCGGTTCAATCCCTGGGTTGCGAAGACCCCTGGAGAAGGAAATGGCAACCCTCTCTAATATTCTTCCTGGGAAATCCCATGGACAGGGGAGCCTGGCAGGCTGCAGTCCAGGGTCGCAAAAGTGTTGGACATGACTAAGCTACTAAACAACAGCAACAAACCCAAATGCACAAGCATGAGACCCAGTGGAAGGAACATAGGTGGCCCTTGTATTTGAATACTGAGATAGGTATAAGAATGGACTTCTGGATTATGTAAAGGTTAATTCTCTCTGCACAGGGAGTCATAGTGTAGCCCTTTCTGCCTTGAGCCATCTGTCCTTGGGGGAAAACAATTCAAATCCTTTTTGTATCAGAAGGTCAAAAATAGTTTTGAAAGTGAATTCTGTGTTTGTGATGTCCTATTTTCTTCCTAAGTAAACCATGATTTGATACCTCTGATAGAATACACAGTACGTTGGGCCAGAAGTAAGAATGGATTCATACCTTTTCTTTATTGTTACTTTTATCAAGGCACTTTCTCAGTCTTTTCTGCATTATTGAATAAGATTTCCGCCTTTTCACCCTAAAGTTTAGCTTTGTTTCTTCAATGCAATTGCTTAATTTAGTAATAGGGTGCTTGGGAAAGGTCTTTCAGGCTTGGGTTATCATTTGCTGAATGTCTGTTACAGAATCCAGCTGGCTGAGGAGTTGATTTATACCTGGTTAAGGTTCTGTTTCATGGCAACAGTGGGACGAGTATAGCTTAATATGTTTGGAACTTTCAATTTCATGTGAATAATAAGGATTTTGATAGACTACTCTAGGCATCTAATAAAAAGATAAACACATTTCTCAAAACTAGTCTACTGAGTATGTAAAATTACTTCAGAGCACTCTCAAATTTTCCAGTTACTATCCTAGAGATAATGGGTTGGCCAGAAAGTTGGTGGGGGTTTTCCATCCATAAGATTATGGAAAAACCCCAAGGGCCCTTTTGGACTAACCCAGTAAATTTGAGTGTTTTGTGTGTATGTGTGTGTGCATGCACAATAGTGGTGCCTTGACTCAGTTGTTCATTGGATATGCCCATTGAAGAAAGAGTTTTGAACATTGCAGGGTGAAGATAGGGGACTGGGGCTGTTTTCAACTGTCAAAGAGTCTGGTCAAACTGACTGCCATTTAGTGAATAATTAAAAGGATGCCCCTGAGAGCTGATGAATTCACATACTTTTGTTCATTGTTTTGCTGTAAGTAAAACAGAAGAGGCCAGCATGATCATATTTATATGATATGAAGGGCAAAACAGTTCTCTAGCTCTCCACCTACAGTTCTGGAGCAGGGAGACGATCCACCTACAGTTCTGGAGCAGGGAGACGATCCACCTACAGTTCTGGAGCAGGGAGACGATCCACCTACAGTTCTGGAGCAGGAAGAGGATCCACCTACAGTTCTAGGAGCGGGAAAAAGATCCACCTACAGTTCTGGAGCAGGAAGAGGATTCACCTACAGTTCTGGAGCAGGAAGAGGATCCACCTACAGTTCTGGAGCAGGAAGAGGATCCACCTACAGTTCTGGAGCAGGGAGACGATCCACCTACAGTTCTAGGAGCGGGAAAAAGATTCACCTACAGTTCTGGAGCGGGAAGAGCATCCACCTACAGTTCTGGGAGTGGGAAGAGGATCCACCTACAGTTCTGGGAGCAGGAAGATGATCCAACATGAGAATGGTCATTGAACAGATCACAGAGTTCTAGTTCAGAACATCCCAAAGAACTAGGACCCAGAACAGTTCTGCACCTGTTCCAGCTGCTGCTCAGTGAGGTCTGGAACCTGAACACCTGCTTCCAGAGAGCTCAAGACCCTCTTGTTGAGATCCCTGCAGCACACCCCCTTGAAGCATAGCTGATCACAACAAGAAAATGGGTCTACATGACAGTCAGGGACACAGCGCTGACACCTTTAAGAGTCCGAGCCTTCTGGAGCAGAACTGAGGCAGAATGAAAATGACCTCTTTGTTCAAGAGATCATCCTGTGTGCTTTGAGACCCTCCTGGCAGTTCCAGTCGGTGAGACCACTTAGAATGAGATGGGAATGACAGCACAGGAGTAAGGCTCTGAAAGAGTGAAGTCAGGAGATGACAGAGCAGGGAAGGGACGAAGCTTGTCTTTTTACTGCCTCCAAGGTATGTCATTTTGGAAACCTTTTTCAGAATTGAAAGAAATATAGTTAACATCAAAAAAGTTAAAACAGCAGGCAGACATTTGAATTCCATTCGAGGTTTAAATTTCATGATATGCTATGAGAAGCACCATGAGATCTAGGCTCTTCCTGCCTTCTCATTCTCCTTGGCTGGCCCCTGTCTTATCTTTGGCTTTCTGCTGAAATCTCCGGTTGTATGCCAAGATAATGTGTCTCGAAACGATTGCTGAAATGTGGGTGTGGAACCGGGTAATACTAGGGCTAGAAAAATGTAAGGTGAGTCCGGGACGGTCGGACTCGAAGCAGCCAGAATTTATCAATACAGTAATTGCTGGTGTATACTGAAGGGATCTAGCAAACATTTCATTTTGGACAAATAAAATGTCTGGGACATGTCACAACATTGTAAATCAGCTATACTCCAATAAAAATTGATATAAAAATAATAAAAGTAAATAAAATCTGGGACACAGATGGTTTTCTGTGCACATTGGTTAAGACGCTGCTGTAGGGGCATCCTTGGTGGCTCAGTGGTAAAGAATTTGCCTGCCAGCGCAGGAAACACAGGTTTGATCCCTGAACCTGGAAGATCCCACATGCCTCAGAGCCACTAAACCCATGCGCCACAGCCATGGAACCTGTGCTCTAAAGCCCGGGAGCTGCAGCTGCTGAGCCCACGCACCCCGGAGCCCGTGTTCCGCAGCAAGAGAAGCCCCTGCAGTGAGACGCCTGCACACCATAATTGGAGAGTAGCCCCTGCTCACCGCAACTAGAGAAAAACTCATGCAGCAATGCAGACTGAACACAGCCAACAGTAAATAAATAAAGTTACTTTTTTTTTTTTTAGAAAAAAGAAGCTGCCGTTGCTATAGGGACTTCCCTGGTGGTCCAGTGGTTAAGACTTCCAGAGTGAGGATTGTGAGTTTCATTGCTGGTCGGGGAGCTGAGAACCCACCGGCCTCGAGGCCAAAAAACCCGAAACCTAAAACAGAAGCAATATTGTAACAAATTCAATAAAAAAATTTAAAAATAAGTCTGCATTTAAAAAAAGCTTTAAAATAAATAAAATTGGTGATACTTTTAAAAAAGAAAATGTTTTAGGATGATGATCATTATAGAGGCATTAGAGCAGGACCAGATTTTTTTTTAATTTTTGAATTAATTTTTTTAACTTTTTGTTTTGGGGTATAGCTGACTAACAGTGTTGTGATAGTTTCAGGTAAACAACAAAGGGACACAGCCATATCTACATGTATCCACTCTCCCCCAAACTTCCCTCCCAGCCAGGCTGCCACATAACATTAAGTAGAGTTTCCTGTGCTATACAGTAGGTCCTTGTTGGCTATCCATTTTATATATAGCACTGTGTACATACCCATCCCAAACTCCCTAACTCTCCCTTCCCCCAGTCCTTCCCCCTGGCAACCATAAGTTCATTTCCTAAGTCTGTGAGTCTCTTTCTGTTTTGTAAATAAGTTCATGCGTATCATTTCTTTTTAGATTCCACTATAAGGGATGTCACCCAGTATTTCTCCATCTCTGTCTGACTTACTGCACTTAGTATGACGATCTATAGGGAGGGTAGGACCACGTGTTAATGGCTTTTGGCCACATTCCTCAGTGTCCTTGGGGATCTCTTGGCAGATGGCAAAGCTGCTTGATATTTAAGTTTAACTGATACGTGTAAGAGTTTTGAAGAATAGTGTTAGTCTGCAGTCTCTGACAGAGGTTTGAAGGCTAAGGATTGAGGGCGACCCCAGTGTCTTTGAATGGACCTGGTGCCAGTCTGTCACCCAGCAGACGTCTCCGTTCCTTTGTTCATCCTCTGTCATGCTCTGACTTGCCTGAGTTTTCTCCGCGGCATCTCTGAGGCCGCTTAGCAGCCAATGCGACCCTCCAGGCAGGTGCTCTCGGAACAGTGTAAAAGCAATCTTCCAACATCTGTAAGTGGTGTTTATGTTTTACATCCCTGATTTATCTGATCAAATGTTCCAGAAGAAAATTACATATTACGACTTGTTTAACAGCCTAAAACCAAAAGGGAAAAAAAAATATTGAAAGAGATGCTTAAAATATCATCCACTCGGTGTCTTCTGCAGACATGATGGTAGGCAGAATCAAGGGAGAGATTCTATATAATCTGCCCACTGCACTCTTGGTCTGGCTGACGGGTCACCACGTTAACCTCACCTCAACATCGTATTTGGAGTGTTAATTTTATTTGGCTGCTACGTGTGTGAGACATCTTGTCTGAGAGATTTTAATTGTACCATCGAGTCAAACTAAAACCCTCAATAGTGATGCACTGAAATTACAGCCTAGGAACAAGGTTTAGTTTTATATGGTTTCTTGTTTAGAGTTATTAACTATATGGACGAATAAATGTCTTTTAAATATTTTAAAACATTACAAAACCCACAATGTAAAGTTGCCATGAGGCAGCCAAAAATAATACATATGGCATTCAGGAGAGCAGTTGCTAATTGGCTGCTGCCTGCGAAAATGGTACACTTGGCGTCTACTTAACACTGTGGGTTTGGCAGAAAGCCAGATTTGGGGTCAGGTTGTTGTGAATGAAGCTGCATGTGGTTAGGGAGGAGTTAAAGTGATTCATGTCTGAGAAGCCGGAGCCGGTCGGGTAGCGCCTGGCCGGTCCTCATCCGACTGCCTCCCACCAGCTCACCACGTGCTCATCCTTCCAGGAACGGCCCATGCCACTTCGGCGATGCCTTATGTGTGTCCACACGGGAGTAAATCATTACTTTCGGAGCATTCTAGTAGATGCTTTCAAGTATATGCCTGAAATTTTCCTCTGTTGCAGAAGGAATCCGGAGAGGAGGTAGAAGTTGAGGAGTTCTACGTGAAATATAAAAACTTGTAAGTAGATTGTGACTTTTTTTTTTTTTAAAATGGGGGAATATATTTTCAAGGTACCAAATTAAAAAGTAATCAGGAATTTTTTTAATTGGCAATGGGGAAATTCTGGTATGATTTATTCAGTGCTGTGGAGGCCATTGCCTCCTAACTTTTGTATCTTGGCTAGTTGATAAGTTTTATTTTTCTATAAAATGTGTAATTGGTGTAAAGGTTGACTAGCTTTTGTGCATAACCAAGAAGTTCTTTTTAGAAGAGATGAAAACTCATACAGTAACAGAGAAAGTAATACCTGTTGAGCTCTGAGGATGAATTTTGCTCTGTGAGGCCAGGTACCCTGCCGTCATCTGTGCCCAAATGAGAACTCGCTCCTGGGTGAAAGTGCTAGAAAAATCATGACATCATCTCACGTTTTGAAATGTAGCGAGCTACGGTTTTGATGATCTGTTTTTATTTCTGACTTGTGTTTAGTGACTTTGAATTGCTTAATTTTAAAAAACTGAGTCACAAACCACTCTGAGTTGTTGTCCTGATTCTCATAGATGGAGGCAGGATACTAGGACCAAGCACACTCATGGGACAGCCTAGTTCGAAGCATCAATATTCATCCTACCGAGGAAAGACCGCTGCCATTCTCTAACCCAAATAACAATCGGAGAATAGAGACAAAAATATTTATTAATAATGTAAAAGTTAAATGTACTTTAAACTTTTTAAGTCCAGGAACTCAAGTGTCATATTAGTGAATTCTGGGGTTTCAAGAGAGGCTTCGGGGAGCTGTCAAAACAGCCTAAGAATATCTACCCTATCCTCAAAAAAAAAAAGCATCAGGCCTCATGGTTTTTGTCATCACCCCCTGTCGCATTTGGCACTGTGTTAATGGATAGATGTCTTTCTGATATTTGTGAGCAGAACCTTCCACCAGGTAAAAAGATGAAGGAGTCTCTTTTATCAGTGTTACTGTAAAAGTTCAGTGAAATGAAAAATGCTCAGTAAACATCAGATGCCGTCATCATTTTATACTCAGAGCATGAGAAGTTTACATGCATGCCAGGTATGCACATGACATGGTTTCATATAGTCTTATAAGGTGAATGGAAAGACGTGATAAGGAGATAACCAAGTAAGCCCGAGAGAAGGCTCTCTGATGGATTTAAACAATCGCACTCCAAGTCAAGAAGTTTGAGTATCTTTTGCCAAGAAACAACTCCACTAGATAGACACCCATCCCTGTCAGTGTGGAGTGCCGAGGCCGTGGTGTTTGGTTCTCAGAAATCCTCTCAACTGGCCTGTGACCAACCCCAGCCCCTGGGGTGCCTCACCAGGTGCCGCCAGCCGGGGAGATGAGTCATCAGTCATGTGAGATGAAGCAGTGAGATGAGAGTGCTAAAAAATAGCTTTCTTCTCTGATGTTATAGAGCTCTAAAGGAAGTTAAAATTTCCATAAAATGAAAACTTTTTGTTAAACTTTCATTTTGACATAATTTCAGATTTACAGAAAAATTGCAACAGCAGTACAAAGAATTCCTGTGTGGAGTCTTACCTGATTCAGGGGGTCATAATCCCTTACTGTCATGTCATTATTTCCTTTGCTCACTTGATCCGAAATCTGGCCGGTGGAAGCCCATCAGACTGTCTCCTCCCTCACTTACCTTGTCCCTGTCCTTCTTCGAGCACTTCCTCAGTTGCTGGCTCCAGAGGATGTTCCAGACACATCTCGAAACTTACTGCTCAAGTCCTGGAATTGGTCCTTTCTCTAAGGAGCCTTGGTTATTTTTACTGAAGAAGAGCACTTAGAAACCAGGGTTTAACTAGGTGTGTTCATTACCACTGGGGAGTCATTGCTTCTGGGCTTAGGAAGGGCATCCGTATGCGTGTTTATATGATAACGCGTGTATGTATGACATATACACATACATGTTACACACACACATAAATGTTCATTATATATACCCACACATTTCTGTCTACCTACCTACCTGCCAACAAGGAAGAACAATGTCTTTATAGTGATACTTCCAATTTTATTTCAGTACCACGGGATTCATTCTATTCTTTCCCCTTCTAATATTAATAACTCTCTGTTTTCTACTGTGAGAAACCTGTCACAGTAGACATATGATCCATAACATATTTTCTATGATCCATAATATGTTTTCTTATTTGTTAATCCTGGAATATATAAGAAATGGATTCAGAATTACTGGACCATATTTATGTAAAAAAGAAGCCTGCTAGCTTCATTCAGTATTTGTTAGTGTTTTTTGTTGTCTAAGTGCTTTTTCTAAGTGCTTTTTGCTCAGGTTAGCCCTTCTCCTTCCTGCCCCGCTTTAGTGGGCTGTTATTTATTTGATACTCAGTTCGTCTCATTATGGGCTTCTCTGGTAGCTCAGATGGTAAAGAATCTGCCTGCAATGCAGGAGACCCAGGTTTGATCCCTGGGTTGGGAAGATCTTCTGGAGGAGGGGATGGTAACCCACTCCAGTATTCTTGCTTGGAGAATCCCATGGGCAGAGGATCCGGGTGGGCTACAGTCCATGAGGTCACAAAGAGTTGGACACACCTGAGTGACTAACACTACTTTTGGCTCATTAGTTTCTGTTTGTATTTGTAATCCATTTTAGGCCCCACCCCATCCTTGTTGATTTTTTTTTTTTTTTTTTTTGCTTTTTTTTCAATGTTAGTATTTCATGAAATACTGAACATGGTTCAGTAGTCAGAATTGTACACAAGATGATACCCAAAGAAGTGCCATCTTCCCTTCCTTTCCACCCCATTCCTACTTACCTTCTCATTAATCTCAGATTTATCCTTCCTGTAATTTTTGGCATGAATATGGAGATAGGTAAATTGATAGGTTGGTTTATTTTATATGTTATTTTCCTCTCTTTCTTAAGCACAAAAGGACAGCATCAGTACACATTTGCCCTTTGCTTTTTTCACAATACGACGAGTACTTCGTTACTCAACATCAGTCCGTAGGGTTTTCCTCATTCCTTGTTACTCCTCTGCGCGTCTGCGTGGTAACTTACCCAGCCAATCTCCCATGTTGCTGGCTTGTAAATGGCTTCTGCTGCGTTATAGTACAGCTAATGCTGCAATATATATTTTCATGCCTACACATATTTTTGAATTGTTGGAAGCATAGCTTCAGGGTGAATTTTTAGAACTGGGATTGCTAGATCAAAAGGCAAACATAAATGCAGTTCTCCTAGGGAATTTTGCAACGTCTAATAGTTCTGTTTGCATTCCTACCAATACTGTGTGAAATCACCCATTTCCGCACAGCATTTCCAATGTAGTATGTGTGTGTGTGTTTGTTTACTTTTTGTGGGAAATTGTATTTCAGTGTGGTTTTAAGTAGCATTTTCTTTTATTGTGAGTGATTTAGAACATCTTTTTGTAAGTTTAATGACCATTTTTGTATCTTGTCCTGTCAGTTATGTGTTCGGATCTTTTGCCCAGTTTTCTGTTGCGCTTCCTTCAGTTTTTAACAGTTCTTTATATGTATGCGGTATTAGTCCTTAATCTGTATTATATATTGCAGCTGTCTTTTCCCAGTTTCAGTTGTCATTTGACTTCATTTATTGTTGTGTATAGCATTGTACTTTTTTTTAAAAAGTTTTTTATATTCAAATTTGTTCATCTTTCCTTTTATTAGATCTTACTTTTGAATCATAGTTGGAAATCTTTTTCCTACCCCTGGCTAAAAAGAAATTTTCTGTCTTTTTCTGTACTGTTTGCATGTTTTTATCTTCTCTGTTTAGGTTCTTGATTCATTTGGTACATGGTGTAAAGCATAACTCTTAATTTTATTCTTTTACAAAAATTGTTGTTTCAGCATCATTATTAAAAAGTCCATCTTTGCCCTGGTGATTTGAGATGCAACCTTTATCATGAACTAAAGATACATATTTATTGGGTCCATGTCTGTCTTTATTCTAATCATTTGATCTGTCTCTTCACAAGTTATAGCATACTATTTTACTTACAGAGGCTTTATAATATTTTATTACCTGGTTTATTGGAGTTTTCCCTAAGAGAGTTCCTTTTTATGGTTTTTCTGGATGTTTAGCATGTTCATTTTTATATACAAATCCAGCATTCACTTGTCTAACTCCATTAAAATAGTTGTTTATATTTTTATTTACATTGTGTTAAATTACAAATTTATGACTTATGATATTGAGTCTTGCTATCTGAAAACAAGGATGTCTTTCTTGGTTCAACATGCTTTCTGTGTCTTTTAGGAGGATCTTAAATGCTTCCTTATACAATTTTCACATGTTCCTTATTAAATTTATTACTAAGTATTTTTTCTTTGTTAATACTGTAAAAGAGGTTTTCACTATCATTATTTCTTCTGTTTTATTTGTGTAAATGGAGACATTTGACTTCTGTCTGTTAATTTTATATTCTGCTATATAACTGAATTATTTTATTTTATTATTTGAATTAGTTTCCTAATTGATCCTCTAGGGTTTTCCAGTTATGCAGTCATATCATCTGCAAATAGAGTTCTTATTTTCCAATTACCACTCCTCTTATTTTCTCTTATCTCACAGCATTGGCCAATGCCTAGAATGTGATATTGAATAGTAGAGGACGTATCCTTGCCTTGGTATCCTTGCCTTGCTTCTGATCCTAGTGGAGAAGCCTGTGGTTTTTCTCCATTTAGTTGGAACTGATTTCACTGCCCAAAATTTCAGCCCAGTTTGCCGGAGGGAGAGCAGGGCTGGACCAGCTGTTGAAGGGCCTGCATCTCCTTCACGGCCGTCCTGGCAGCACTTTTAAAGGCATGTGCACCTCAGCCAAGACAAAGGTGCTGAGTGCTCACATACCTTTTTCTATCCAATAATTAGGAAACTAGACGAGGTGATGTTTACAATATTTGGTTTTGGTTATAACAGTATTGCATGTTATTTATTGAAAATTTGGAAAATACAAGTCAAAAGTAAAAAACATTTACAGTCTTACCACCCAGAATGATCGTTACTAGCATTTTGATGCATTTTCATTGAGTCTTTTTCCCCTGAGAGAGAGAGAGAGAGTGTGTGTGTGTGTGCGCGCGCGCGTGCGTGCGTGTATAGGGCATCTATCAATTCATATCTATACAAGGCATATGTATTTAAAATCCTTATCTCCCTCAGTCCACTGTAGAAGGACTAAATCTGTCCTACCTATGAAAATGCATATTAGATGTTATATAAATAAAAATATGATATTTAATGTCATCAGCCTTTTCCATATCATTAATCATTTTTTGAAAGATTTTTGTATTGGCCACGTAATTTCTAAGAGTAGTAGTATCTTGATTTTGAAAGCACCTCATTTTTTTTAAATGTCATCACTAAAAAGAGAAATAAGAGACAGGCGAGGTTACAGGGGTGTGGGGTAGGGAGAGGATGATAGTCCTAAGGATATTGAAATAACTGAATGAAAGGATGTCAGAGGTACCGTACAACATTAACTGTATGCCTGTGAGTCTCGGGGATGAAAACGGAAAGGTGGGGTGGGGGTACTCAAGTTCAGGTCAGAGAAGACACAGCACGTGCTCAGAGCAGGCTGGTGGTGAGTCTGCACAGGAGGAGACTAGCCAGTGAGAGAAGAGCAGGCATTGGAGAGGGGAAAATTCACAAGGGACCCCAAGGGGCATCATCTCAGAGCTCCCGGCAGAGGGACTAGGGGTCAATGAGAGGACTGGGGGTACTGGCGTTCTAGAGCTACGGGCAGTCCTTTTCTCCCCAGTTGTTTTAGAAGGAGGAAATGAGGTTTACCTTTGCTGTTTTAAATTTGAATTCTTTAAATTTGACAGAAACCTTTTATTTCTCAATTAATGATAAAAAGGCTGAAAACAAATCCATAATTAAAGCCACCTTGTAGTGCTAATTGTTTTGTATTGGAGTAAAATCCATTCACTTATGAAAACAGCTTGTGATTAGGTCTTTTTCTTTCTTTCTTTCTAATGGGAAATGGGTAAGAGAACTGCAGACCCAGCACAGAAGGCAAATTTTAGTATCTGTTATTGATTATTTTCTCTTATTCTTAACCATTAGTGGTTATATTGAAATGTGGCTCAGCAGCCTCTATGAGTAAGTAATTAAACAGGTTATTCTGTTAATCATCTGTGTAGTTGATTTTGGGGGGGGGGAGTGATAATGAACATGTATCATAAAGATCAATTATTTTCTGTTTCAAGTATATCATTTTATTTTTTTAGCTCTTATCTTCATTGTCAATGGGCGTCCGTAGAAGATCTGGAAAAAGATAAGAGAATTCAGCAAAAGATTAAGCGATTTAAGGCAAAGCAAGGCCAGAACAAATTCCTGTCAGAGGTATAGAAAACCTGGTTAATTTTCTAAAGTATTTACATTTTTTAAATGTTCTAAATTTTGAATTTCACATCAGCATATTATTAAGAGAAACTAGTTTGCCTCATTTGGTGCTGTTGCTTGCATATTGGTAACTGGTTATTGCTAAAATAATTTGTAAACAGGAAATTTCTCATTCTTCCTGTTGCTTAGTCTAGAAGATACTGGTCCTTCTGAGATTATGTGGAAATATGGTGGTATGATTCAATCTTGTAGTGAAGTACAGTTAGTAGACAGTGCAAAAAGCAGTAGACAGAAGGCTTATTAAGATGTAGCAGGTGAGGGACTTCCTTAGCGGTCCAGTTAAGGCTTTGCTTTCTGCTGCGGGAAGTACAGGTTCGATCCCTGGTCAGGGAGTTAAGATCCCAACTGTCTTGTGGTGAAAAAACCAGAACATAAACAACAGAATCAACATGGTAACAAATTCAGTAAAGACTTTAAAAATGGTCCACATAAAAAAAAAATCTTAAAAAAGGTTAAGGAGATTAAAAACTACAGTTAGTATTAAGTTCTAGGATGTCAACGTTTATTTCAATTGGGAAAGGTGTGTGACATTTCTCTTGTTAAAGTCAGAGAGTTTGCTGACCTTCTTTTCACAGATGATACGCTGTGGTACAGGAGTTGATATAATATCTAATATCTTTACCTCCCTCCCCTTTATCCTAGATTATCAATTAAGATAAAGATACCCATATTTAGGGCTTCCCTGGTGAAAGAATCTGCCCCTAATGTGGGAGACCTGGGTTCAGTCCCTGGGTCAGGAGGATCCCCTGGAGAACGGAATGGCCACCCACTCCAGTGTTCTTGCCTGGAGAATCCCATGGACAGGGGAGCCTGGCGGGCTACAGCCCATGAGATTGCAGAGTCGGACATGACTGAGCAGCGAACACTGAGTGACTGAGTAATGTCTAGGGCAGGAAAGACTGCCTGCCTAGTTTAGGAAGAGCCATGGTTCTTTTCCAGCGGAGTCAGTTACATAAACAAGGCTCCCGCGGGCTGCCTCCAGGGGCCCCTAGACCTATGATCACCCACTTGCTTTCATTTACAGCCTCAAGCAGATAAAGAGAAACCTTCACGTTGAAAGACTAACCTGGCTGACTCATTCATTTCCCTCTCCATGAAGGAGTTTAACAGAATGTAAACTGTTAAAAAAGTGTGAAATCTGATGCAAAATCTTACCTGTTTCACGACCAACTTCACACCCCGACCCTTTGTTGGAGATGGGGGAGGAGGTCACAGACAGATGAGTGTGCAGTACTTTTATATCATAGAGTCCAGACTTATCCTCTCAGGTGACAAGTCTCGGGTCTCCTGGAATCTGACTCCATGCCCCCAAAGGCGTAGTGTAAACTTGGCCACCTGATGCAAAGAGCTGACTCATTGAAAAAGACCCTGATGCCGGGAAAGATTGAGGGCAAGAGGAAAAGGGGGCAACAGAGAATTAGATGGTTGGATAGCATCACTGACTCAATGGACATGAGTTTGAGCAAACTCCGAGAGACAGTGAAGGACAGGGGAGCCTGGTGTGCTACAGACCACGGGGTTGCAAATAATCAGACATGATTTAGTGACTGAACAACACCCACTTGTTGTGGGTGAAAGGCTGAAATACATTATCTTCCTGGTTACTTGGTAACAGTAAATCTTAAGCTTTGTCCTGAATGGAAGGAGCATAAGCTTGTGTCTGAAAAGAGGATCTGAGGGTTAACAGAGAAGGATACCAATTCCTGCTCCTTTACACACACACGTGCAGGTGTGCTCACATACATACCTGTTTGTCGTGTCCTACAGATGGTCCTGGCTTCAGGCACCCCTCAGTTCTGCTGCTTTGAGGTTTTTAGTTATGACTACTTTTGCCTTCTCTGATTCACCTTAGGCTTCCTTTTAAGCCACTGCAACTAAAACTCTCTATTCAGAAAAATTATTGAGACTGGAAATCACAGGTGTGGTGGCATAGATTACTTGCTTGAAGGATAAACGTGTTTAGGAGTAAAGCTAAGGATTTTAATTCAGATTTAATAAAGATTCTGTCTAATAAGTTGCCTTAGAGCTTTTATCATAAAATCCTAGTTTGTGGAAAGGTTTAGTGTTTATGCTATACATGAATAATATGTAGATACTGGGCATCTAAATCTAGAAGCTTTGACAAGCCAATGCATTTATGTTTCAGAGGTTTTTGTTGCCTTAGTCATGAACTCCAGGTAAAGACCTGAGGCAGTTGAAACACACTGTTGGTATTTCTGGGTTTTGTTTCATGATTCACAGTTCACAGCATCCAAACTGGGTGCATTAAGTGGGCACAGGACCCCAGAGAATGTTTGTTATCCTGAAGTCGACTGTGACCAGGCAGCTCTTCAACCTGCAACTCCGGGGACACGGACAGTATCTAATGTTTTTGCAAAGCATTTTAATGAAGTTATGTTGCTAATAAATTAATCTCTGGGAACACATAGTAATGTGTCTTTTTTTTTTTCTTTCTAACTTATCTGACTCTGACTTCTTTAAAGTATGGCTTAGTCTGTAACTTCCCTTTGAGCCAAATTCTCTTCTTTTACGTGAGATCAGTTTTCAGACAAGCAGCATTACTTGACTTCTGTAAAGGTTGTTAATGTCTCAGCTAGAGAACCCAGTGTTTAAAGCCTCATTTCTTTATCCTCAGTACTTTTAGCCAAATGCTCTGTGTTCAATAGAAATAAATCATGTGAGAACACTTCGATGTACGCCAAGATTGTATTCGAATAAGGCACTAATACTGATTGGCAAAGGTGACCAAACAACATAAACTCCGTTCACGCTTAAATGTGGAATTCACTGGTCTCAGTGTTTTTTTAGCTTTTGAATAACATTCTGCAAATGATGCTATAAGGCATCAGACACTTGTAAGACTCCAGTAGCACTTAACTGTGCACAATTCTGATCTTTTTTGCAAACTGCAGTCTCAAGAATGCTAAATGCATTGCGTGCCATAAGCCTTTTGGATTGCTCATTAGTGAATTGTAATTTCACACTTGATTTAAAATATTCTTAAACATTCTCTCACAGTAAAAAGGTTTCACACAGTAATTAAAAGACCCAGTTAACAAAGTCTGAGAACTCTTGATTTCCTCATGGGGAGTGATTTTGCTAAATTATAGCATTTCAATTAATATAACAGACCTATGCCAAATATAAATTTTGTATTGCTGTGACCCCAAATAGTACCGCCTGATGAAAAGAGAAATAGTGTGTATTCTCAGGAGTTAAATAAACATTTTAACTTTTTTTTTCTCCCCTTTGGTGTAGATTGAAGATGAGCTTTTTAATCCAGATTACGTGGAGGTTGACCGGATAATGGACTTTGCACGTAGCACAGATGACCGGGGAGAGGTAACAGAAGATCATTTGTCTTAGGGGGCAGTGACTCAGACCGCTTACGTGTGTTTATGGAGAATGATCATGAACTCCCAAGATCTGGTCCTGCTCACAGCCTTGTATTATGACACACTTGGTCTAAACCAAACTGAAATGTACTAACTTACTATTAGTTTTAGGACTTAATAATCACAGTAAATATGTTGTTTGTTTTAGTCTGAGAGCTTTTTAAAAGAAATCAGTTTTCAATGTGAGGCAAAGAACACTGACATTTTGCACAGTTCCGGATAAGATCAAGAAGGAATTTACTGTATTTTGGTGAAAATCTGTTATGTAGCACAAATTTCCCTTTTAAGAGTACCCTTGTAGCAAAAATGCAGTTCAATGTTAAGTAACAGAAGACATCGCTGATGGAGTTGATGGGCCTCATTTAACATGGTACATGGAGGATGCTATAGAATCCTTCTTTTTATGAGATCTGAGTCTCAGCATGCCCGTTTTGCTTTGAAGAACCCAAACAGGTTGTAAAGGGCAGTTGGTAGGGCATCCTACTCATCGCGTAAGAATAAACACGCATCTAGTGACTTCTGAACATTGTGTCTTCGTAAGGATATTCCCACCCACCATGAGGTCTTTCACTTAGCTTCTTCTTGTAAATTAAACCACATGAAGTGTTTGAATGTTTGGATCTTGCATGCCTAGTGAGAGTCTGCAGTGAAGTCCCAATTTTACTCCAAATTCTGTATCACCAGGTCCATGATGTTTCAAAGACTGTATCTGTAATATGATGTTTACCTTTCTAGTTTTGCTTAGTTGTACTTAAAAAAAATTTTTTCCTGCATATTTATATAGTTCAGCAAATGTTTGTAACATCACAGCCCAGTCAGAGCCGTGGTCTAAGTTTAGCTGAGATCTATCAACTTACTATTAGTTTTAGAGCTTAAATAATCAGTACCTTTGTCCTAAAATGAAGATCCAAAACTCCACATACTTGCTAGAAGAAAGGCAAAGGAGATCTTGATTTGCATTACCCAAGGTATTTTGCTCTCCAGTCTTCTAGAGCTCAAACACATTACTTTAAAGCAATTGCATACAGACAGTATCCCTTTAAGAAAAAAGCAGAAATCCTAATAAGTTCAAGCCTGTTTCTCATTGTTTAAGAAAGTAGCCAGTTAGGTAAATATGTAAACACACCAAGATGAGTTACCTTGTGAGTCTGAATCAGTTGCCTAATGATCACACAAATAAGGTTCAGATTCAGCTTTGTTATTTACTATCTATTTCTTTATACCTTTTGGCTTTTGAACATGACTTACCAGTGGCTTAGATAAAAAGCAATTTGTTCTGACAGTGTTTAATAATATTACAGTAAGTCCCCTACATACGAACCTTCAAGTTGCAAATTTTCAAAGGTGTGAACGTGTGTTTGCACGTCCAGTCACATAGGTTAGTTCGTGTGTCTGGCATATGTTGTCATGTGCTGCATCCTGGACAAATGGCTGACCTTCTGTGTGCAGCAGTGTTACAGAACACAGTATCTTTGTTTCAGACCCAGCATGTTTGGCAGCAGGTGTAAAAGCAGAGGTATGTATAGCTTATTGTATTAGTTGGCTACTTCCCAGGTGGCGCAGTGGTAAAGAATCCACCTGCTAATGCAGTAGATGCGTGTGCGCATGCACACACACACACACAAATTGGGTACTTAGGCTAACTTTGTTGGACTTATGAACAAATTGGACTTATGCATGCACTCTTGGAATAGAGCTCGTTCATATGTAGGGGACTGAACTGTATTTTTAGTTCTTTTAGACACTAACCAAGAGCTCCTCATTCAGCAGTCACAGTTTTAAAACGTCTCCCAGCTCCGTCTTGCTGTTGCTGGGGTAGTGTCTGTTGCAAGTGAAGCAGAGTGCGTGTTTTTCATACGTCATTCCGCTGTGTTTAAACCCCCCAGCCTGTGACCCACTATCTGGTGAAGTGGTGCTCCCTGCCTTATGAAGACAGCACCTGGGAGCTGAGGCAGGACATAGACCAAGCCAAGATCGAAGAGTTTGAGAAGCTCATGTCCCGGGAGCCAGAGACAGAGCGTGTGGTGAGGACTGGCGGGTGGCGGAGGGTTGCATTTGCCCACGGCCTGGTGGTGTGGTCTGTGAGAAACCACTAATGGGATTTCCTGTATTTGAAACAGGAGCGACCCCCTGCTGATGACTGGAAGAAATCGGAGAGTTCCAGGGAGTATAAAAACAATAACAAACTCAGGGAATACCAGTTGGAGGGAGTAAACTGGCTACTTTTCAATTGGTACAACATGTATGTAAAATGCATTTTTCTTCACCTTTTAAAGAAAGCCTATAATAGCTCTTCTGTAGTTATTGAAAGTATTGATCAAATATAGCAACATTTTAACTCGCTAATAAAAACTATTTAAAAAAGCAAACACTGGAAGTATGCTTAATATTTGTCTAATTCACATGTACTAATGTAGAGACTGATTGAAGTATGTAGAAGAAGTTTTCTATGTCTCAGAACATTTTGTTTGAAACTGTATCTCATTGTATTTAAAGAAGCAGTTAAGGCATGCATTTATAAGTTTAATGGATATATACACTTACCTTGTGAGGAGAAAGCGCTGTCTTGTATGTGTACTCATGAAAGTTTCCTTGTTTTATTTCCCTCCCAAAGGCGAAACTGCATTTTAGCAGATGAAATGGGTTTGGGAAAAACTATCCAGTCCATTACATTTCTCTATGAGATATATTTGAAAGGAATCCATGGCCCTTTTTTAGTAATTGCCCCATTGTCCACAATCCCCAACTGGGAAAGGGAATTCCGGACCTGGACAGAATTGAACGTGGTTGTGTACCATGGGAGTCAAGCTAGTCGTCGGACCATTCAGTTGTATGAAATGTACTTCAAAGATCCCCAGGTAAAGTGTCTCAGGCGGACAGTCCTTACACGTAGGGGCACTTTTAACACATTGAATGTTCAAATGGTTTCAGACCCTTCAGGGGTATGTCTAGATTTTGCAGAACTAGAGAAATTTTGGTTTAGATTTCTTACCCAATTTATGTTTGGATTATAATTTCATATCTTATGATGACAGGTCTTTCTTTTTATAGCCTTGCTGTTTCTAATTATTAGAACACATGAAATTTTTTTTACCTTCGATGATTGCTGAAAATCATTCAATGCATTGATAGGCTAATTTGGTCTATTTTTTAAACCCTAAAAGAAAGTGAAACCAAGAAAAGAGTTATTAAATGGGAATGGGAAGAATATTGTGTTCTTTATTGTTTCTAGAAATGAAAAGTATTAGGCATCTAACATTAACTGGTACATTGAATATACCCAGAGGGAATAGTTTATACTTTGGCTCTTAGTAGCAGTTGCTGTGACTTTTAACTAATTCTAGTTATCTGTATGAAATTATCTTTGATGTTGACCCTGAAGCATTATAAGTGACAGAGAAAGAAGAATAAATAGTATGTGCTATAATAAAATAGTTTTAAGCAATAGGTGAAATGTAAGTCCTATAACTGGAAATAGGACAGAGTTTTGTGTTCTATATTTATTTGCTTTGAGTGTAAAATCTGACCTACAATTACTTAAAGGAGAAGAATATTAAAATGTGTTTTGGTGTTGATCTTTAGATTTGGAAAATTGTTGAAAGTTCTGTCCTGAATTGAATGCTTTTTTCATGTTAGCACATTAAAAGTGAAAACTAAGTTACGAAATGGGGAAAAAAAAGATTTAAAAAGTAAAAACATTTTTTAAAAATTGCCTTAGTACATAGTCCCTCTGGCCTTTTGCCTTTTGGAGTCTGTAGGATGTAACTAAAATAGACACACTTACTGCATCTTATCTGTAAAAAAAAAACTGGGTTGGAAATTTTACCAGCAAATTGCAAACTTCCTTAAAAAATGAAAGATTTTAAAACTCTGTTGTACCGCAAGAGCTTAAAACTTCCAAAAATACCTTGAAAACAAAATATAAATAAAGGCGTTCCCAAAAGGATAAATAAATATATGTATATATTTTATGCTATTTATTCATCATTAAAGTTATTAATGTAATCTTCAATGCTAAATAATAACACGGAGTCCTTATTGTAGGGTCGAGTGATAAAGGGGTCATATAAGTTCCACGCCATCATCACTACGTTTGAGATGATTCTGACCGATTGTCCTGAGCTGCGGAATATTCCCTGGCGATGTGTAGTCATCGATGAAGCCCACAGGCTGAAGAACAGGAACTGCAAGCTCTTGGAGGGACTCAAGATGATGGACTTGGTCAGTGGTCATATTGGTGCTTCCCTTGAACCCGGATAAGATTGTTAACCAACTCAGTATTCCTGGTGCTCTGAGTGCAGCTGATCCCTTTGAAGGGTGTTTGCAAAGCCTGTCAAATCCTGGGACATGTTTGCTCCTGAGTTTACTTAAAAGTTGCTGCCATCTTCCTGACTCTTCTGTTGATGGCTGGTGTTTTTGTACACTTGTTATCACAGCAGAGTATGTTCATGATACTTCCACTGAGTTTCAAGTGTTTGCATTTCCCTCTTGTTTGTAAGTACTGCCATGTTGTAAGCCGTTAGGCCAAACTTTAGCTCCATGGTGATGATCCAGTTATATTCCAGGGTTTGTAGGTTTTGCCTCCAAGGGATTGTAGGTGCAGTTTTTCTCACTAAGTTGAGTGGATATCTGGAATTGGCCCAGTTTGTGAAGACACTTAGAAGTTTAGTGCATGATAAGACCTTGAATTTGATCTGGAGTTTTAGACCAGGTCTATTACATACTTCCGGAGAAGGCAATGGCGCCCCACTCCAGTACTCTTGCCTGGAAAATCCCATGGACAGAGGAGCCTGGTGGGCTGCAGTCCACGGGGTCTCGAAGAGTCGGACATGACTGAGCGACTTCACTTTCACTTTTCACTTTTATGCATTGGAGAAGGAAATGGCAACCCACTCCAGTGTTCTTGCCTGGAGAATCCCAGGGATGGGGTCGCACAGAGTCAGACATGACTGAAGTGACTTAGTAGCATTACATACTCCTCCCAAGAGATGGGCAAGACTTCGTGAGTAGATTTTTTTAATATATATTTTTTCCCCCAGTAGGAGTATCTTGGGATAACACATGGTAGAAATGGTTAGAGTTTGATTGACTTTCCTTTCCACACTGCTGTATGGTTTTCTAGCAGACATTATTATGTGACTCTGTCACCCTCAGGTCTCTGTTCACTCTGTAGTTTACAAGATGGGTTTTAATCACTTGTTTTTATTTTTAATGTACATTGAAGAAGCAAAGATATTGTTATTCAGCATGTCTTGGATGTTTAGATGAATTTTTCAAAGGTACAAAAAGATTTTTTAAATCCTTTATTGTTGACTTCTGTAGATTAATTTGATCTCTTGTTAATTGAGAGTTTGAGGTGGAAAGAAATATTCTGTATGTTATTGGCTGTAAATTTTTTTTACAAGACTGGTACCACCAAAGAGAACACTTAAAAGCTTTCTGTTGCAGCTGGTTCTTTGAATTGGCTTCTTTTATTCCTAAATTAAGGGGATTGGATTAGCCAGCTATTCTTTTAATTAAAAACAAACAAAATCTCGTTCTGTTTGAAGGAAGAAAATCTGACTGAATTATCCTATTTAGGGTGGAGTTTTCCATCTTAGGACCTTTCTCAGAGCAGTTTTTACTATTTTGGTGTTCAATCTAGAAAACAAATTAGAACACTTAGAATAATCTTGAAAACATGAGGAAGAGAAACACTATGGCTGGAACTAGTCTCTCCAGATGATACTGTTTTAGTCTTACACTGAAGAAATGGCTTATGATAAAGAATCTGCCTGCAATGCAGGAGACCTGGGTTCAATCCCTGGGTCAGAAAGATCCCCTGTAGAAAGAGACTGGCAACCCACTCCAGTATTCTTGCCTGGAGAATTCCATGGATAGAGGATCCTGGCGGGCTACAGTCCATGAGGTCACAGAGTGGGACATGACTGAATGACTAATACACTTTCAGAAACCCATTCAGGTTTAGGTGAACATTAATTTTCTTATGAAACCTAACTGTGCCTTCTGAGTAGGGGCCCATCTCCACAGTGGTCCATGTAAGAGACATTTATGGCACCGGAGGGCGTAGTCATCTGCAGTTCATCTGAGTTGTCTATTATTAGTTTCTGTGCTCCCAGATAGTGGATTCTTACTGCAAAATAGCCCTTCATTGGTGAGTACAGTTTGTTTAACTGTCAACATCCAATAATCTAATTGTTGCTGGGAGATTCTGAAGGATTTTCTGTTGTTTATAGTAACACTTCATTAACGGGTTAGAATCTGTTATCCAGATAGTTTTTCTGTTATATACGGTAGTGTTCCCTAACCATTTTCACACAATGGCACATATAGAAAATGATAATATTTGTATATCATACTAGGGTAAGCCAAGAAGACAGGCCACTGACACAGGTGACCAGTCTTGGGATCCTGACTGTCCCAGCCTGTCAGCTGCCCCAGGAACCTGGCATACCTACAACTCATTCATGTTTCACCATGGAAAGCTCTGATTAGCAAATGAACAAAATAGCTTTTTTTCCAACGATCAAGAGTTGTTGATGGAATGCAATATCATTGTTCAGATTTAGAATATAATGACATTTGTCCAGTTCTGAACTGCTCATTGGGGCTTCCCTGGTGGCTCAGCTGTAAAGAATCCGCCTGCAATGCAGGAGACCCCGGTTCAATTCCTGGGTCGGGAAGATCCACTGGAGAAGGGATAGGCTGCCCACTCCAGTATTCTTGGGCTTCCCTGGTAGCTGAGATGGTAAAGAATCCACCTGCAGTGCGGGAGACTGGGTTCGATCCCTGGGTTGGAAGATCACCTGAAGAAAGGAACAGCTACCCACTCCAGTATTCTGACCTGGAGGATTCAATGGACAGAGGAGCCTGGCAGGCTGTAGTCCATGGGGTCTGCTCATTGCCTGGTCTTTAAATCCTTACTTTGGCTATACATCATTAGAATGTATCCACTGACCAGTCTCTGTTCATCTTTCCTAGAATAAGTCATGGTGAAAATGGCAAATAATAACTCTACCCCACCATGGAGCAGGTCACAGAGAATGACTGTTAGCTGCACTAGACACAGTTGTGATGAAAGTGGTAGATTCTCAGAAATGGAGGACCAGGCAGCGTCTTCAACTCTCCGGTCACCAAGGAGACGCTCGAGAAGCTGCTGGGTTGAGGGGCATTTGTGTTCTCTGCCCCCTCCGTGGGAGTGCAGGAGGCAGGGCCATCTCCTTGTCCCTTATGGGCAAGGAGGGGACCCTCTGAAGGTGGTGGAGGGTCTTCATGGATTCTGTTAGCTCATCATTCATTGTCAGGAGGCCTCACACAAATTAAAGACTCTGCTGAAATGAAATTAAGTGAATGTCACTCCATCACAGCTAAAAGGGATGGTAACATTTTCAAGCGGAAAGCTTAGCTGCTGGCAAAGTTGAACTTGGATGTAGTAAGCCTGGTAGCCTGTCTCTTGCGTGACCTTTTGTGACACCTGTATGTAACTTGTATTTATGTTAATAATGACTTTCAGAGGGAAACCTGGTTTCGTATCGCTGCCTGTGCAACCTTACCAAAGGGTCCTCTGTATGACTGTTTGATAGAACTGGCTTTAAAAAGAACTTGAAGGGAAGGAGCGTAAAAAAGTTCTTTTCCTGTTTTTCAAATAAGTTAATTTTAAAATTAATAACTTAAAAGACTTTTGCTGAAGTATTTTGGTTAACAGCTGAGTATTTCACTTGATCATAAAGGATATTAAAAAAACTGAGAGATGATCTTTAGTATTGATACAGCTATTCCTCTGCCGTAACGGTTTTCCTGAATCTATGGCAATATTTTTAAAAATTCTTGGGTAAAGTAATTCAGGACTTGAACAAATCAGGAACTTGGCCCATGTTACCTACCAGTATGCTTATACATTAGAAAATCTTGCATTGCTTTGCAAGTTCCTTACTCTCTATGAATTTAATGAGTTAGAAGATGACAATGATCTGTGTATTTTCCTGAATCAGAGCCCTCTTTATTCAAAAGGAAGCAAAGGAAGAATAAAAGCAAATCTAACTGGTTCACCTTGGTTCCGAAGAGCTTCAATGACAGATAAGACTCAATAGATGTTGAAAAAATGAGCATGCCTTTAGGCGAATCACCATCCAGTATTTACTGAGCACATACTCTGCTCGGCAACCAAGCCTTGTCAGACTTCCAGTAAAGTCAGAATATCGCTTTTGAACCTCCTTGAAGGTATAGCCACTTTTGGAAATAGTTTTATTAACTGTGCGGTGTCCTAGAAGGCCAAAGTAGAACATGATAAGGCCTTTAAGATCAATAAATTCATTGTCATTAAGACTGGTCACCATGTTGGATACGTAGAAATAAGAGGGAAAAGGTATGGATCCATAAAGAAAGCTGAAGAAAGAGCTCGTTAACAGGAAGAAGTGCTTTAAAGAAAATACCTACCTTGGTTAAAGGAGACAAAGTAAGAAATAGCATCTATTAAAAAAACAAAAAACAGAAACATGATTGTGGCATTTAAAACCAAGCTGAAAAAAAAAAAAAAAAAAACCAAGCTGACCTCTTTGCTAGATTGAAATGTTTGCTGAACAAAATAGTTTTTCATATGCTGTTGCCTGTAGAAAACCTTCTTTTGTCTCTGAAGTGAGTCATGCAGGAAGCAGATGGGGAGGGCATAGCCCTGTAGAGAGCAGAAAAGGAGCACGTGAGCTTCATCTGAGCTAGGAATCTTAGGCAAAACTTGAACTTTGGTGGGAAAAGATGCCACAAGATGTAGGAGATGTGCAGAGCCACACCACCAAAACATTGACCTAAACATCCCAGGAGAAACCAAAATAGCAGACCACGTTTACAGGGTCTTGGAATCTAAGACAGAGACCACATTTCTTGTATCTCTGCCTTCGGATCTTATTCCTGTGTTTTATGCTGGGTGGATGCTGAATTTCAGCGACCAAGTGTGGAATTGGGGGAATGCTGATCCCGAGAGAGGCTTTGGCATGGCGATGGTTTTTGTTATGATTTGCTCAGTTATCCTCGCATCCCCGTAGGAACACAAAGTGCTGCTGACGGGGACCCCGCTCCAGAACACGGTGGAAGAGCTCTTCAGCTTGCTTCACTTCTTAGAACCTACTCGCTTCCCTTCGGAAACCACCTTTATGCAAGAATTTGGTGATCTGAAAACCGAAGAACAGGTACCTACCATGGCTCCTTTTGTATTTCAGTCATTGAATTGAGGATTAACTCCCAAAGGGCCAAAGCGTTAAGATTTAACTAAAAAAATGTAAATTATGTCAATTTTCCCCCACCTAGTAGACAGGTGAGCTTTACACCTCCTTTCCTTGGATGTTCTGAGTCTCCATTAAGGTGATGTTCTGGCTGGTTTGTTGGTCTCTCTGCCCTCCCGAAGGGCTGTTGGGATTTACAGAGTTTCCGTGCATGTTCATGTACTTTTCAGCTGCTGTCCTGTCGAGTTCAGTGGTTTTGCATTGTGTGCTTTTGGCGGTAATGTCAGGAGCGGCTGAAATTTCTCAAGCTGTGTCCGTCCTGAAGATCTGAAGTTCTAGTCTTAGTTCCTGCTTGCTCACATTGCTTATACTCTTCTTGAGTCTACATATTTTCATTTAGAAGCATGGTTTCTAACTACGTTGCAGGATTTCTATGAGAAATAAATATGGTGTTGGGTATGAAAAGTGGCCAGTGAAGGCAGTGGCAACCCACTCCAGTACTCTTGCCTGGAAAATCCCGTGGACGGCGGAGTCTGGTGGACTGCAGTCCATGGGGTCGCGAAGAGTCGGACACGACTGAGCAACGTCACTTTCACTTTTCACTTTCGTGCCCTGGAGAAGGAAATGGCAACCCACTCCAGTGTTCTTGCCTGGAGAATCCCAGGGACGGTGGAGCCTGGTGGGCTGCCGTCTTTGGGGTCGCACAGAGTCGGACACGACTGAAGTGACTTAGCAGCAGCAGCAGCATGAAAAGTGGCCAGTTATCTTATGCATCGTGAGAGTTACGTAGGTGTTGGTTATTAAGCTGTATTTGAAATAAACATGGAGATACGCTTGAAATCTTGGTCTTCATGTGCCCCCTCCCCTAATTTACTGTCTGAAACCTCTTCTCTTAGTTCAAGTGAAGTCTGTTTTGTTTTGCCCTTCTTATTATAAATCAGAGCTGTCTGGTCTGCAGTATCCTATTGCCAGTCAACAGAGGCGAGAACAGAGAGGGACCAGAGAGCTCTTGGCTTACTCACACATTCTATCAGCTCTTTCTAGAAAGGAAGAGAACCGAAGCTTGTCATTCCTACAACTTCTCCCTTCCTTCCTCATCATCCTGAAGGCTTAAGACAAACAGAAGGGAAAACTAACAGAATGAATAGGGCCCTTTTCTGCTGTGTTCCGTTCAAGCCTCCTGGCTGTTCAGGACTCTGACCAGGTGAACTAGCCCATCAGAAACTGAACAGTCAGCTCTCACACGCTCCTGTTGGGAGAGCTGTAAGATAATGCCCTCGTACCCTTCGACAAATGAAAGTGAAAGGTAGATAAATAAGAGACTCTTGGTTTTTCGTGTTAGACTATGTTTAACCATGCTAGCAAGTCCCAACATCAGTATTTACTTAAGGTCCTTTTTTAGGTGCAAAAACTTCAGGCTATTCTAAAGCCAATGATGTTGAGACGTCTCAAGGAGGACGTGGAAAAGAACTTGGCCCCCAAAGAAGAAACGATCATTGAAGTGGAGCTAACAAACATTCAGAAGAAATATTACCGAGCCATCCTTGAGAAGAATTTCACGTTTCTTTCCAAAGGTGGTGGTCAAGCTAACGTACCCAACCTTTTAAACACTATGATGGAATTACGGAAGTGCTGCAATCACCCCTACCTTATCAACGGTAAGCCTGGCGCCTTGTTTCAGTCGTTGTCCAAACCCCAGAAATCCTTGCCTCCCTCTACACGTGTTATTGTATGGTGTGTAGTTGCCCCAGTGTGAGTTTCATCACCTTCCTGTTCTTCACAAAGCCTCCTTCTGTGAAGCCATAGGTGCAACATCTTTGTCCCTGAGGTCCCTGAAGCAGGACCTCACATCACCTGTCCTGCATCTGTGTCTCACCCCTTGAAAGGAGGTGTCGGTGTTCACTGGCTGGAAGTCATCAAACGTGCTAACAGAGAAATTAGCCCCCGGTGGGGTGTGTGTGTGTGTTTAGATCAGAGAAGTTAAAGAGCGCCTTTGGGGTGAGAGGCAGCTGTTGGATGTCTCAAGGCTTTGATGGGAAAGAACTTCCCTCAGTCGGGAGGCCTCCAGCATCCATTCTCAGCATTTAGGCTGATGTAACCACATGAGACAAGAGAAGGAGGCAGAACAAAGTGGACCCTGCCCAGGATATAAAGTATGTGTGTGAAACAATGGGACAGTGAACCGTAGACATAGTGAAACCTTGTTACGGGACACCTAGATGCCAGCTTGTGCGATTTTGCTGGAGCTAAGAAATGATTAGACATGGGAGTCAGGATGATTGATCTGGAAACGTCATATGAATAAACAGATGGGAGTAGGGAAAGACATACAAACAGAAAGCCCCACTAGGAGGTTACTGCTGTCATCCAGGTGGGAGTTAATATGGGTTAAAGAGAAGTGATGGCCGTCTAAATCAGGGTGTTTGCATGCAATTATGATTGGCCAGCAATGCAGTTAGGGTTCCTTCCAGGGGAGAAGGAACCAAGCCAGATTTTTTTGGTCATTATCACAATCCATGAGGTTCAAACGCAGCTGATGTCAGGAGTTCCCAGTCTCTCCCATTTTGTAATCTATACTCCTTGGGCCAGCTCACCTCTGGAATCTGCATTTACTAATGACAGAGTGGTCCCTGCCTGGAGCCGCCTCACCGTAGCACCTAAGGTCATGGCTGTGCTGTGACCTTGGCGCTTTTCTGCTTCAAACTTTCTGCTTGTAGCTTGGTCTTCCAAAGAGAGACTCACACATGACCGTTGTATGTTCAGTGCTGCAGCTTGCTCATCCTCATATGTGTAAGAGCCTGTGAGGCCATTGTGGTGTCTGCAGCCTGGTCCTGAGCTGGGGAGATAGAGCTGGGCCGAAGGTGGTCGATGGTGTGAGTAAAGCTGTGTGTGTGTGTGTGTGTGTGTGTGTAATCCGAGAGAGAGACACACACACGTTTTTTTTTCATTTGATGTCTGTGAAAAGAGGAGCAGTAGCCTCCAAGAGGCTCCATTCCAGTATTCTTGCTTGGAGAATCTCATGGACCGAGGAGCCTGGCAGACTCTGGCCCACGGGGTTGCAGGAGTCAGACGTGACTGAAGCGACTGAGCACACATGTGCATGTGAGAGTGAAAATGATGTTGGGGACTTGGTGGGTCCCCGATGGTTTGGGTGGACTTACGAGTCCTCCTTGTTGTTGGGGAGAAGGGGTGTGGAGAACAGTGGGCAGAAAGAATTCAAGACTGAGCTTGTGATGGAATGAATTTCAGAGAGAAAAAGGGTAATCTTCAAAAGAAAATAATTTCTTATTTGTTTGCGGTTAGTATAACTAGATAACATTGCAGCTCCTGCCCTCACAGTGACCATCTGCTTAAGGGAACAGACTTCCACACTTCCTTAAAGTTGTGTCTGCTACATACACACACAGGCGTGCGCACACACACACTTTTAAATATAAATGCAGGACTTTAATTTAGGGCAGTGCCATTGGAGTCTTTTTTGGGCTCCCCTGGTGGCTCAGTCGGTAAAGAGTCTGCCTGCAGTGCTGGAGACCCAGGTTCGATCCCTGGATTGAGAAGATCCCCTGAAAAAGGAAATGGCAACCCACTCCAGTATTCTTGCCTGGGAAATCCTATGGTCAGAGGAGCCTGGTGGGCTACAGTCCACGGGGTCACAAAGAGTTGCATACGCCTGAGTGACTAACACTGTTGGAGTATTTGGGCTTTTTATAGCCTATTTCCAACTTTTAATTTTCTGATTAGTGTTTACAGATCTAGCATCAAGGTGAACCTTTAGCTGATAACCTTGAGAATTTGGCCTTCTAATGGCTTAGAGGTCAGTTAGGTTTTCCTCCTGGACACCTTCCCTGCCCTCCTTTCTTCAACTTTTCTGGAAAATATGTGCTCATTCACTTCAGTTGTGTCCAACTCTTTGCAACCCCATGGACTGTAGCCTGCCAGGCTCCTCTGTCCATGGTATTTTCTATACAAGAATACTGCAGTGGGTGGCCATTCCCTCCTCCAGGGGATCTTCCCAACCCAGGAATAGAACCCGCATGTCTTATATGATTTGCATTGCTGGCAGATTCCTGACTGCTGAGCAACCGGGGAAGCCCGGACAAAATATAATTATAGCTAAAAGCATCACATAGGAAATATGTTTGTTGATATATTTAAAGGAAGCATTATTAGTGACAACTGGCTGCCACTTTAAGAGCCTGAATTCACAGCAAAGAGCTGAATTAATTATTAGAACTTTTGTCAGATAAGAAAATATATTTTAATTCTGACAATTTTTGACGATGTGTTATTGGTAGAATTGAAAAAGCAGGAAAGTTACTTTTCTCATCTAAATAAATTTAAAATGAAAAAAATTTACTAATTTGAATTTATATTTTCAAATTTTTTGCTAAAATAGTTCAAACATGTTAATTTTGTCAAAATGATTATTTCATTTTTGAAAACTATTCACTAAAATAGCTAAAATAGTATATTTTGATTATGGATTGGTATTAATATCTTTATTTTAACAAAAAATAACTACCCAGATATTATAAGTGAAGTGTGTTTCTGAATTGCTTGTAGTATATTATCCAACAAGAAGAAACGTTTTGAAAAAACCTAATATGTGGATATGATCAGTTCCCTCTGTCTCCTGAGGACCTTCTTATCCTGAATCTAGAGCCTAGATTTCTAAATTTTCTGTTTTGGAAAACATTATTTGACTTTATACAAGGGCATTTGGTGAAGAACTCGCTTGCCAACACAGGAGATATAACAGATGCAGGTTCGATCCCTGCTTCAGGAAGATCCCCTGGAGAAGGAAATGGCTACCCTCTCCAGTATTCTTGCCTGGAGAACCCCATGGACAGAGGAGCCTGGTGGGCTACAGTCCATGGAGTCACAAAAAGTCGGACACGACTGAAGTGACTTAGCACACCTGTAGGATGCAAGGACATTTATTCAAGAGTGTGCTTCATTCAGGGATATTCGTGCTGATGCTCTTCAACAGCGGTTTGGTTTTCACCTTTTCCTAGAGAAACCTTTGCCTTTCATTCCCTTCAGATTGAAATCCCGAATACTAGCCTTTTATTCACGTGGGAGAGGGAGTGAGAAGCGGTAGTTCCCACCCCGCTGGCGTTTTCTGCCTGGCCCTTCCTGAGAAACAGCAGTGGCTTGCTCTGCACAGACCTCTGGGCCCAGCCCAGGCATTAGTGACTCTAATCTGGTCTCAGGAAGATTCTTTGTTGATTAATAACGAACAGGCTGTGTTTCTGCATGTGACCAGGTCATGACTTCATTTCCACAGGTGCTCTGAAAAGGGGAGTGGGGCACTGCCGTCCCGCCTGTGGCTGCATGCCCCCATTCTGTCCTGGCAGCTCTGGGGGCCCAGGTGACCTGACCCTTAAACCCTGGGAGGGTCTCGTATCCCCATCCTGTGTACAGTGCCTTCATGTTTAAAAACCAGTGGTTAAGAAGTCAGGTTCCTGGTGTGGTTTAAGGCTGGGAAGTAATCCCATCAGATGGATTTGTCTGTCTGTATTTCCCAGAGGAGAAGTGACCATGCTGCATCCCCAGGGCAAGGGTGGAGCACAGTGGCCGGGCCCTGATTAACACCCCCCCACTCCATCCCGGACCCCTGCTGTCTAATTCTAGTTAAGCCACCTAAGCAGCTGCAGGAAGCTTAGCCGGCTACTCCCTGGACAAGTGTGCCTGGGGTCAGGGGCGGAAGTGGGAAGAGTTTCCATCCTTAGGAAGGTGATAGTCTCTCTGATGCACCCTCAGCAAGCAGAAGTCTCTGTGGGGCTATTAGAAAAGAGGGTTAGGGATCGATGTCTTTCATGAAACAGAGGTTGGTTGTTTAAAGCTTTGGATAACTCAGGATAAAACTTTTGTACTTTAGGAAATTATCAGATGAGAATGAATATAGAGGGAGATGGAGAGATTGCAGTGAAAATGTGTGCTCAGATCTCCTGAAAAAAATCTCTAAATATTATCCCCGAAGCGGGACTCCCTTTTCCCGCTTCCCGCCCTCTTGGCCATGTTAGCAGGCAGTTTAGATACACAGACGACTGCCCCTGCACGGCAATTGTTAGAACTCTGTTCCCTCGCCTTTTAGTTTCAGAACAGATTTTGTTATGTGTGTTTATGTTCCACAAGTAAACAGCTCTTCATTTCTTTAGCATTTTAGGTTCCAAATTTTCTGTAGGTATCCGGCCCTTGGCTTGTTTCTGCCACTTCTAGCTTGACAGTCTGTTGTTGAAATTCAGTTTCTACAGACAGCAAACATTTGTTTGTTGGAAAATGTGGGGGTTCCCCCCGAAACGCTTGAAAATGTGTCGTGCTTAAAACTCTGATCCCTTTTCTACCTCCCTGGTTTCCTGCAGGCCCCACTCTGAGCCGGTGGATGGATGTGTGTTCGTGAACACGAATGCATTGTTCTGGGCCCTGCTGTTTGCAGTGGGTTTTGAAAGCAGGTTCGTTGTTTTCAGTAATAAAAGAAAAAAACCTTTTACAGTATTCCCGTTATGCTGTCCAATCTCCGCAGGTGCTGAAGAGAAAATTTTGGAAGAGTTTAAAGAAACACACAATGCCGACTCTCCAGATTTTCAGCTCCAGGCGATGATCCAGGCTGCTGGCAAGCTAGTGCTGATTGACAAGCTGCTGCCGAAGCTGAAGGCCGGTGGCCATAGGGTGCTCATTTTCTCCCAGATGGTGCGCTGCCTGGACATCCTGGAGGACTACCTCATTCAGAGACGGTGAGGGCCACGCACCGGGGGTGGGAGGTGGAGGGGTGCAGGACTGAGCTCCACGTGCTTCACCTCCAAGTGGCCTGTGTGATAAAGGGGATGGGTGGGGGGCTTGTGTCTTAGCTCTTCTTGAAAGCTGTGGATGGCCACGACAGTTGTCCCATATGATGCATGCTTTTTCAGGCAGTTCTACTTTTCCAGTTCTTTCTCTGGGCTGGGGCGGGGGACAGCTCTTTCTTGATGTTGAAGTAGCATCTGACGCTTTGGTGACCCCCATGGACTATAGCCTGCCAGACTCCTCTGTCCATGGGATTTCTCAGGCAAGAATACTGGAGTGGGTTGCCTTTTCCTTCCCCAGAGGATCTTCCCAACTCAGGGATTGAACCCAAGTCTCTTGTGTCTCCTACATTGCAGGCAGATTCTTTACCACTGTGCCATCAGGGAAGCCCCATCCTGTTGATTTATATCCCATGTTGTAGTACGTTCTTAAAAGCACCAGGAAAGGAACACATGTCCTGTGGCCATCTGCCAGGCCTCTTTGTTGACACTGACATCTTCCAGGTACCCGTATGAGAGGATCGACGGCCGGGTCAGAGGCAACCTCCGTCAGGCAGCTATCGACAGGTTCTCCAAGCCTGACTCTGATAGGTTTGTGTTCCTCCTGTGTACGAGGGCAGGAGGCTTAGGCATTAATCTCACTGCTGCTGATACCTGCATCATCTTCGATTCTGACTGGAATCCCCAAAATGATCTCCAGGTAAACATGCAAGAAAACCTTCCTGGTGCCCCCCTCCCCCACTTTGGAAAGTCGTTCCGCTACATTGGACCAATAAATTGAAATCCTGCCGTCGCTCAGGCAGTGTCCCATGATCAGGGCAAATGAACCAACCAGTAATCAATTGATTGAGAATGTGAAAGTCATTTCTTAGCGTGTTAACCCTCCACTGTTGAATGGTACCCCTATTATCAGAACAGATGCTCTTGTAACTGGCAGCGGGGTGTTCTGTTCCCTGGTGGCCATGCAGTTCCTTTTTCTTTCAGGCTCAGGCTAGATGTCACAGAATAGGACAGAGCAAATCTGTGAAGATATACAGGCTGATCACCAGGAATTCTTACGAAAGGGAAATGTTTGACAAGGCCAGCCTGAAGCTGGGTCTGGACAAGGCAGTCCTGCAGTCCATGAGCGGACGGGAGAATGCTCCCAATGGGGTAAGCCGTGCCGCCTTCACCCTGCTCGCTGCACTCCTGCTCCTTGCTTCATTTAGCTCCCAGTGAGAAATCCTCTGCATCTGGTTATTTTTTGGCCTCAATATTTTAAGCATATTTGGTCGCATTTACTTCGTCATAATTGAGGTTTACTGTCTTGGAGAAAAAAGTAAGCATTTGTTCAGTCTCCAGACATTTCAGTTCTTTGTTATTGCTCAGTAGCTCAGTTTTGTTTGACTCTTTGCAACCCCGTGAACTGCAGCATGCCAGGCTTCCCTGTCCTTCACCGTCTCCCAGAGTTTGCAAGTCAGTGATGCATCCAGTTGTCTCATCCTTTGTCATCCCCTTCTCCTTCTGCTTTCAGTCTTCCCCAGCATCAGGGTCTTTTCCAGTAAGTAGGCTTTTCACATCAGATGGCCAAAGTATTGGGGCTTCAACTTCAGCATCAGTCCTTCCAATGAATATTCAGGGTCGGTTTCCTTTATCTAAATCATTTTAAATACTTCTCTAACACAGGTACAACAACTTTCCAAGAAAGAAATAGAGGATCTTCTCCGGAAGGGGGCCTACGGTGCACTCATGGATGAGGAGGACGAGGGCTCCAAGTTCTGTGAAGAGGACATCGACCAGATCCTGCTGCGGCGGACCCACACCATCACCATCGAGTCCGAGGGCAAGGGCTCCACGTTTGCTAAGGTGTGGACCTACCCAGGAGGCAGGACTTCTGGGGAAGCGAAACAGAGGCTGTGTAATGCACTCGTGAGAAGCACACATAACAGCTGCTTTATATTGCATGTTAAGAAATTAGTGATTTAATCCCAGGGGGGCCCCCAACGCAGAAAATGTGCTTTATGTTCTGTGTATCTGGCATCGGGCTCACCCTCACCTGTCCCGTCCCTGCTTCTGGGCTCCCCAGGCTCGCCCTCTCTCTGTGTCCTGGCCCCCCTCCCTTCCACTTCTTGAGCCTCTGCTTTGTCATCACCTTCCTCCTTTCCTGGGATCTTGATTCCTGATCAAGCCTTGAGAACAATCAGCTCACTCCTGTCTTGAAAAAGTCCCCTATCTGCTTTCCTCTGTGGCTGCAACCCCATAACTCCTTTTGCAGCTAAAAACCACACCAGCAATCCACATAGCGCTATTGACCCTGCTGTTCCACTGCCTTACTCTCTACTCATTTCCCAACATCCAGCTTCTACCCTCCGGTCCCCCCACCCTGCCCCTTCTGAGGCTTCATCCACCCACCTCCAGGCCCAGTGCCACACTTTGCACTTTCATTTTGAACAACTTTATGGAAATGTAATTTACTTACCATAAAAACCACCTATTTTAAGTGTACCATCCCGCACCTTTACCATATTTATAGACATGTACAAGTATCCCAACATCTAAGGCTAGAACATTTCCATCACCCTTTAGCAGTCCTCCCCCCCCCCCCCTCTTCCCATCCGCCCCCCCCCCCCCCCAAGTCCCAGCAGCCACTCCTCTGCTTTCTGTCTCTCTAGGTTTCCCCACTCTGGACAGTTCATACAAATGGAATCATACAACATGTCGCCTTTTGTGTCTGGCCTCACTCCCTTAGCCTGTTTTGGGGCCTCATCCATGTTGTAGCATGTTATCACTAATTTGTTTCCTTTTATTGCTGAATCACATCCCATTCTATGGCTCCACCTTATTTACCACTTGAATATGGACCTTGATTGTTGACCCATTCACTAGCTGGTGCTGAAATTTGGATTGTTTCCATTTTTTGGTTACTATGAATGATGTTACAAACATTTATATACAAGTTTTTGTGTGGACGTATGTTTTCATTTCGCTTGCTTATATACCAGGAATGGAATTGCTGGATCTTGTGTAACTCTGCGACTAACCCTTTGAGGAACTGCCAGACTCTTCTCTAAAGTGACTGTACCATTTGTCCTTCCCACCAGCAGTGGTTAGGGTTTTAATTTGTCCACATCCTCACCAACACTTTTTGTTGTCTGTCTTTTTTAATGATCACCCTATTACCGAGTGTGACATGATAGCCCACACTGGTTTGATCTGCCTTTCTCTGATACTATTTTAGTGTCTATTCATGTGCTTGTTGGCCAGGTATTGATAAATATCATCTTTGGGGAGATGTCTCTTCAGATCTTCTGAACAGCTTTAAACCTTTTTTAGTTAACTTTTTTTTAATTGAGTTTTAAGTATTCCAAATAAAAGTTTCTCATTAGATAATTTGCATATATATCTCTTAGTCCTTTCTTAATGGTGTTTAATTTTAAGAAGCCCAGGTTACCCATGTTTTTCTCTTATCATGTGTGCTTCTGATCCATTGTTTAACCTATGAGCACAAAGGTTTGCTCCTGTGTGTTCTTCTAAGAGTTTTATAGTTTTCACTGTTAACTTTTATGTCTCCAATGCCTTTTTGAGTGAATTTTTGTGTGCGATATGAGACAGAGGTCCAGCTCCCTTCTTTTGCACATGGATATCCAGTTATCCATATCCAGTTATCCCACCTACTGCACTTGTCCCACCTGCTCCACTTGTCACAGCTGATCCACTTCTCACAGCTACTCCAGTCTTGAAAGGTTCTCCTTGTCTGGGCTTAGTGACCCAACACTTTCTCCCTCTTATCTTTCGTGCTCTTTTCAGGTTCTTTCCTCCATCCTCACGGATACTTCAAATTCATTTGGTACCAAAACAGGTTCATTATCTCCGTTCCTCCACCTCTGTGCATGCATGTGCACATACACACGCGCACCCTTGTTTTCTTCACCTGAGTCACACCTCTCGGATGCCAGAAATTGAATGCTGGGGTTTTCATGGCTTCCTCCTCCTTCAGGCTTTACGTGCCCTCACATTCTAGCCCCTTTAATTTTACCTTTTTAGGACTACCTTCTAGCCTGTCTCCTTCTTTGCATTTCTGCAGACGTTCCCCATCTCCCTAAACCCTGGCCGCAGCCTGTTCTGCTCTGTTTTACGCTCCCCCCACCCTGCCCCTGCGCCGGGACCTGGTGTGGTCCCTCTGACAGGTGACTTTGCATATCGTTTCATCCCTCTCAAGATTATTCCCGTTTTCAAAGAATTCCCTGCTGCCCGAGGATGGGGTTTGGACTCTGCTAACAGGACACGCGAGGCCCTGCTGGCCCTGGCCTCTGCCTGCCTCACCAGCTTGACCTTGGGCAACACCCCCCAACCACCCGAATCCCCGGCTACATGACACAATCACTTTTCTTCGCCCCTGTGCCTTTGCACATGCTCCATCCTGAACATTTCCACTTGCTTTCTTGTTCTGTGGTTTTTTTTAAGGTAATTCATTTTTGGCTGTGCTGGGTCTTCGTTGCTATACGTGAACTTTCTCTAGTTGCAGCGAGCAGGGGCTACTCTCCAGTTGCGGTGCTCAGGCTTCTCATTGTGGTGGCTTCTCTTGTTACAGACCACGGGTTCTAGGCACACAGGCTTCAATAGTTGTGACTCAGAGTCTCAGCAGTTGCAGCTCCTGGGCTCCAGAGCACAGGCTCGGTAGTTGTGGGGCAGAGGGCTTGTTGCCCCCTTGGTATGTGGAATCTCTGTGGACCAGGGATCGAACCAGTATCCCCTGCATTGCAAGGTGGATTCTTAACCACTGGGCCCCCAGGGAAGCCCTGTTCTTTGGGATTTTAACAGGCTGGTTTGGGCACTGTGTTCTGGAGGGCATATTCTCTCTTCCCAGCAGGAACCCCCGGCTCACCTAAGCCTGGCCAGGGCTCCCCTCTGTATATCGGCTGCACCTGTATGTACCTCTGTCACCTGACATCTGTTAGACTGTGCTCTCATCTTTTATTTCCTGATCTGTCTCAACCCCTGGACAGTGAGCTGCCTAAGGGACAGTCCTTCGTCCCAGTCCCACTGACCATAACACCTGGCGCACATACAGTGGAAGGATGCCTGTGTGTTTGCGAGAATGAGTGAGTGAAAGCTGCTTTGCATTTCACCTCTGAGAAAACCATCGCAAAGTAATGAATATTTTTTCCCCCTTTAGGCCAGTTTTGTTGCATCTGGAAATAGGACAGATATTTCCTTAGATGATCCAAATTTCTGGCAAAAGTGGGCGAAGAAGGCAGAATTGGATATCGATGCCTTAAACGGGAGGGTGAGTGTGCCATCATGTTGACTGCCTGTCTGACCTCCCCCAGGGCTTGCTTTTCAGAAGTTTCAGAGTATCTGCTGTCTTTCAGAACAACCTGGTTATTGACACTCCAAGAGTGAGGAAGCAAACCAGGCTATACAGCGCGGTGAAGGAGGACGAGCTGATGGAATTTTCAGACCTGGAGAGCGACTCAGAGGAGAAGCCCTGCACAAAGCCGCGGCGGCCCCCAGACAGGTCCCAGGGCTATGCCAGGAGCGAGTGCTTCCGAGTTGAGAAGAACCTGCTCGTCTATGGGTGAGTCAAGCTCACATGAGAAATGGAATTTCATTCAAAAGACGGTTAGAATTCCAAGTGGTATAGGAAGAACTCTAATTTATGTTTGGGTTTCTGTGACTGCCCAGGGCACAAATGCTTTTGCCACAACCCAGGTGGTTAAAGAACTCAAAGCCGTGCAGATCCTCAGAGATTTGAAGGGGTTTGTCCTTTAAAGAATCATGTCAGATTCACTTGTTGATCACTAATAACTCAGAATGAAGTCTCAGAATTACAAAGTCTTTTTCTAGTGTTCCTTCACCTAAAATTACCACTCTTTCATCGTTTTTGGTACTCTTTCATCATTTTTCTGTTATAAAAATTTGTTAAAGGCAGTGGTCTCACTTGTAAAGCTCTTCCTACCCATCTGAAACGTGGAGGTCATTTCAGCCATCTGAACAGGTCATATTTCCCCTGCTCAACCGCAGGATCCACATTGAATCCATCTCTGAAACGCCACGGCACAGGGCTTCGAAAGACAGGGTGCTCGGCGCAAATCAGAATTCCTAAACAATATGCTCTCACACCTGGTGGGACTGGAAGCAAATACTGCTCAAATGGAAAGTGAAAGTGAAGTCGCTCAGTCGTGTCCGACTCTTTGCGACCCAGTGGACTGTAGCCTACCAGGCTCCTCTGTCCATGGGATTCTCCAGGCAAGAATACTGGAGTGGGTTGCCATTTCCTTCTCCAGGGGATCTTTCTGACCTAGGGATCGAACCCCAGTCTCCGGCATTGCAGGCAGATGCTTTAGCCTCTGAGCCAGCAGGGAATCCCCAAATGAAAAACCTGCCACCAAAACAGTGTTTCTATAGACCTGATGACTTCTGCTCTGTGATTTCTTTCTTCCACTAGATCATCATTAGTTTCAGAAGAAACAGACATGCTGCTAATGTGGCCGACAGGGATCTTACCTGGCCCTTGTCTGTCCTGTGGGTCCTTCCCACGGGCACTCAGGGCTGCGCTTAGGGCAGATCCTTCACCTTCTGCCGTGTGCTGTTTTCACAGGCCGCCCTGCCCCCACTCCCCCAGCCCAGACTTGATCTACCTACCACCTCCGGCACTTGACCTCCTAGCAGGCATCACCTCAGCATCCTGCCCCACTTCCTACCCCTAAGGGTTTCCTGCACGTGCTGTCACACTCAGCTGGTCGGGTGATGGCTCTTAATGGTTGCTTCCTGCTGGAGCCCCAGTGAAGGGCTCCATGAGGCCTGGGGCTCCTTCTTTGTCCTCGGGGCAGAGTTGCGGTGCCAGCAGACACAGTACATGTTGGGTCAGTGGTTGCGTACACAGTAAAGGCAGGTCTACTGCAGCCCATCCCATGTCTTTGCAGCTGGGTCCCCTCTCTGCGTCATCTCCACACACCGGCGGTTCTCTCCTGGCCGTCTTTATGTGGCGGAGACCCTCCACCTGAGCCTTTTGCTACTTCACCTCTTTCCATGGTTCAATCTTAGTAGTCAAAGTTGGGAATCTTGCTGCTGACTTTAGCAACAGAGCATGTTAATCGCTGCCGAAGCTGGAAAGTATGCTTATCTGTCTTTCTGTAAAGCCCTTCCCTCCTGCCCTAGGCATCACGTGTGCTGACCACCTGCCATGTTCGAGGCACTGTGCTAGCATACGACCATGAGGAGTATGGTCATGGCACCCCCTCCCCTACCCCGGGCAGACAGGTCTTCTCTCCTTTAAGAGGCAGCTCAGGCGCTGTTCCCTACTTCTAAGTGGGGGAATCAAAGAAGGCATTCCACAGAGGCGGCATGAACAAACATCTTGAATTAGCTGAGGTAGGAGGAAGGGCGGGGTGATGGACAGGGAGAAGAGAGTTTCTGGCAAGAAGAGCTGTGTGTCCAAAGGCCCAAAGGCTAGAGCCAGCCTTGCAGTTTGAGGAACTAGGAGAACAAATCTGGAAGCTAGAGGACCAGGTGGGGCAGAGGCGGAGCCCCTGGTGAGCTGATTTCTGCCCTGAGCACCTGGAGCCCAGGGACGGTACGCTCACATGGCACTTGCCCGTGGGCTGCGTGTAGGGGCCTGTCCACGGCCTTTTCTCTCCCTGTTTCACAGGAGAACCCATAAGTGCTTATATTTGGGACTTGGTTTCAGAGGGAGACGTTTCGTGGCTTTCCATTAATTATTGATGTGTCCTTATAATTCCCTTTTAACACATGACACAGCGCCTTACCAAAATGAAAATCACATACAGCTTTTTTCTTCAAGCTGATGGATGATGCTTCTAATGAATGATGCTTCTAATAACTTCCTGTGTGGTTGGTCGTTAATCTTCCCCACTCCGGGCCGAGGGTCCGATGCAAGCCAGCAGACCACCTCACGTCTGGGTATCGGGAGATGCTCAGCTGCTTCTGCAGCCGCACCCTCATCACGGGCTTCCTGATGTGGGGGTGGTCACACCTGCCTCTTGTCACCTTCCATCTCAGATGGTGGGTCAGCATCAGATCATGGGAACCACGCCCTCGAGGAGTGGAGCGGAGGGTTTTCAGGTCCCTGCTGGGAATGCAGGTGTCAGCTCCCACCCTGAGGCTGTGTGTGTCTGTGTGTTTAGCTCCTGCACCTGGACTGCCTTCCCATCGCCTGATGTTGATGTCACTAGTTTTGACACAAGCCCTCCTAAAGCTGCCGCTTGCCTCTGAAACCAGAGCCCCAGGTCTCAGGTTAGAGGCACTGTCCACGTTTGCTTTGCAGCTGGGGGCGGTGGACGGACATCCTCTCCCATGGCCGCTACAAGCGCCCGCTCAGTGAGCAGGACGTGGAGACCATCTGCAGGACCATCCTTGTGTACTGCCTCAACCACTACCGGGGGGACGAGAACATCAAGAGCTTCATCTGGGATCTCATCACACCCACGGCTGATGGCCAGACGCGGGCCCTGGTCAACCATTCCGGTGGGTCTGCACCTCATGCACGGGGTTGCGGGAGCCTCCGCGGAGCTCGGGAGGAGCCCCAGACCCTGCGTGTCCCTGACTCCTGACCCTGACATAGTCACTGGGGTCGTGGATAGTATCTATTGTTGTTATCATCATGACTACTCCGCATTTAGGTTTGTCCGCCCCGGTGCCCAGGGGGAGGAAGGGCAAGAAGGTGAAAGCCCAGAGCTCACACCCAGTGGTGCAGGATGCCGACTGGCTGGCTGGCTGCAACCCGGACGCCTTGTTCCAGGAGGACAGTTACAAGAAGCACCTGCAGCACCATTGCAACAAGTACGTCAGGGAGGGCGCGTGCGGGGAGCGGGCAGCCCTTCTGGTTCTTAAATGTACGTGTACTCAAGTATGTGTATACACTGGATAGCTATCAGTAAGACTAGTACACTCTCATGGTGCAGCTTTACTGTCTTTTTTTCTTGAAACATGATGTCAAGTCACGTGGAAGCCTACCTTTAAAGGACTGTTTTTTTTGGGGGGGGGAGGACAGTAGTAAAGATGCATAAACACAATTTTACTACTTCAACTATTTGTAAGTATACAATTCATTGGGAATAATTATATTCAGATTGCTGTGTGCCCATCACCACTGTCTAGACCCGAAGCCTTTTCATGGACCTTAATATAACCTCTGTTCTTATTAAATGATTGCTCATCCTTCCTGCCCTCGGCACTTAACAGTACCGTCCTACTGTCTGTCTCTAAGAATTGGCTTATTCTAGGTATCTCGTTGTAGAATATGCCTTGTTGTAGCTGGTTTATTTTACTGAACATAATGTTTTCAAGGTTCATCCATGTTGTAGCTTCTGTCAGAAGCTTGTTCCTTTTTATGGCTGTGTAATACTCCATTGTGTGTATAGACCACATTTTGTTCATCCATCCATTGATGGGCACTTGGGTTAACGGATGTCTTTGGCTGTTGTGAATGAGGGTGCTGTGGACATGTGGATAACTGAGTTTTAGCCAGTGTGTTTAGAGAATTGTGGTTAGCTTTATATAATCCTACCTTTAACTGACTGCTTCCCATGAAGGGGCTGGGGAGTTTAGATGATATTTTTTGCTTTGTAATGCCATGAACAGAGGTGCCTGGTGGACTACAGTCCATAGGTTCGTGAAGAGTCAGACACGACTGAAGTGACTTAGCACATGTGCGCATCCGCACGCACACACACACACGACTCCTCGGTTGTTGTCCATTTTTTCTTACCTGTGAGCTTTGGAATCCTTTTCCTCACCTTTATTTCCAGAACCTGATTATACATAACTGAAGGGAACTGGACCTGAATTAATTTCATTGCTCGGAGCTCTGTGAGCTGCTGACACATTGAGCCAGCACCCCCACCTGTGGATGCTTCCCCTCCTCTGAGCATGTGTTTTCAGCATCTAGGGTTCAGCAGCACGGCCAGTGCACATCTTGCACCCTTCCTGATTGGGGCGACCTGGGGCAAGCTTCTCATCCCCTTTCAGACTCACTTTCCTTACTTGTCAAATAGAGCTTCAATAAATATCTGTCTCTATATCGTAGCAACAAAAGTCTGAGCACCTGTTACTGGCTGCACGCCAAGTGCTTCCTATGGCTTTTCTGTTTGAATTGTCTAAGATGGGTCATCTTACTCTTTTATCCCCCTTTACCAGACAAGGAAACCAAGTCTCAGATACTCAAGGTCCCTCAGCTACTTGAGGGACACCGCCCTTGCTCTCGACCCCTCCCCCTGCCCATGTCTGAAGCCTGCCTTCCCTCACGGTTGTCGAAAGCCTCAGTGAAATAATTTCCTAGAGGACACCTGCTTCTGGGTTGCCCTGACTCATGGTTCTCATCCCTTTTTAAATGTAATGGTGCTTTCAGGGACCACCTTTGATCACGATTCTTAGATTTTGACTGACAAAGTTTTTCCTTTCTGAGTCTTCAAAACCATTACCTCAAACCATCTTGGCACCTCTGAAACCACCATTACTGTCATGGCATAGTGGTTCTCCCTAAAGTCCCGCCCCACTCATAGCTATTAGAAAACTTCTATTTCTTTGCAGTTTCTGTGAAGTTGGGGTCCATAACCTTAGGAGTTTTGCATTCAGAGAAACCGTAACTGAAGGGGCTTAGTGTGGGAGCAGGCTCTGTTCCCAGGCCTCAGAGAGACAGCGGTTTTTAATTTCCCACTCTGACATCAATCACAGACTTCCATCAGGCACCCACCCTGGTTAGTACGTGAGCTGTAACGCGTGCTCTTCACATCTTCTTACCTGGGTCTCAAGAGAACTGGCCATGTCTCCACCTCCTCTCTGGGATGAGCAGTCAGACAGAAATACAAGACCCAAATTGTGAGATCTCCTGGAAAATATCTGGCCAGTTCTCTTCAAAAGTTTGAAGAGACAAAGACAGAGGCAAAGACAGGAACTGTCTTGGGTTGGAAGAGATGGAAGGGGTGGGACAGTTAAGTGCACATGTGGTCCTGACCTGGATGCTCATCCAGAAAACAGAAAACAGGTCCTAGATTCTGGGACCAGCCACTGGAATGAAGATTAACACTGGGGACTCGAGAGGCGTCCTGACTCACCACGTGCAAACCCCTTAGAGTCCGAGGCCACCTTCCATCACCTCGTTATCCTGCCAGGACCCACCATGTATCCCTCAGGGGCACTCAGCTTGCCTGTACATGAGTTTGAATTTTTTCCTCTAGAAGAAAGATGATATTCACAGTTAAAATAGTTCGTGGAAGCCTCCATCCACAAAACTAAAACTCCTCATGACGTAGAAAACCTTGTCTTCTCCTGAAGGGAGAGAAACTGCTAGGGTCACTGCTGCTGCACTGAGGTTTGGTGCACGCAAGAAGATCCAGGTAAAGGTGGAGGGTGCATCCTGGCTGAGGTCTCTGTGAGGAGACCTGGGCTGCGACTCTGCTCGTGCCCACACTCTCACTTCGCTTCTTCAGGTTCAGTGTGGCGCAGCTGATTTTTAATCTTATCCAGAGAGAGAAATCTTAATAAAAACCAGTTTTTCAAAAAGATCTCTTACCTTGGAGCACATTCAGGTATTTACAGCTTTGCGTTTTGCCTGTTGAGAACCCAGGCTGGCCAGGAGCAGCCCCCATGCTTGACAGGCAGGCAGGTGATACAGGGGGTGTCTGCGTGTGATCCAGGGCGGGTGATACAGGGAGTATCTGTGTGTGATCCGGCGCAGGTGGTACATGGGGTGTCCGTATGTGATCGGGGCGGGTGGTAGAGAGGGTGTCTGTGTGATCGGGGTGGGTGATACAGGGGGTGTCTGTGTGCAATTGGCGGCTGGTGATAGAGTGGGTGTCTGTGTGATCAGAGGCAGGTGGTACACAGGATATCTGTGTGTGATCAGGGGTGGTCTGTCGTGGTGAAGCCACCCCTACTTGCCATTTTGATATGTTCAAGGACAGGGTCCACATCCCTAGAGACAGTACAAAGTGGTGGAGTCAGACGGCCTAATTCTGAGTGATCCATGCTTAAAGTGACTCTGTGACTTTGAAGTCTGTCACTTGTCTTCTGTTAGCTTAGGAGATGGAAATCGCAACTTGTCCCACTTTGCCCTAGAGTTACTGTGAGGATCAAATAAACCTAGTGGTAGTACATGTGACACATGGATTGTGACGTGTTCTCCAAGTGTGTGATGGGAATTGCACTTGGTTTTGTCTACTCATGGACAAGGCGGTGGTCTTCAGATGTCTGTCCTGAATGCACACCAGGGCCAGTCCGGGAGATGCTAGACTTGAGAGTTAGACAGGCCTTGGGGGGTTTACCAGGTGGGCTTTATCCAAAGAATTAGTTTTACACCATTGACGAAATCCACATGAGATTTAAAATCTGGTTCCTAGAGTTCCATGAGTTTTTAAAAACCAGTTCCTTGAAAATGACTAAGAACTTCAGCAAATGGGACATACTTTAATCTCCTTTGTGATGTTGTATTACCATTTGTTAAGCGACAACTTGGGCTTCCAGGTTATGTAAGCTAGAAGGAATAAAACATGGGTACTGCCCCTTAAGGGGTGGCCCGGCGAGGATCCACCCCCACCACCATCTTCCTTCCTCGGAAGCAAAGTTGTATAATCTGGAAAACCTGACATTCCGTATTGAGGGTTTATTGTCAGGTAGTAAAACCAGATTTTATATCTCGTTTATTCCTACAACTTCTGATGTGCTTCCAAAAATGGTATTAAGGCAGCAGCTGAGGAAATTTTATGAGATAATGAAGCAGAACAGTTACTGAAAGCCATCTGCTCAGTTGTTTACAAACTTGCTTCAATACTTCAGAGGCAGTGGTGGGCTACGTGTCTAAACTTCACAAGCTGCGCTAGGTAGGACTAAATGAAGTGCGCCCGGGCCGGGCTGAGCGCCGGCCCTCCCGTGCAGGGGGCGCGGTTGCCAGGCAGGCCGGTTGGAAGCCAGCAGAAAGCACACGCAGAGGTGATTATGTGGCACCATCTGTCACGCTTCAAGCCTACCATACAGCATGGCTAATCAGCCTTGGCAGGATGATGGATGAACAGCAGCAGCTGCCAAAAGCCACTGTTGGCAAACAGTCCCGAAGTTAAGAACTCCCCCCCTCCCCCGTCTCCCTCTCCAGGGTCCTGCTGCGTGTCCGCATGCTCTACTACCTGAGACAAGAAGTGATAGGAGACCAGGCAGAGAAGATCCTGGAGGGCGCCGACTCCAGGTGGGTACACGCCTGGGTTCCTCCTGGCCGTGACCATATGGGCGATCGGAGTCCACATCACGGGTGGCGGGGCGCGCTTCAAACCTCCTACACCTTCAGTGCATCTCCCTGTCTGCATCTCGAATGCAGTGTTTGTCCTACCAGCCTGGGGACTTGAGGAGAATCGGGAGAAGCCTGTTTGTATGTCTGTGTGGACGTACAAAAAGGTGTGAACGGAATGACTGATGTTCTGAGGTGACCTTTAAAACAGAGTCCTGTGTGATAAAGTTCACTTCTGGTCCCGGTAGAAGGCGGCCGACTTCCGCCCTTTCCTGCAACCTTTGCTCGCACCGCCCCCGCATCCCCACCCCACTCCACGATGCTCAGGTGCTTGTCATGGGAAGGGGCGCGTGGCATGCTCCTCACTTAGCATTCTTTTCCAACAGTGGGGTGGGTCTGTTGTAAATATCACGTCAGTGGTTGTCTTTACAGTGAAGCTGACGTGTGGATACCTGAACCTTTCCACGCGGAAGTCCCCACAGACTGGTGGGATAAGGAAGCAGACAAGTCCCTGCTCATCGGCGTGTTCAAACACGGTAGGGCGTCTGCATCGGACCCCGTCTTGACCATGTGTCTTTGTCTTTATTTAGAGCTCTCTGCACACTCTTTCCAAAGTCATAATATTAATGAGGCTAGTTCCAAAGGACTCTTGGCGTCTACGGTTTCCCTGCACGAAAAATCTAATATGAACTGTAAATATCAGATGCTGTTTTTGAATGTTTGTTGAGTATTTGAGAAGAAAACATTTCTTCCTTGGCTGTAAATAGAACCCAAACCATATTTGTTTTAATAATAGCCAAGTTGTCCTATAGCTCTTTCGAAACTTTGCTTCCAGCACGGCTCCCCTCGAGCGCTCTGCCAGCCCATGTCAAAGTGGACGGTGGGCTTAACCTCTGCTATTAATCTGTACAAGTGCCTCCTGGGCTTTGTTCCAAGCAATATTTCACAAATGTCAGTGCCGAGAACCCGCGGCTCCCCTGAGTGGGACGCAGCCTTGTTAACTTTGAAAGGCCGGGGATGCAGAACTGGCATGATATATACAGTGAACGATTCCTGATTATAATCCCGAGTCTCTGGAGGTCGCTGAGGTATTCTCGGCAGCCCAGCCTGACTAAGGGGGAGAATGATGGCTTATAAAACCTTTCATGATTACAGTTTGGCTGGCGGCTCTACAGCAGTTAGGAGCTGGGGTGTTGTCGTACACACCCTAATTGAATTGTGCCGTTCTGCTTGTGTACTGCAGCCGTGTTTTGTGAGCTCAGCCCCAAAAACCATCTTCCCGCAGTGCACTGTTGGGATCTGCCATTTCCCATCTAGTCAACCTGGGCAGTCAAAAAGCAAATTGCAGTTTGAAAATCATAGAGGGAACAGTGTCATCTTACTGACACGCATCATCCTAAACCTGATCAGACAGGTTCGTTGGCCTGACGTAGACAGGGATGTCTCAGCCGGTGGTGGACTTCCTGCAGGACCGAAGCCGCTCACAGGGAGGGTGGGCTGGACCACTGCAGAGGTCATCGAAGAACATTACGCCGCCTTTTAAATGCCAAGCAAAATTAGATCTTGGGGACAACAGGGTCAGACCTCTTCCCGGGCATCTTGCAGTTACCCTGAACCTGTTTTTTCATTAGTATTTACTAAGGTCATTCTGATAACATCCGTGAAATGTAATCTGCCTTCCCCCTCCCCCAATCTGCCCTGGGAGGAGCGTTCCAAAAATGTGCTACTACGGCCTGGTTAGTTTAAATAGGGCATAAACCGTCATCTTATAGAGACGAACTTGGTGTGAGGCAGCCGTGCTGTGGTTCTGTGAGTGATGGGCCTTCGTTGTTTCTGTGTGTGTCCTCTGTGGGCTGGGGGGACGGCGCAGGGTACGAGAAGTACAACTCCATGCGAGCTGACCCCGCGCTGTGCTTCCTGGAACGAGTTGGTATGCCCGATGCCAAGGCCATCGCTGCCGAGCAGAGAGGAACAGACATGCTAGCAGATGGCGGTGACGGGTAAGAAGGACACTTTAAAATTTTAATAAACTTTATGTCAGTGTCAGAGTGTCAGATCCACTGGCAGAGTTCAGTCCTTACACAGCACCACGCACTGTGCCGCATCTGATTTGGACTTGAGCGGTGTTTACCAGTATAGTCTGTTTATGTATCATGATGACTATTTAAACACAATATAGGATCTAGATAATCTGCAACTTGTCTTTTTCAAATGATCATGACCCCCCCGCCCACCATACCCCACCGCGTGCACACACACCCTCCGCCCCTCACGGCTGCACATTTTAAATACCGACAGAGTCGCTTTGGATGTCAGGCTCAGAATTCAAAGCAGCATGAGGCGAGCTGTTCCTTTTTCTCAGGCTCCCTTTGGTCTCTTGCTAATCAGTGTGATTTAAACATTTTTTAAAAACGTTTCATACAGGGGAGAATTTGATAGAGAAGATGAAGACCCGGAATATAAACCAACCAGAACACCGTTCAAGGATGAAATAGATGTAAGAACTCAAGTACATTCACTTTTATGGCCCCAGTAAAATATTATATGCCCATATAAGACTTATTATTAAACTTTATAGAATACAGCCTTTCCTTAAAAGACAAAGCAAAATAGAACCCCAAATTAAAATAACTTGTGTGTCTTGCTTTGCTTTTGAGGAATTTGCAAATTCTCCAGAAGACAAGGAAGAGCCCATGGAAATACGTGCCCCAGGTACAACTCTGAAAGCTGGGGGGAGCAGAGCTGAGGAGTGGGACTCAGGCCGGGCCCCACGGCCAGGCTGTAGCTCCTTCACCAGGGTGGTGTCTCCAAATGCCACTTCATCTACTGCTCTCTGTTGTGAAGAATTCTAACTCCTGCTGATTCTTGGTTAATCATTATGTTCAATCTCTTTGATAAAATAACTTTTTTTGGACAAAGACAATTTATGTATTTATGATTTATACCAATTAATGAAAGCTCTTAAGCATCTACAGAAACATAGCTCATGGAAGCAGGAAATTTGTTAAATATATGAAATAACTACCAGTTTATTGAGACTACTACCCTACTTTTTCCCTAATGTAAAACCATTAGGTAACAATTATATGATTGTTTTTTATGTTCAAGATTATTGTATTATCGCCATGTAGTTTGTGGCACAAAGTATGTTTCTTTATGTGTGATTGATGTAGGAACTTGGCTTTTTTCCCCCCACAAAGAGTTGAGAAAGAATGCTTTATAAGTTCCATACTAATATGAAACTTCCGTACTTCCTCAGTAGTAGTGTTAGTCACTCAGTTTTGTCTGACTCTTTGGGCACCATGTACTGGAGTGTAGCCCGCCAGGCTTCTCTGTCCATGGGATTCTCCAGGCAAGAATACTGGAGTGGGTTGCCATTACCTTTTCCAGGGGATCTTCCTGACCCAGAGATGGAACCTGGGTCCCCTGCATTGCAGGCAGTCTTTACCGTCTGGGCTACAGGGAAGTATTAAGAGCACCACCATAGTTTTTCCCAGGCTATCATTTGAATGTTAGCAAGTCATCCTGTTTCGGTGGGAAACCCTGCGTACGGCAAAGGTCATAGCTGCACATTCAGGAATGCTCTCTCATTCAGGAATGTTCTCCCCGCCTCCCCAGGCAAGCTCAGCGACGGCAGTGCCGAGCTAGGCCAGCTGTACTGGCCCAGCACCTCCACGCTGACCACCCGGCTGCGCAGGCTCATCACCGCCTACCAGCGCAGCTACAAGCGGCAGCAGATGCGGCAGGAGGCGCTGATGAAGACAGACCGGCGGAGGCGGCGGCCCCGCGAGGAAGTGCGGGCTCTGGAAGCCGAAAGGGAGGCCATCATATCAGAGAAGCGGCAGAAGTGAGCATCTTAGGGTTTCCTCAGCCCCTGGTACCTTTCTGTCTCCTCTGCTCTTCCTGGCCTGCAGAGGCAAGAATCACATTCAAGAGGATGGCCATGAAACCCAGCCCTCTCACCAAACCCCCCCCCCCCCAAAAAAAAAGGCAAAAAAAACCCCACTGTGGATTCAGTTTAAAGGAGAAGCAGTAGTAACCTTTAAGCCTGTTTACTCAGGTACCAGTCCACAGCTAAGATCTCCTCTCTGACAGGTGGACGAGGCGGGAGGAGGCGGACTTTTACCGCGTGGTGTCCACATTCGGGGTCATTTTTGACCCTGCGAAGCAGCAGTTCGACTGGAACCAGTTCCGAGCCTTTGCCCGGCTCGACAAGAAGTCCGACGAGAGTCTGGAGAAGTACTTCGGCTGCTTTGTGGCCATGTGCCGGCGCGTGTGTCGCATGCCCGCCAAGCCAGATGACGGTAAGCCCCCGGGGACGTGGAGGGGCTGGAAGGCTGGGCGTAGGTTCCCCAGGGATGCCGGTGGTGTGGGGATGGGAGTGTGGCGGGGACCGGAAGGGGCAGAAGGCTCCCCAGGGAGGCAGGCCGTGCGTGGACAGCCTGGGATGGGAGAGGCCGGGCGGGTGCGGGGACCTGCCTCTGCTCCCCTCGGAGACCCGCGGTCCTCCCGCGCAGAGCCGCCGGACCTGTCGTCGGCCATCGAGCCCATCACGGAGGAGCGCGCCTCCCGCACGCTGTACCGCATCGAGCTGCTGCGCAGGATCCGCGAGCAGGTGCTGCACCACCCGCAGCTGGCCGAGCGGCTCAAGCTCTGCCAGCCCAGCCTGGACCTGCCCGAGTGGTGGGAGTGCGGCCGGCACGACCGGGACCTGCTGGTGGGCGCCGCCAAGCACGGGGTCAGCCGCACCGACTACCACATTCTCAACGACCCCGAGCTCTCCTTCCTGGACGCGCACAAGAACTTCGCCCAGGCCCGGGGCGCGGCCGGTGCCCCTGCCCTGAACGCTCTGGCTCTGGGCTTTGGCCAGACCCCCGCCGCCACCCCAGCTGCCCCGGGGCAGGAGGACAAGGCGGGGGCAGCCGAGGCCAAGGCCAGGGAGGCCTCCGAGAAGCCTGAGGGGAAGGAGGACGAGGAGGCCGAGGGCGGTGGGAAGGACCAGAGGCAGGACCGCGAGGCGGAGGCGGGGGCTGGGAAGAGCGAGCCCAGAGGTGTGGAGGTCGGTGCGGACTCTGGGCCCAAGTCCATTTCTGAGAAGGGTTCTGAGGAGGACGAAGAGGAAAAGCTGGAAGATGATGACAAGTCAGAAGAGTCTTCCCAGCCTGAAGGTAAGAACTGACTGACCCTCAGGCCTCTCTTGGCCCCACCCCAGCAGCTGTCTTCATGTCATGTGATCTGTGTCCTCTTTGGGTGTTTAAAGGGTAATGAGTGTACGTTTTCATTAGGATGATATCGGGTAATGCTCAGATGTGTGTTTTGCCCTGCTACGACCTGTGAACGCACTACTTCCAGCAGCTTCTCAGAAGGAAGGTTTTACAGGCAATAACAATTTTAAGGCAGATGATGCTTAAGTTAGTTTCCGTTCAGAAATAAAGAGTGGAAGTAGAATCTAGGAAGAACCAGTTGTCTTTCTAAGTCCCAGGTAGGTTGCTGTACCTGCCAGGAAACAAAAATAAAACATGTGCTATACTTTTCTGCCTGAGCTTCAGCTCAGAATCATGGCCAACACGTTAGTCCTCTTTCTGGTGGAGGAGCAGAGGGCCCTGCAGGTCAGAGGCTTGGCTGTCACCACCCTCCCCTGAGACCTGTCCGCAGCAGGATGCCTGCTGACTAGTGACATAGCCCCCCAAGCTTCTGCTTCCTCATCTGTTAAACGGGAGTAATGCCAGCTATGTGCAAGGGCCCTTGCAAGCTTTAAGTGACAGGATGTGCAAAATGCCTGGTACCATTCTAGCCATAGTAGGTACCAGATACAGAGGAGCTCATCAGCATTCAGATATTAAATCCTTTCCCCTCTGCACTTCCTTTTCAGAAAGATTCTGGTTGTGGGTGATGCACATTAACTCATTTCTCAGCAGGGGCTGTCTCTAGAGGGAAGAATTTTGATGAAGAGAGCAATGCTTCCATGAGCACTGCTAGGGATGAGACCCGGGATGGATTCTACATGGAGGATGGTGACCCATCTGTAGCTCAGCTCCTTCATGAAAGGACGTTTGCCTTCTCATTTTGGCCTAAGGTTGGTGGGATTTTGTTGTTGTTTGGTGACCAAAATAGTAAATGAGGTGACGGAAATCATTCTAGCTTCATTTTTCAAATAATTTTCAGGTAAACTTTGACATAGTGTATGAAGATTGTATACTAGATTTTTTTTTTTCTTATAAAAGAATGATCTGGAAAAGTGTGAAGAAAAAAATTCTGTAGAATACTTTGATATAGGATAGGAAAGGTGACAAGAAGCAAAGAAAGTAAGAAAAAAAAGAACTGTTTATAGAACTCTTTGGTTCCTTGATGTCTTTTAGGTTATTTGTCTAGTACAGTCTATGGATTATTGCTTCAAAAGACTCACCCATTGACAAAATGTGTGGATTTTTTGAGAAAAAAAAAAAATTTTTTTTTTTATTGTGGTAAACACACCATGAAATTTACAGTCTTCACCATTCTTTAAGTGTGCAGTTGGGTAGTGTTAAATATATTCATCTATTCACATCATATATATATATATATATATTTCTGGTTTTTTTTTCCCCCATGCTGTGAAAGGGATCTCCAAGACTTTTGTATCTTGCAGGCCTGAGACTCTATACCCATTATCCAACTCCACTCCCTCTCTGCCCCTGGATAACCACTATACTACTCTCTGTGTCTATGAACTCGACATATCTCACATAGATAGAATCATATAGTACTTGTTCTTCTGTGACTGGCTTATTTCATTTAGTATAATGTCCTCAAGGTCCATCTTTGTGAAAGCATGTAACAGAATTTCCTTCCTCTTTAAGGCCGAATAATAGCCCATTGTGTGTCTGTACCATATTTTCCTTATCCATCTGTCCATCGTTGGGACAATTGGCTTCCTTCCTTCTCTTGGCTTTTCATGGTGCTGCTGTAAATGGGAATGTACTGATATCTCATTGAGACCCTGCTTAAATTTTTTTTTTTTTTGGGTACATACATACAAGTGGTATTGCTGGATCATATGGTAGTTCTGTTTTTAATTTTTGAGGAACCTCTGTACTGTTTTTCACAGCAGTTGTGCCATTTTGCAATCCCAACAACAATGCACAAGGGAATATGTGTGGACTTTTAAAACTGTGTTTTGTTTTGTTTTTAATATTCTAAAGCAGAACTTTCAGATCTAAGACAGCTTGCTATATATTTGGAACCCTGTAATCTTCTGAACTGGGGAGAGGGTGGGCTGCTGACCCATTTGCTCAAATACATTATGAGATAATCGTAAATGTAGTTATCTGTAACCAAAAGCAAAGTGGAAATTACTCTTTTGGCTAACTAGTATAATTTTGTAATAAATCTCTGTGTAATTTGGGTCTGTTTTTCAGGGTGGGGAAATAATCTTCCTAATCACCATAACAGGGCTGTCTGGTTTAAGACAGACAACACAAAAAAAGGTTTCTATGGACTCATCCCCTCACTTAGTATCTGTTGGAAAGAAACTGTGAAATTTTTAACTGAAGACTGCACTATCAGAGATGTTGGCCCCTGCCCCCCAGCCCTGCTCCCCTTATCTCCCTCGTTTTGCTCATCTCCCTTACTGAGTTTAGAAGGGAGCTTCCCAGATCAGCCAGAAGGCCCCTAGTAGCAGGCCCTTTTAATCTGTGGAAACTGGGTCTAAGAGCTGTAATTAGAAATTTTTAACGTCCACGCTTCAATGAAACTTGAAGTGATAATAGGTAGAGGATGCAAATCGACACTCATTAGGTGTTCCTAGGTTGGTGCCCATTCGTAATGCTGAACTTTATTAATAGTGACGCTAATGATGTCCCACTTCCTGGGACAGGCTGCGGTCCAGCCCGAGGACTGCAGCATCAGCACGTGGTGAAGTCTGAGTGCAGGCTTCCATCCGTGGTCACCTGCCGACACACCAACAGTCTGTAGCCCGAACAGCAGTGACTTGTAAAACACGTGTTTTAGAGGCAGTGGTTATGTAATGCCCTCTCATTTATGTGCCTCAGTCTTCATAGCTGAGAAATACTGAGCGGTCTGTGTTGTAGCCACCTTCGGCCCTCGCAGCAGCCTAAAGCAGTCCTTGTGGGTTTGGTTTCTTCTCTCGCTCGTTTGCTTTCTGCTCCCTTTTAAGCCTTTTCCGCTCTTTGGTCAGTGGATGTATCCATCTCGTCATTTTCACCAGGTCTTTGTTACGGTTTTGTGTGACTTTTCTTCTTCTCTTGTCTAGGACCGAGTAATGATAAACCGATTAGACAACATCTGTGAAGCAGTGTTGAAAGGCAAATGGCCGGTAAATAGGCGCCAGATGTTTGATTTCCAAGGCCTCATCCCCGGCTACACACCCCCCACCGCCGACAGTCCCCTGCAGAAGAGGAGCCTGGCCGAGCTCTCCACCGTGGGCCAGGCCAGCGTCAGCGGGAGCGAGGAACTCACCGCCTCCCCTCAGCTGTCCAAGGTCAGTAAGAGCGCCCTGCCCCGGCAGCCTAGAGATAAGCTCTCCTGACTCAGTTCCGAAGCTCGTGTTGGCCGGTCCCGTTTGAAATAAGAAGGCTGCTCTGGCCTCAGATGTTCAATTCTTTAAACTTCTCGTCCCTTGTTTCCGCTGTTGGCAGGTGCAGGCTGGGCTCACTGTTTCTGTGGGGATTTTTTTCAACAGGAAGATGCCCTCAACCTCTCCGTGCCTCGCCAGCGGAGGAGGAGGAGGAGGAAGATCGAGATCGAGGCCGAGAGAGCTGCCAAGCGGCGGAACCTCATGGAGATGGTGGCGCAGCTGCGCGGGTCTCAGGTGGTCTCGGAGAATGGACAAGAGAAAGTGGTCGATTTATCAAAGGCCTCGAGAGAGGCAGCAAGCTCTACCTCAAACTTTTCATCTCTCACTTCAAAGTTGATCTTGCCCAACGTCTCCACGCCGGTGTCTGATGCCTTTAAGACTCAGATGGAACTGCTCCAGGCCGGCCTGTCCCGCACGCCCAACAGACATCTGCTCAATGGCTCCCTTGTGGACAGAGAGCCCCCCATGAAGCGGAGGCGGGGAAGGAGGAAAAACGTGGAGGGCCTCGACCTGCTGTTTATGAGCCACAAACGGACATCACTGAGTGCAGTAAGTCCAGGGGCTAAACACCCCCCCACCCCCCCACCCCCCCGCCACCCATGTGCCCACACTGGCAGCCGGGTTCTGGCTCTGCTGCCCAGGCCAGGGCACATGCCCCTCGGTGATGTGGTGTGAAAGCTGCTCCTCCCACCAAAAGAGCCACAGTGGACAGAGCCGTGGTTCTGAGCCGGAATATTGTGCTAAGCATTGGCACAGATCACTCAGCCTGAACCATGTGTAGCTTGAGGATTTATTCTTCCCAAGGCCCTAATGTATTGATTACTCTCGGCAGACTAGCCCCAAACACACACATGTTCTTCTGAGCCTATAACCTGTGAGCCTCGAGATGGAAACACTTCTGCTCTTAGAAGTATCAATATGTTTGGGCTCCAGCATTAATGAGATTTGTTCAGCTTCAGACTGAGGATTTGTGTTCATATGCAAAGCTAGTGATCGCAAATTCTCCCACCTCTGTAAATGGGTATTTTAAAAATATCAACTGAATTGAGGTCTGTGCTAGTTTAGGTTTGCAGGAAATATATGTGTCAGTGGATTTTGACATTTACTTCTTCAAAGGAAATGAGTGCAATGTAATCAAAATGCTGTGTGCCCTGATCTGTCTCAATCGCTCACCTAAACTGCCACCCCATTAAGAATGAGAGAGTTTCTCCCAGGAACCAGATTACACAAAGGAAGTCCCCTCTAAAGCACTGAGACTGGTACAAGGCACAAAACAGCAACCTGCTCCAGTATTCTTGTCTGGGAAGTCCTGTGGACCGAGGAGCTTACCGGGATGCAGTCCACAGGGTCAATAAGAGTCAGACGCAACTTAGAGATCAAACGATAATAGATTCGAAGCCCGATCGGCACAGAGGTGCCTGGTAAGCTGGCATGCGGGTCGTGGGCCCATCCCCTGGGTGGTAGACCCAGTTTAAGAAACGCCAAGGGGAGAAGTTTCTTTAAATATGTTTTTCCTTATTTCATCCCTATTATTATTTCCCCATTTTTGAGTTCTTGAATTTAAGAGAAGCTTAATAACCTAAAGGAGTAGGGAGACATGGTGGAATCAGGGTCTAGAAGTGACAAACAAGCTTCCATTGAAACTTGTCCCCTAGTTGGGTCTGATTCTGGAACAGGAAATGGCAACCCACTCCAGTATTCTTGCTTGGGAAATCCTATTATCAGAGGAGCTTGGCTGGCTGCAGTCCATAGGGTCGCAAAGAGTAGACACAACTGAAGTGAGCTAGCCATGGGTCTGAGTTTCAGAAGCATCCAGGTGGTTAAAAGGTAATTTATTTTCAAAACTTATTACAAATATACCAGTCATAGTAATGGTCATTTTTGTGGATCATGTGATTTACTTTTAGAATCTTGTAAAAATATACCTTATAGTGTATCAATTTTGACTAGTTGTTCCCCAACTTAAAGAAACACCATTGCTAGGTGTGTGGTCCCCTGCTGGGAACCACCCTAATGCTTTGATAGGTTTTATTCACTGAAAATCCTTTCTCCGGGAACATCAACAAATCATCTTTCCATTTGAATCTCATTTTGTGGACCCAGCATCAGGAATTAGCAATTATAATTTCCTATTGTAATTATAAACCCCATATTAGACTTATGAATGACTTTATTCATTCACATATTTTAAGCTATCTCTTAAGAGTTTATTAGTTTTTTCCCCCTAAAGTCCTATTAGCAACCTAGCTCAAAACTCTTAACAGATAATAGAGAATGTATGTTTATTTTAATTTTTTTTTTTTCTACTTTTAAATGTTGGAATTTCGCAATTCCTCATTTGGTGTTATAGAGGGTTTTGTGCAAGCACATAAAACAGAAGGAGAATGAATCTGTAAATAAACTGAGTAGTGAAGAGCTGTAGAGGTCAGCAAGGTTACTTGTGTGGAATGAGACAAATCCTAAAATCTCATATTGGCATCATCCTGGAGATCACGGTGCAGCTGTGAAAAGTAAGAATACAGCCATTCTGCATTCAGCAGCATTGTGGGAGTCAGCCATGCCCTGTGCCAGGTACTGGGATGCAGAGAATAAAAGCCTGACAGGTGCTTACACCGGAGAACTCAGTGTTTAAGATGGGCGACAGATAAATAACCTGTCATTGTTGTGAGGCGCCCCTGGAGTGAGAATGCAAAGGAAGAATGGGGATGGAAGAAGGAGAATGTGGGCAGAAAGAGGTGGGAAAGTTTCCCTAGAGGTGGTCATACCTCAAGTTAAATTTTGCAGGTTGTGTGGGAGTAAGCCATTTGAAAAGAGGGGGCTGGAAGAGCATGTGCAAAAGGACTGTGGCCAGGGAGAGCCCAATGTGTCCGGTGAACTGAGAGTTACTGGCCAGGGAGTTTGATGAGGAGGCAGCTTCAGCAGGGAGGAGCTTGGACATGAGGTGGGATGTAAACCACAGAGGGCTTTGGTGGCCGAGCTCAAGAACTTGAATTTTATCCTGAAGATGATGGGAATTCAATTATAAAATTAGCTTAACTAGGGGGAGTGATGTAACATAATCTTTGAACTAGGAAGGGTGCATTTCAGCAGATTGCCCCTTGTCTAACAGAGTGGAGACTAGATTAAAGAGGATGGAAGTAGAATCAGAGGGGCCGTTTAGGAGTACTGCAGTGATATAGGGGGCCAGTGACGGAGACCTGAACCAAAGCGGGAGCAGCATGGCTGGACACATGGGCCTCGTGAACAATTTCTGCAGGTTGAAATGCAGAGTTTGAGGACCAGTGGCTGGGCAATGGTCAGGTCTCAGCTTCAACTAGTTCATCTTTCCAGTGTTGCCACACATGCCTGATATGAAATATTGTACTACCAACAAAATTGTACTGAGCGCAGAATGCCAAAAAGCTACACATGAACTGGCTTTTGGAACATTCCGTGAATTATAATTTCTATAATTTCTTTTTTTTTTTTTCCGCTGTACTATGCCACATATGGAATCTTAGTTTCCCAACCAGGGATTTGAGCCCATGCCCCCTGCATTGGAAGTCTTAACCACTGGACCTGCAGGGAAGTCCCCTAATTTTCCTTTCTTTAATGACACTCTCCAGGGATCCCCAAGAAAGACTGAGAGGCTACCCGCCCCTTCAGGCATACCAGACTCAGACTTCACTGCCTGTGTCATGTTCCTGGTGGGTCTCAAACATGGAGCAGAGATGGACTGTGCATTTTCTACCTTATTACTAACTGGACAGTGTGAAGAATAAGCTACATCTTCTGATTTAATCACTGTTCCCAAACTGCCACTGTTGCAAGTAGCCTTCTTCCCTTTTGAGACCCATCCTGCTTAGCTACTGTTTTCTTGGGCTAGGACCAGTCTCTCCACTCAAGAATTGAGACCACTGTCTTCTCTCTGCAGGAGGATACTGAAGTGACCAAAGCTTTTGAAGAGGATATAGAGACCCCACCTACAAGAAACATTCCTTCTCCTGGACACCTGGACCCAGACACACGGATCCCTGTTATAAATCTTGAAGATGGGACGAGGCTGGTGGGGGAGGAGGCGCCTAAAAATAAGGATTTAGTTGAATGGCTGAAGCTGCATCCCACTTACACTGTTGATATGCCAAGTTATGTACCAGTGAGTGTCACTGAGCAGAGACTTGGTGGGGAGGACTCCTGCCCAGTCAGTCCTTTTCCTTCTCCCGTACAACATGGAAATCCCTGGTCCCTCAGCCTGTCTTGTCAGTGTGAATTTTCCAGCTTTCATCACTCTGTATTCTACATTAGGGATTTTCCTGGTTGCCCAAGTGGTAAAGAATCTGCCTGCCAACTCAGGAGACATGGGTTCGATCCTCTGAATCGTTGGGACGATCCTTTGGAGAAGGGAATGGCACCCCACTCCAGCATTCTTGCCTGGGAGAGCCCATGGACAGAGGAGCCTGGCAGGTGGCACTCCATGAGGTCACGAAAGAGTCAGACACAGCCTAGTGACTAAACAAAAACATCAAAAATTCCACATTAGAGAAACTAACTTCAGGTCTGTCCAGTGTGAAGAGCAGCCTTGTAGCTATTTGAAGACGCCTAGTATGTGTTTCCTTGCTTTTTCCTTCTCCCACCAAATAGATGTGATTTTTTTCCATTACTCTTCACATGGTGTGGTTTCCAGGTGGTCCCGTTAATAGAAAAACACCCCCCCTTCTCCCAACCAACACACTTTAATTGGTCTCTGGACTGGATCTGCCCAGCGCAGAATATTAGGAAGCTGTTCCCGAAGAGATCTGAGCGGCTGATGCAGCCTGAGGCTTTATTGGCTTCTTTCTTAAACAACTAACACTCTTGCCATTTATTAAACATCAGACAGGACCCTAGATGATTTGTCACTTAAACTGCTTGCTAGCTTTAAACAGTGCATGTTTTATGTCTTATACTTACGTGATTGAATTTTTTTCAAACTTAAGTGTGGGAGTTTGCATTTTATCTTGGTGAGTTCCTGCCACTCAGAATGCACCCTCCTGCATAGACACTCTTATCCCTTGGGCTGTTTCTCCTCGTGCACAGTCTCATGGCGTAGACATGAGATCATCTCTGTATCCATTCACGTCATCGAGTAGAGATTAGCAAAGGAGCTAGAGAAAGTTTCCTTTTAAAATATCATGTCTCAGTGAAACATTTGAAGACAAGACTTGAAGCAGGTTATTGAGAGATGAGAAGAAAAGCATATTTTCAGCTTTCAAGTTTGTTCTTTAAGTACAGGAGAAGGAGAATAGTTTTTCCTTTCAAAGAAAAGTGGGGTTTCTGATCCTTTCAATGATTCTTTGAAATTTCCATAGTAGTTAAAAATGGCCTGACTGTTCTGCTTGTCATCCATGCAGGAAAGAATAAGTATTAACTATGGTTTTACTAAATACGATTTGTTTTTGTTTTTTTTTTTTTTGCAGAAGAACGCAGATGTGCTGTTTTCCTCATTTCAGAAACCGAAACAGAAACGACACAGATGTCGAAACCCTAATAAATTGGATATAAACACTTTGACAGGAGAAGAAAGGGTGCCTGTTGTGAACAAACGAAATGGGAAGAAGGTAAACACTGGGAAAGAGAATTGATCTCTCTGGGATGTCTTTTCCCAGAAAGAAATGTTTTATTCCAACCTCTTTTATAGGTTCATATTTCTTCCAGAATACATGTGACGTGTGTATGTATCTGTGTAGATACACAAATGGGGATGGGGGAGAGGGAAGAATTTGTCACTTTCTAAGTCTTTTTCCAAATGCCTCTCCCCAGATGGGTGGAGCTATGGCGCCTCCAATGAAGGATCTGCCCCGGTGGCTGGAAGAAAACCCCGAGTTTGCAGTGGCCCCAGACTGGACGGACATAGTCAAGCAGTCTGTAAGTACAGACTCTGCCTCTCTGTCCAGGAAGGTATCTGTACAAAATTGTTTTCCTGAACTTTTCTTTATTTTCTGCTAGTCATTAATTATTCAGTGATAACTTATTCTTGGCTTAAAAGAATTGACACAGTACGTCATTTCCATAGATCATTAATACATCATCATTCCTTGTATCCATATGTCATTAATCCAAAGTGGATTAATATGACAGCTATGATTTAAAGGACTGTATAGAAATACACACTCATGGTATTAGAGGCAGACTTACTCCAGGGAGAAAGGCCCCAGGTAAACCTGGTTAACAGCATCGGTGGAATGGAATTTATGGTGGTTGAGATCCTTAAGATTAACTGTGATTTCTGGTTTTAAAATAAACAAATGAAAAATACAGCAATTCTGCCTAGACATTTATTTCACTATTTCTTTTTGCAATTAATTTGTTAATAAAGTCTTGATTCTTTTTGTTTGTCCAAAGTATATAGTAAAAGTGCTTATTTTTCTTTTGGTGAACAGTTCTATTCATCTTCACATGTAGATAGTTTCTTGAACAACCACCGTAATCAGAAGAATACAGACAGTTGCATCACTGCCCCAAATTGCCTTGTATTGTTCTCAGTCTCCACTCCCAGCCCAGGGCATCCACTCCTTGATCTGTTCTCCATTCCTAGAGTTTTGTCTTTTTGAGAATGTCATGTATACAGAAGTGTAAATTACATAACCCTTTTGAGACGGCTTCCTTCACTCATCATACTGAAATTCATCCAAGTGGTTACATGTGTCGGAAGTTTCACTGCTGATACACTCCTGTGCTTGGATATAACCCTGGGTGTGGTTCCCTGTCACCCATGGAAGGACTCTGGGCTGTTTTCAGACTGTGACAGTTACAAGCCGAACTGCTGTAAAACACTTGTGTACACATTTTGGTGTGAAGATGAGTTTTTGTTTCTCCAGGATAAATACTAAAGTATTATTTGAAAGTGAAAAGTGTTAGTCACTCAGTCGTGTCCAACTCTTTGCGACCCCATGGACTGTAGCCCACCTGGCTCCTCTGTCCATGGGATTTCCCAGGCAAGAATACTGGGGTAGGTAGCCATTTCCTTTTACCGACCAAGGGGTCGAACCCAAGTCTCCTGCATTGGCAGGTGGATTCTTTACCACTGAGTCACCAGGGAAACCCCTACTGATAGAGTAGCCTTTCACATTGTTTTTTCCTGCAATTCAGCATAATCTGATGAGCTGTATAATGCTAAAAGAGAGAAGCTTTGCTTTCATAGGTTCTATCCTTGAGCTTTTTGAAGGGGAATAATTTGCTTGTGTATTTCCATTCTGAACCGTCAGTGTTCAGTTCATCACAAAGGCCCAGGTGGAAATGAGGTTTTGTCCCGCAACTTTGACAGCCCGTGTTTGCCTCTCCCTTCCCTTCAGGGCTTCGTTCCGGAGTCGATGTTTGACCGGCTTCTCACTGGACCCGTGGTGCGGGGAGAAGGGGCGAGCCGGCGCGGACGGAGGCCCAAGAGCGAAATTGCCCGGGCTGCCGCGGCCGCTGCGGCCGTGGCCTCCACATCGGGGATTAACCCGCTGCTGGTGAACAGCCTGTTCGCGGGGATGGACCTGACGAGCCTGCAGAACCTCCAAAGCCTCCAGTCGCTCCAGCTGGCGGGCCTCATGGGCTTCCCTCCGGGACTGGCCACAGCCGCGGCGGCCGGAGGCGACGCCAAGAACCCGGCGGCCGTGCTGCCCTTGATGCTGCCGGGCGTGGCCGGGCTGCCCAGCATGTTCGGGCTCGGAGGGCTGCTCAACGCCCCGCTGTCCGCCGCCGCCGGGAGCCCCGCGGCCACGGCCGGCCCCGCGGATCCTGAGGACGGTGCGTCCAGGGCGGAGGAGAAGGGCGGCGAGCACGAGGACGAGAGCAAGGACCCGGAGAAAAGCACAGACGCCGCCCCGGGCCCGGACTCCGCGAACGGATCAGTGGGTGCTGCTACCGGCCCGGCCGGCCTGCCCTCCAGCCCGCTGGCCTTCAACCCCTTCCTGCTGTCCACCATGGCCCCCGGCCTCTTCTACCCGTCCATGTTTCTACCTCCAGGACTGGGGGGATTGACGCTGCCCGGCTTCCCCGCGCTTGCGGGGCTCCAGGGCGCCGTGGGCGCCGGCGAAGACAAGGGCCCCGACAAAGCCGAGGGGGCCGCCTTTCAGGAAGAGGAGCCCCTCGAGGGCAGCGACGCCGAGGAGAGCCTGGACAAGACGGCTGAGTCCTCCGTCCTGGAAGACGAGATCGCCCAGGGCGAAGAGCTGGACTCCCTCGACGGCGGGGACGAAATGGAAAACAATGAAAATGACGAATAACCAGTACCAGTTTCCAGTTAAAGTGTTTAAAAACTTTTGACAAGTGGTAGTCCTACTGTTTACACTCACAGTTAATGTTCATACATAGTTTTATAAGCTGTTCTGTAACATAGTGTAGCAAAAGAAAGAAAAAAAGTCCCAAGTCATGTTATACAGGTGTGTTGAAAGGTATCTTGGTCATTAAGTATTGTGCAGTGCATTATTTATTATCCCTAGGAGAGATGAAATTTGAGAGGTGATCCTGTCTTTTTAAGGAAACTTACATAATGCTCTGCTTTTTTTTTTTCTTCCCTTGTTCTCTACTTTTTCTTTTGGTACCATTGGTATTATAATAAAGAGCAATTTGTAACCGAGTGGCACTCATGGAAGGAAGTGCTGCTCAAAGGAAGTATGAAGTTATATATTTAATTTTTTAATTTTAATTTTTTTTTTATTTTGCTGTGAAGGTCAGGATGAAATTTACCATACATATCATACTTGCTCTTTTGTTTCCCTTTATGACTGTATGGGGGGTTCCCACACTCACGCATCACACACATCCATACACTCTGACAATCTCCACCTTAGTGTGAACGTCTCTGTCCCGAGGCGCAGCAATAATAAGGCAGCTGTTGAATGTGAAGGGTCCCTTTGGAAATTAACCTACTGGGAGGGTTCTTGCCAGACAGAACTGCAGTTCCATTGTCTCGTGGTCTTGTAATGCACTGGTATAAACAAAATAAATAGATGAAATTAATAAAGAGTGAAAGAAGAGAGAATCAGGTACCTTTTTTAAATTAAAGGACTTTGTTACTTTAGCCACAAAGCTAAAACAGCGTTACCTCAGCTCTAAACTAGCCTTGAAGTTTACAAACATGACTTTGTAAATGTATTGTTTTTCTTTGTTGTGATGTCCTTTTATTTTTTTTTCTTTGAAAACTGCTATCATGTAAGATAAAATGTAAATTGCTGCCAACTGTAGTAATGATGCTTTTAATAAAAGTGGCCCATGATATGCAGAGATGTAATTATAGAATGTAGTAGGGTAGGGGAACTGGTGTTCACTCTATTTTTTGTATTCGCAATAGATGCAAATACAGCATTCTGGCCTTTGTACAGTTTCTTGATGTATCCTCCTATACAAGGTTAGCTCTTGGTAATTGTCTTCAGACTAGAGGAGAAGGAAAACCTTCAATTGCCTTTACATAATTCTACTCCGGATATCTCAACAGAACCACACGCAAAAACCTCCCATTATGCCCTCAAAAGGGCATCCAAGACTGAGGACACTTAAACATGTGTGCAGCATCTGATAATGTACACTGAGGAACAAAAGGGCAAAAGAAAAATGAGGCTTTCAATAGGCACGGTATCTGGGTCATTTATCCCCAGTTAATGGGTGGAAAAACACAAGGTGGGGGGTCGGCAAGGGACGCAGAGGCAGGCTCTCCAGTGTCCTGCGGACCCAGGCTGCGAGCCAGGGCGGTGGGGAGCCACGGGAAATGAACACAGACGCATTTAAGCAAGTGCATGCGAGCGTGCGCAGGTATATTGACAGGTACACACACGCATGCCTATTCTCTCGCACGCACCAGACCTGGGAGCTGCTGATTGGTGCACCTCTGTACGACCTTTGATATTTCAGGTAAACCAAAGTTTGAGATCCACTGTTTTCATCTTATTTTGTCACTTGAGCAAACACAAAGCCCCTTGTCCTCGCCATTAGAAAGCAGAGGAAGAGGGAGTGGGGTTGGTGAGTGGGTGACGTTGGTCTGCGGGTAGCTTCTCTCCACACCCTCCCCCAGGATGCACACAGCCCGTCCCCCGCCCCACGAGGCACAAGACAGGCTGTCCCAGCTCCTTTCAGACAATGGGGTTCTGTGAGTTCTCATCCCAGGGTGAAAACATTCCCGTGATGGTTCTGGAAGAAGAGCCTCGTGAAGCCTCCACCTTAGAGATCCCATGGTGGTTTCACCCATCACTGGGACTCTTCTGTTTTTTGAAAGCACCTGGGTGGTGCCCGGGAGGACAATCAATGCCTTTAAGAGAATGGCTCCTGGAACGGAGTTCTTAAATCGTGGATACTAAGACTAGAATGGCATGAAATATAGAGAACGTAAATACTTAAGTAACTGGAATTTTTTTAAGCTTTAACATAGGCCCTTAGATAAGGAGAGAATGTTTCATAAAATGAGTCCTAAAGAGTCTTCTTCGGAAATTCATTATAGCATTTGAAGTTTTCCTATGACCTCTTGTAAACAGAGCACACAATATGACTCTGTCCATGTTGAAGGAAGATGCTGAGAGCAATGATGATCTTCAAAGCAGAGGCATGAATTGCTTGTGGCCAGAAGAAACCCTGACATGATAGGTAGGTCAGCAGCTGGCTCTGAGTCATCTGCGATTGATCTCTGAAGGTGACCTTAAAGTCATGCAATGTTCCATGTTGGAAAAAATTGCATTTCTTTCTTTTTTTTCTCTTTAATGGAATGAATTCTTGATATGAGATCTCGAATTTACCTAAGTAAGAAATATTTTAAATTCGGGCTGATCCTTTGTGACTCCTGTTGGTTGGGTGCCCTGTATAAATTAAGAACTAAGGTGCTAAGTGGTTTCCATGGCATTGCTGAAGGAAGTCCTGTTCTTCCATGAGGGAACTGAGACCTGGAGAATTTAAGTAACAGGCCAACAGTAAATACAGGAAGCTGGATTTGAATCCAGGCAGTCCAATTGTAGAGCCTCCTTAATAGTTTCTTGAAATACCACACTTGGGTTTCTGAAAGAAAATAATTATTTAGTGATGATTTGAAGTGTTAGGGCTTTGTATTTTTACATCCCCTCTCTTACCACTCCATGAAGTGCAAGTTTTGGTCCCTCAGTAATGTCTGACTCTGTGTGACCCCATGGACTGTAGCCCACTAGGTTCCTCTGTCCGTGAGATTCTCCAGGCAAGAATACTGGAGTGGGTAGCCATTCCTTTCTCCAGAGGATCTTCCTGACCCAGGTATCAAACCAGCATCTCCTGCATGTCAGGAGGATTCTTTACCGGATGAGCCATCTGGGAAGCCCTGCCCCTCCATAAGGCACCTTAAATCTCTGATTGGGATTTAAGAGACAGTCTATATAAAGCAGATCCTGGAAGACTGTGAGCTCTGACTAGGGAAACTTGAATCTCAGTTACCTCTCTTAAATTTGGATTTATCTTGCCCCATGAATATTTCTATTTTATGAAGAAATCAAGTCTTTAGAAAAGACTAGGCATCAAAGCTAGTAAATTGCAAACCTGGTATTTCAACTCAGGTTGACCTAACTCCAGAGCCCAAGCGCTTAACCTGTGTGCTGGGGTAATTACCATTCATCCACAACATTTACCGGGTGTCGTGTGTTAGGTACTGTTTTAGTGGCAAGAATATAATGAAAAACAGAATAAGAATAGACTAGAGGCGTGCTGTCATTGGGCTTATATGCTAAAAGAAAGATAGGTGATAAACAGATACAAATAAAATTTTTGTAGGTGGAGTTGTTCAGTCGCTAAGTCAAGTCTGACTCTGCAACCCCATGGACTTCCATGTCCTTCTCTGTCCCAGATTTCCTCAAATTCATGTCCATTGAGTCAGTGATGCCATCCAACCATCTCATCCTCTGCTGCCCCGTTCTCCTTTTGCCTTCGTCTTTCCTAGCATCAGGGTCTTTTCCAGTGAGTCGGCTCTTTACATCCTGTGGCTGAAGTGTTGGCGCTTCAGCTTCAGCATCAGTCCTTCCAACGAGTGTTCAGGGTTGATTTCCTTCAGGATTGACTGGTTTGATCTTGTAGACGGAGGCATACTGTTAAATAGGAGATGGTCAGACAGGAGCTCTCTGTGGAGGGGGTGACTGTTTACAGCTGGGCAATGAGAAGCAGTGGCCAGACAAAGCTGGCTGGAGACTGTTCCAGGCAAATGGAAGAGTCACTGCAAAGGTCCACAGTTGACAGCTTGGAAGAGCAGGGGCAGGGAGCTGTCTGCCTGGAAGTTTTGGGAGAGAGCAACCAAACTGATCTTCGTGGAGGATTTGGATTTCCTAAGTGCCGTAGAAAGTCCTTGGTAGGTTTTATGCAGAGATGTGATATCATATTCATGTTTGTCTTTTCTTTTTAATAATCACTGTGACTGCAATGTGGGGAAAAAAAATGGCTTGCAAAGAAGAATCAGGAACTCCATCTGAGAGACTACTAGAGCAGCCTTGGGTTAAGGCAATCAATAACAATGAAGATGCTATTGTTTAGTTGTTAAGTCGTGTCTGACTCTGTGACCTCGTGGACTGTAGCCTGCCAGGCTCCTCTGTCCATGGGATTCTCCAGGCAAGAATACTGGAGTGAGTTGCCATTTCCTTCTCCAGGGGATCTTCCCAACCCAGAGATTGAACCCGTGTCTCCTGCTGGGCAGGCAGATTCTTTACCACTGAGTCACCTGACAAGCCCCACAGTGGGGATGGAAAGCAATAAATGGATTTGGGATATGTTTTAAAGAAATAGAGCTTCCAATCTGCATTACATGAATAACTCAAGTTAACTTTTCAGGATTGCTCCTACTGGACTATACCCAAAGGTTAAACCAACAGGTGAAGAATGTACACAGTGCTTTTTTTTTTTAAATTCCAGGATTAGTGTTAATAGAGAAGATCCAAAGAACAGAAACCCTTCCATCCATGTTCTTAGAAAGTTATCTTTTCAGTTAAGTGAAAATTATTTGTTAATCCTCTTTGAGAAAAGTTTTTAGAAATGATTTCTAACAGGTAGTGAAGGTAAGAACGTGTGTATTGTTGAAGTGATGTGTGTGTGCAGTGAACATGAGTGTGTCTCCAGAGCCAACAGTAAATTTAAATTAAGAAGCAAAACTATGTAAATGACCTCTACTAACAAGCACTTAAAAGTTAGAAATATATCTTACTCATTCAATTTGGCTCTCTAATGAGCAATTTTATGTATCTTCTTAGCACAGGTAAGATTTACTATGGTTTTATAGACATTTTATGGTAAAGTAAACTACATTTGGCAAAATAGATGAATAAATTACCATTTGGAATATTTAATGTAAGACTTCTTTCTGTGGGAGTGTTTTGTCATTTTATTTTTTTTGTTGTTGAGAGAGTTACCTAATTTGGAGATTTTTCTTGTAGGAGTTAGAATGGTGATTTTCAAAGTATTTGGGGCTCTACCAGTCATTTCTGGGGGCTTCCCTGTTAGCTCAGTTAATAAAGATCCACCTGCAATGCGGGAGACCCCAGTTCATCCCTGTGTTGGGAAGATCCCCTTAAGAAGGGAAAGGCTACCCTCTCCAGTATTCTGGCTTGGAGAATTCCATGGACTGTGTAGTCCATAGGATAGCAAACAGTCATACAATACTGTCATTTCTATGTTTAAGGTTTTTGTTGAACTTTCCTAATACTCTCATTCTTGAGCCTCTAAGCCAAAACTAAAACACTGTCTGTGTGTATGCCTTGGCAATCAATGTAACTCCACCCTCTTTACGGGCTTGTTGCTCTGTAGATCTTATTCTGAGTCTACCAATGTAGGGTTGAATTTTAATTTGCATCTTCTTAATGAATGTTTACTATGTCATTTAAATGAAATTGAAGAATAGGGTAACAACAATTAAAATTTCAAGTAGTCTTTCATCTGACATCTTTCTCTCCAAAACAATTGACTCCTATCATTTGTGTAGCTTGAAACCCAGTTGAAATGGTCATCAGTTGAACAAAGATGGCAAAACCCATCTCCAAATGCACTACAGACATGTTATTTAAGTACAGTGGCATCTCCTGGTAGGTTTCTTCCTGTGAACCTTTCTCCCTTACTCTTTACTGGGCTCTGAGAGAAATATGTCATGGTGAATTTGAGTTATAGATGAAGGACAGCAGAATAGGTTTCTAAGGTATAATAAAGAGAAACACTAAGTCAAAATATTGTTTGGGAATCACTTAATACTCCACTTTTGGTGGCTTCTTTCATTGTCCCTGGCCCGCCTCTGCATTTGATCTGAAAGCTCAATTTCAAAGTTAACCAATGAGAGAAACCTGATTCTTTTCTATGACTCAAGCCAGATACTGCAGTGGCTTCACAGCCTTTGCAGCCCCAAACCATCTCCTAATTGTCTGCTGCAGTTAAAGAGACTTCCACTTGGATGTAGGAAAATGACTGAAACCTAAGCTGGCTGTAAATGTAACATTTTGGGGGAGTACGCATCACACTTGAGAATGGAAAATTCATCTGGTTTAACATGTTTCACCATGTTTCTTTGGGAATCAGGAAGCGCTTACCATTTTAGAATTCAGCATTTGTGTTTGTTAATAGGCACTTGTGAGTTAATCCACACCACACCACAGTGAGTTAGTTCCAAGTTCTCGCCACCACCTGTTTACTGGCTGAGACAGGATCAGTTGCACAAGTCCTAGAGCTGAGACAAGTGTGGTGACAAGAATTCGTATTCAGGCGTCTCCAGTGTAAGCTGTGTCCAGCAGTGGACTGTCCATCTTACGTATAAACCTGATATTCACATTAATTCACATCTATGATCTTAAACAAAATCCCCCAACCTAAGGTAGAATAAGCTACACACTCTTTTAGTAACAACTGATGTTATGATCTGAAGAACAAGCCAGAAGTTACTAGAATCTCATGCTACGAGACAAAAGTACCCCAGGATAGGACTGAAAGATGTTTAAGTTTTAAAAAGTGTGCAATTGCAAGCTTGCTTTATTTACATTCTTGCTGTTTGGATAATATAAGCTAGGCAGCTGATAGTCTACATATCTTTGCGCATTCTTAAAGCTGCTTCTCTAGATCTTGGATTGTGAGTCATGTATCTGAATAGCCCAGAACCGGCTGCCCCAGCTGAATCTAGGACTTGAAGACCCTGTGAAGGTGGATGTGACCCCAGCAGCTTGGCCGGGCCCCAGTCCCCACTTACAGGACTTTCTGGGCAATTGTGGCCCTCAAGATGGATTTGCATAAGTGTAGCTGCCAGCTCCTGCTCTCTCATGAGGCTGGAAGCCCTTAGAGGTACCTCCAGGATCCTTTCCATCTGATTGTTAAGAGTCCCTGGAAAAAAGAGAGCAGCCTCTGTATCTGACTGCAGAGGCATTGTTCTTGCCCAGACAGAGCTGGCCTGCTTCTCAGCCTCTGTGTGTCTGCTGCCTCAGCCTGGGGAGCCACTGGGTGACTCAGGAGCCCAAAAGTTGCCTAAAACCATTGAAAATTCTCCCTTTCCCCCTCACTCTCCAAAATGTAAGGCCACAGGCCAACTCCAAACCCTCTTTTCTTTCGAGCCTCATTCTGTGCAGCATCTGTGTGTTCTTCGAGAAAACAGAGTAGAATAGCAGTGGCACCTCAAGGACAAGGTGCTGGGCTCTGCCCCTGGGCCTCCCACCGGCTCTTGAGAAAAAAACACCATTGGCATCACAACAGCTGGTGGAGGGGAGGCTGGATGCAGTTAAAGCAAAAGGTGTCCCTTTACCATTCACCTGGAAAGCTGTCTAGTGCTAGGAGATGCTCAGGTGTTACTTGTTTATTACCACAAAAATCCTCCTCCTGGGGACAGTCACTGCAAAACCCTGAGTACCATTTGTGATGTCAGGGAAATAAAGCTTTCTGTGTTTGTGTTATTGTTTCTTTAATGTGGTTTGGGAGCAGGTCAGCCGAGCCCAACAGCTCTGACCTGTGAAAGGTGAGAGGGCGCTGGGAGTCCAAGGTGTGAAACAGACAAACAGACTCAGGAGGAAAAGCAGTTTGCAATTCATTTGGTGTTTCTCCTTGTACCGTGCTATCGTGTGGTTGGTGGTGTCTGACTCTTGCGACCCCATAGTCTGAAGCTCACCAGGCTCCTCTGTCCATGGAAGTTTCCAGGCAAGAATACTGGAGTGGGTTGCCATTCCCTTCTCCAGTTTCTCCTTGTATTTGGAACTCAAATGACTAAATGGCCAAAAACTCATCTTCCTGTTGACATGTTCTTACTACCCTCAAACTTATTTCTCTACGTACGTTTGCATACACTGGAAAGCGCATGATTTTATTCTGTAGATGTTGTAGCACTGAGGCACGAAGGAGCAGGGTGCATGGTAGGGGGCTGGGCTGCTGACTGCCCTGCTCCCACCATCTGAAATGCTACTGATGAGGCTCATGGGTTACGGGAGCCCAACGTCTCTCCCTGACCTCAAGGAGACACGGGAATCCTCTGTATGTTGAGGGTTTAGACAGACTTACAGTTGCTTTTTAAAATTTTTATTTGTTTATTTTTGACTGTGTGGGGTCTTTGTTGCTGCTTTCGGGCTTTCTCCCGTTTCAGCTATTGGGGGCCACTCTCTAGTTGTGGTGTGCAGGCTTCTTGTTGTGGTGGCTGCTCTTATTGAGGACCATGGGCTCTAGGGCACGTGGGCTTAGTTGCCCTGTGGACTGTGGAATCTTCCTGGACCAGAGATGGAACGTGTGTCCCTTGCGTTGGCAGGCGGATTCTTAACCACTGGACCACCGGGGAAGTCCTGGACTTAAGAGTTTTACTAGCTGTTCCAGGTCAAAATACCCTAGCTGGTTGATTGACAGCTGTAAACGTGTTGACTCTTAAGTGTATTGAATATTCAAGGAGAGCCTAAGCCCACAGACCCTGGAGGAGGGCGGGTGACAAGGTGGGTTGTCCTCAGCTCCAGGTAGTTTTAGCTCCCTGCACCTGACGACCTCATTTCCAGAGTACGAGCAGCTTAAGCTGATCTGGTTAACTCAAAGGCAAGGCCATCTAGACTTTTGAATTATTATTGTTCAGTCTCTCAGTCATGTCCAGCTCTTTGCAACCCCATGGGCTGCAGCACGCCAGGCTTCCCCGTCCTTCACTATCTCCTGGAGTTTGCTCATACTCATGTCCATTGAGTCGATGATGCCATCCAACCATCTCATCCTCTGTCACCTTGTTCTCCTGCCTTAAATCTTTCCAAGCATCAGGTGCCACCCCCCCCCACCCCAATAAAATTAGAGACTTCAGTTAAATGGCTCACCTATCAGCCCCTCCTGCGTGAACATAGTCATGATGTCACTCCTCTCATTGGTGCACTGGCAGTGATCTGAAAGTGATGGCAATCAAGGCTGAGAACAACATTCCTGCTGCCCGTGTCCACAGCCGACTTCTTCCTGGACCTGGACACCCTTGTTCAGTGGGTTCAGGCAGCCATTCTGTGCTTGGGCTTCCTATATGAAGCCTCCTCTCTCTCAAGGACAAATGTCATGGAGTCTTTTTGTGTATGAAGGTCAGACACTTATGTAAAGCTTGCTAGAGAAAGGAAATAATAGGCATCACTCTTGTCCTTAAGTAGCCATCAGTTATGGTTAGAGAAAGAAATGGCCACCCACTCCAGTATTCTTGCCTGGGAAATCCCATGAGCAGCAAAGCCTCACGGGCTACAGTCAGTGGGGTTGTAAAGAGTCAGACATGACCTAGCGACTGAGCACGAGCCATCAGTTGGCAAATATTTAATGTGCAGCTGGAGGGTATGCCTAAGGTCGGGACGAGGGACAAAGAGTGTAGTCAGGCTCTTTGCTGTCTGGGCCCTTAGTGTGTTCCTGATGTAGTTTGTGTAAATAATACATATCTGCTTGCAGCTTACAGATTTTAAAGCATGTATGTAGGCGTTATCTTAACTGAGACAACTTTGAAACCGCAAGTTAGTTGTGACTTTAGAGATGGGAAAAGACCCTGATGCTGGAAAAGATTGAAGGCAGGAGGAGAAGGGGACGACAGAGGATAAGATGATTGGATGGCATCACCGACTCGATGGACATGAGTTTGAGCAAGCTCCAGGAGTTGGTGATGGACACGGAAGCCTGGCGTGCTGCAGACCATGGGGTCGCAAAGAGTTGGCCATGACTGAGCGGCTGAACTGAACTAAACTGAAGGCTCAGCCATCCCAAGAGGTAGGAGGTGGCTTAGTTGGGTCTTACAGGCAGGTGTTTGGACTGTAAACCCAGAGATCTTTCTACCACATTATGACAGCCAACAGGCAACTCCACTCTGTACAGCGTGGCCGCCCTGCTTAGCCGGAGCTCGGCTCCCCTCTGAGCCTTACCACCCTCATTTGTAAACCGGGAATAAAAATAATAACAACAACGATCATGCCTTCCTTGTACTGCTGTGTGAAGATTAGAAATAGTGACTGTGCAGAGTCTTTTGAGCCTGGCACTGAACTGACACAATAAAGGATGCCTTTAAGACCACCCTCAGAAATGTTAGCAGAGCAGCTTGGGAGGCGCAGTTGAAAAGCAGTGGGAGGGCTTCCCTGGTAGCTCAGTGGTAAAGAATCTGCCTGCCAATGCGGGAGACATGGGTTCAATCCCTGAGCAGCTAAGCCCGTGCTAAGCTAAGCCATAGCTATTGAGCCTGTGCTCTAGAGTCCAGGAGCCACAACTACGGAGCCCTGGTGCTGCAACTACTGAGGCCCTAGGGCCCAGAAGCTGCAACAGGAGAAGCCACTGCAATGAGAAGCCTGTGCACCACAACTAGAGGGTAGCCCCTGCTCACAACAACTAGAGAAAACAGCAACGAAGACCTAGCACAGCCAAAAATAAATAAATAAAATTATTTTTTAAAAAAGAAAAGCACTGAGGAAGTGGCTGGGGTGACTTGGTCTGCAAGGAAAGCCCCACAGAAATGAGGCTGATGCATGTCCTGAAAACACTGGTCAGTTCTCATCTAGCGAGAATAATACAGAGCCGGGAGGAAGCAGTCCATGTAGGGGGTGAGGCTTCCAGACTGCTGGCTCTGAGACACGAGAGAGAAATATGACTTGGCACACTGGGACCTGGAACAGATCCACAGTCAGATATAAATTTTTTCCCGAGCTTCACACTGTTCAACATGTCCTTCCTCTGATACACTCTTCTCTGTTGTATTCTATTTCATTAAAAATGATCACACCCCTCTAAATTGATTTTAGGATTCAATAATGATGATGGCCTGCTTTGGGGAAAACTGTGCTTTAAAACAAGGGTTTTGAACCTGGGCCTGTGGCTGGGCTTTGGGCCTTGGGGTGAAGGTGGCCTCCAAGTTCCTGGAGTTGGATGCACAATGTGTGTGTGTGTGTTTCTGGAAAGGAGGTCCCTAAGTTTCATCTATTCCTCAAAGTATGTGACTCCCTCTTTGAGAGGGTAGTGAGAAAGAGAGCCAGGAAACTCGGATTGAATTGATCAGGATTTGCTTTTAATGCCACTTAGAATTGGAAAACTGACACAAGACCGCTCCCCAAAGAGCAGAACCCAGTTCACAGCTCAACTGAGCATCCCCCACATACGTCCAGGACGGAGGGTGCCTCTCCCCATTGTGTAACGACCAGTGGTCATGACTGCCTCCCTCTTCTCCCGCACCAACTCGGATGCAAAGAGCACCTACCATATAGGCCTATTTTGAAGGCTGGATGAGATAATGCATAGAGAACCACAAACAGAACAGGCGCAAGATAAACACATGCACAATGGCCACCATTGTGCACGCTGACTGTGCGTGGTGGTGGTGGTACCACAGGGAAGGTTGGCCCCATTGTATCTGCTCCACTGTTGTATGAGTGTGTGTGTTTGTTTTTAGTGGGATGAATTATTTCCCTCATTCACTAGGATGGAGGCCCATAGATAGAAATTCAGGGTCATGAAATACACCTCTGGGCCTCTCCCCACTGTCCTGATACAAAACTAGAGGATAGCAATGAGTCCTTTCCTCCCTCTCTGCCTTCTGGACGGTGGCCCCCAGCCCTGAATGGCTACCCCAGGTTCCACCTGGCAGATAACACCCACAGTCACCACCCCTTCTGCCCCAGGGCATCTAGGACCTGAACTCGGGACCATACTCGCCCTTCAGTATAAAACCAAATCAGAAGCGGGGCTTTCCTGGTAGCTCAGGGGTAAAGAATCCACCCGCCAATGCAGGAGACGTGGGTTCGATCCCTGGTTTGGAAAGATCTTACACGTCATGGAGCAGCCAACCTGTGTGCCACAACTGTTGAGCCTGTGCTCTAGAGCCCGGGAGCTGTAACTACTGAGCCCATGTGCCCCAACCACTGAAAGCCTGTGCACCCTAGAACCCGTGCCCCGCAGCAAGAGAAGCTACCTCCAAGAGAAACCCATGCCCTGCCACTGGAGAGTAGCCCCTGCTCATCGCAAGTAGAGAAAAGCCCACCAGCAACAAAAACCCAGCACAGCTAAAAAATAAATAAAATTATTTTTTAAAAAGACCAGAACAAAATGAAATAGGCCCAAGAGAGTTGCCGTCCACTTTCCATTCTTGTGAAGAATAATGTGAGTTGAGAAGGGAAAAAAAAAAAAGGCCTCTGTGTGTGAGTTGCTTGCCTTTTGGGGAGACGGGATTTCCACCTTCGTTCTGCAAAGTCTCCCACGTAATTTGCTGCCACACTGCTCAGTCCAGACACTGGGCTCCAATAGCAGTAGCGCCTCTGGACGCAGTGGAGGCCAATGCCACAGCCCCGGGCCCACTGGATACACATGGACTGTGGGGTCAGCTGCTGCTCCCAGGAGGGGCTGAAATGCAAGCGAACAAGTCCTCTGCCAGAACCAGCTCTTCTTTTCCAGAGCCTGGTTTCAAAGGATACACTGACGAAGGTTTGCTGGTTTTAATAACTCACACCCAGTAAAGGATGACGCTGTATATACCCACAAGAATTAGGCCTGTTTGTTTTAAGTCAGGTATTTCGAGAGATGATTTAAGGGAAAACAAGGATATATGGGTGGGCCCTAATCCAGTGTGGCTGGTTCTTTATAGAAAGGGGAGATTGGGACAGACCAAGGGAAGGCCTGGTGAAGACTCAGAGAGAAAATGGCCACAAACAAGCCAAGGAAAGAGGCCTCCTAAGGAACCAGCCCTGCAGACACCTTGATCTTGGTCTTCCGGCCTTTAGAATGGTGAGAGCATAAATTTGTTGTTTCAGCCACCTAACCTGTGGTACTCTGTTACAGCGGCCCCAGCAAACGAACACCCTGTGTGCTTTATGAATTCATAAAGTAACAGTTTACGAGTCTGGCCAGCCACATCAGGAAAGGAAAAAAATAAGAACTCATCATGGGGAAGTAAAAAGCATAAAAAGCAATGGTTTGGGGTTGGAGTGAGTCTGCCGGTGTCCTACTTGACTGTATACAAGTCCATGCCCACGGCAAGCTGCTCCACCTTGATGGGCCTGTTTGCTTAGACTTGATAGTGGTGATGATGGTGAAGGTGTTGGTGATGATGGTGGTGATGACGATGGTAACGTTGGTTATGATGATGGTAGTACCCATTTCACAAGCCTGCCGGGAGGATTCAGTGGGTTAGCATGTGTCTAGCACTTAGTACTGAACCTATACTTGGGAGTACTAGCTGAATGATTATTTTGTTGCTATCACAAACCTGACAGTCAGCTCCAAAGCTGGAAGCTCCTCCTTCCCAGACGTGTGACCTTGAGGAGATCAACACCCTCTGGAACTACTTCATCTACACAGTGAAGACCCAGTGACACTTGAGGACCCTTTCAGCACTAACATTTTATTATTATAATAAATTTTGATATGAACCATTCTACAGAAGCAGTGGAACATCTTGGTGAGTTGTGAAAAGCATAACAATTTGGGGGGTTTCTATACTCTATTTGTTCATGGTTGACAAACCCAAGTAAATGGGGTACCTTTAAAGGAACGACCTTCCAAACGATTCCCTTTAAAAAAATCTGTACCCTTGGATTCTGTAGGCATTAACATAGAAAGGAGGGGGGAAAAAGCAAAGTTCTACTTTTAAGCAATGCAAAGTGACTGCAGTAAATCTGTTTAGGTATCATCGTGTTTGACTTTAAGAAAATGGCTGAGCTATGGGCAAGGTAATTCAAGAAGATATAAATGGCTGCATTATAATAAGCAGACACCTATTTTAAGCATGATCTATGTTTTTGAGAAAATTCATTACAATGAGTCTTACAATACCAACCTCTTCAATGAATTTTTCATGTCTGCATACCAAGATATATATAAAACGATCGTAATCATATACCTTTGGGGCAATGCTGGGCGCCAGCTGTTTTGGAATGATTTATAGGTTGCCATGCTCAAGGTTAATAATCAGGAGAAACAGGTTACAGTGTGCAATGTATTTATGTCAGGTTAGAAGTTCAGTTAGTGAAGATAGCACGTTGTAAGGAGGCACACACTTTTAATTATTTTCTAACCACCCTCCTCCACCCCATTTCTTTGCAATAAACTGAAAAAAAAAGAGATGTTTTACATAGGGCATCCTCTCTGCCAAGCGCATTTTCTAGTTACTGGTGGCTTTATTTAAAGGGAACCAGCCTCTACGAGTTATTAGCTATACATATGAAAACACAGCTTGAAGGTAGTTAAACATCTGTGCAATGGGCCCGTGTAAAGGGCATGATGGAATTTTGTGAGCGTCAAGTTAATTACGCCTTCTTGAAATGACAGCATTTTGCTGCTGGCAGGATTTCTAGCAGGATTTTCAGAGATGTGACGCATAACAGCCACAAGTCCATCTCCAAAAGCACTAACATAGGACTTGTCTCCCTTTGGAGATAAAATTATTGCATCAAAAGTATTTCTGAGATTCCAAATACCTGTTCTGAATTGAGACAAAAATGTATTTTGTCCTAGGAAAATTTTTTTGTAATAAATAATGAGGAAAAAATTTTTTTTCTGCAGAGGGTTGAGTTTATTGTGTTCCTCATTCATCTTCATTGGTCTCTAAATGTCTCTCTCTTCTTTCATTGCTTTTTTTTATTCTCTTCTATACCAGTATTGGTCTCTCAGCTCCCACTCACCTAGGAGATGCTTTCTAATGTGTTTGTCACAGATACGTGTGTTTATTTTTACAAAATGTTCTTTTGTGTGCACACATATATTTAGTTATGCAAATGATAGTCATGTATCTCATTCTACTTTTTAAATTTTGTGAGTGTATCTTATAGTTAACAGCTTTATTGAGATATCATTGGCAAATGTTATAACAGACATGTTTAAATAAGTTTGGACACCTATGAAACCATCACCAAAATCAAGATAATGACACATTTATTATCCCCCAAGTTTTCTCTGGTTTCTTGTAACCGCCGCTCCTGCCCCTTCCCACCCCCTCATCTCCAGGAAACTACTGATCTGCTTTCTGTCACTATAGATTAGTTTGTGTTTTCTAGAATTTTGCATAAATGGAATTTTATTTTATTCTATATACTCTTTTTCTTGCCTGCCTTTTTTATAAAGCATAACAATTATGAGATTCCTTCCTGTTGTGTGTATCAATAGTTCATTTCCTTCTGTGGTAGAGTACTGTAGTATTCCATTGTATGGATATATCAATTTATGTACCTAGATACCTGCTGATGGATACTTTGATTTTTTTCCAGTTTCCAGCTATTACAAACAAAGCTGCTTTAAGGTTTTGTTTTTTTTAATGGAGATACACTTTTGTTGTGCTGTTCTGTGCTTAGTCACGTCTGATTCTTTGGCAACCCCATGGACTGTAGCCTACCAGGCTCCTCTGTCCATGGGATTTCCCAGGGAAGAATACTACAGCAGGTTGCCATTTCCTTCTCCAGGGGATCTTTTCGACCCAGGGATCAAACGTGTGTTTCTTTCATGTCCTGCATTGGCAGATGGATTACTTTTGGAAAAATGCATAGAAATTGAAGTCTGGAAGTGGTAGGTATAAGTTTAACTTCTTATTAAGCTGCCAAACTTCATTCCAAAGCACTGGCAGTGTTTTTTGTTTTCCTGCCAAAAGTGTTCCAGTTCCTCCACACACTTGCCAATACTTGGTGTAGACAGTCCTCTTAATTTTAGACATTCTAGTAGGCACGTAGTGGTGTAGTCATTATGGTTTTAATCTGGATTTCCCTAGTGACTAATGAAGTTAAGGGCATTTTATATGCTTATTTGCCATGTGTTTATCTCCTTTGGTGTGGTGTCTGTTCAAATCTGCCCACTTGTGAAGGAGGGTGTTTGTTTTCTTATTATTGAATTCTGAAAGTTATTTTTATAATCTGGATACAAGTGCTTTATCACTTACTATATAATTCATATGTTCTCCTGGTCTACAGCTTTCTATCATTCTCTTAATAGAGCCTTTGGAAGAGCAGAAGTTTTTAGTTTGGATGAAGTACAGTTTATCAATTTGTTTTCTTATGGGTCATACTTCTGGGGTTGTTTGTGATCTCTGTATTCTGTCCCATTAATCTACTTTTCTTTCTTGATGCCAAAACCAGACTGTCTTGATTACTATAGCTCTATAATAAGTCCTGCAGTCAAGTAATCTAAGTCCTCCAACTTTATTCTTCTTTTTCAAAGTTGTTTTAGCTATTCTAGTTCTCTTGTCAGTTCAGTTCAGTTCAGTTACTCAGTCGTGTCTGACTCTTTGCGACCCCATGGACTGCGCCAGGCTTCCCTGTCCTTCACCATCTCCTGGAGCTTGCTCAAACTCATGTCCATCAAGTCAGTGATGCCATCCAACCATCTCATCCTCTGTCATCCCCTTCTCCTCCTGCCTTCAATCTTTCCCAGCATCTGGGTCTTTTCCAATGAGTCAGTTCTTTGCATCAGGCGGCCAAAATATTGGAATTTCAGCTTCAGTATCAGACCTTCCAATGAATATTCAGGAATGATTTCCTTTAGGACTGACTGGTTTGATCTCCTTGCAGTCCAAGGGACTCTCAAGAGTCTTCTCCAGCACCAGAGTTCAAAAGCATCAATTCTTTGGCACTCAGCCTTCTTTATGGTCCAACTCTCACATCCATACATAACTACTGGAAAAACCATAGATTTGACTAGACGGACCTTTGTTGTAAAGTAATGTCTCTGCTTTTTAATATGCTGTCTAGGTTGATCATAGCTTTCCTTCCAAGGAGCAATTTTAATTTCATAGCTGCAGTCATCTGCAATGATTTTCGAACCCAAGAAAACAAAGTCTGTCACTGTTTCCATTGTTTTCCCATCTGTTTGCCATGAAACTACAAGTTCCCTTGTAGTTGCATATAAACTTTAGTATATGGAACTTGTATATAACTTTAGTATATGAAACTAATATAACTTGTCAAATTTTACATAAAAGGCCGCTGGGAATTTGATTAGGGTTGTATTAAGTCTACAAACCAATTTGAGCAAAAAGATACCTTAACAACATTGAATCTTACAGTCAGTAAACATATCTTTAAAAACTCTTTTCTTTTAACATTGAAAACTTTAAGCTTAATTTATGTTGATGTGTGTATATTTACTACATTGCTTCTAACTCTTGCATTACTTCAGCACATTTTAATTTTCCTGTTAGAGCTGTAAGAAGTTCAGTTCAGTTGCTCAGTCATGTCCAACTCTTTGCGACCCCATGAGCTGCAGCATGCCAGGCCTCCCTGTCCAACACCTACTCCTGGAGCCTACCCAAACTCATGTCCATTGAGTCAGTGATGCTATCCAACCATCTCATCCTCTGTTGTCCCTTCTCCTCCTGCCCTCAATCTTTCCCAGCATCAGGGTCTTTTCAAATGAGTCAGCTCTTCACATCAGGTGGCCAAAGTATTGGAGTTTCAGCTTCAACATCAGTCCTTCCAATGAACACTGGAAGGACTGATGTCCTTTAGGATGGACTGGTTGGATCTCCTTGCAGACAAGGGACTCTCAGGAGTCTTTTCCAACACCACTGTTACACACATCTAAAAGCTGACAGAAGAGAATACACAAATGTATTCTCTTATGGTTCTGGAGGTCAGAAGCCTGAAGTCAGTTTCACTGGGCCAAAGTCAAGGTGTTGGCCAGACTGGTTCCTTCGGGAAGCTCCAGGGGAGAACCTGCATCCTTTTTTTTCAGATTTAATGATTTCTTATCTTCTTTGGCTATGGTCCTTCCTCTGTCTTCACAGCACATCCCTCTAGCCTCTTCTTTTGTCCTCACATCTCTTTCTTTCACTTTGACCCTCCTGCCTACCTCTTTTTTTTTTCTTTTAATTTCCATTGCTCTAAGAGACAGGTCCAAAAAGATATTGCTATGATTTTTTTTCTTTTTTTACAAAATTTATTTGTATTTGGAGGATATTATACAGTGTTGTGTTGGTCTCTGCCATATGTCAACGTGAAAATGTTAGTCACTTAGTCGTGTCCAACTGTTTGCAACCCCATGGACTGTAGCCCATCAGGCTCCTCTGTCCATGGTATTTTCCAGGACAGGTATTATACTGGAATGGGTTGCTATTCCCTTCTCCAGGGGATCTCCCCAACACAGGGATCTAACCTGCATCTCTTGCATCTCCCGCATTGGCAGGTAGATTCTTTACCACTGGGCTACCTGGGAAGCCAGTATCATTATGATCATATATTAACTGTGTGTGTGTGTGTAATATTCCATTAACATCTTTGTTCTTCTACTGGTCTCATATTTCTTCTTACTGTGGCTTATGATACACTTTATTATTTAGTGTGAAAAATCCTCTCTCTACTATTTTCAAGATGGATCTAGATGTTTTATTCTTCCATATACATGTTAATATAATTTCCTCAAAAATGCAATTTCTAATCATGATTATGATTCCATTGCAATTACAGGTCAATTTAGAGACACTTACACAACTATTAAATCATCTATCTGAAAACATGGACTATTTCTCTACCTTTTTTCAAGTCATCTTCTATGTTCCACCTCAAATTTTGTTTTGTTCACAAAGCATTTCGGGATTCTTCAGGATTCTAAGACACTTCGCAGCTTTTGTTGCTATTGTAAGTGAAGGCTTTTATTCGTCATTAAAATTTCTAGTTAGTTATTTTCTGCCATTTAGTAGGTTGATCACATTGACGACCTGGCTAAACTCTTGATGAGTTCTAATGGTTTGTTATTGATTGGTTCCCCACCCTCTCCCAGGTGAATGATTCTATCATCTGCAAACAATGCCAATTTTTCTCTTTAGGACACATTTCCCCCCAGGATCCTATGCAAGCTTTATGGCCTAAATTAGGGAGTCCTGTGCAAGATCTCTTCCTAAAAAGATTTGAAATATACTTAATGACACTCTCTTACTGTCATCTCACTATACCTCTGAACAAGACAAGAATGAAAGAGCTTTAATTTACAAAGATGTAATTACCCCAAATCATGAAATATAACCTTCTTGCTGGGCCTTTCTCTTTAGAATTTTTTGTTTAGTCAACACTTTTAAAATTTAGTTAAGAAATATAATGAGAGGAATAAAATTCAGAAAACTTCCAAAATTAAAGCTGAAACATTTACAGTAATGACATCATGTCCCCATTAATTATCCCTCTTTCAACATTCTGGGGATGACTAAATCTTTTCCTTTCTCTTCAAGTTATTTGTTTAATATAGTCAGTAAACTACTCAAATCTAACATGTTCTATAAAGGCTGGGTCATTTTTTCTGAGTCAATTTCACATTTTATTTTTTACAGGGAACAAATAACTTGAAACTTTTTTTTTTTTTTTTGCACTCCACACATCTAGGAAGTGTGTGGTATCCTAGTTTATACTTGCAAGGCTGTCCCAATGTTGTTCTAAGTATTTGCTATGTCTTAGCTGATATGAAAATTATGATTTCTTTGACTGAAATATTTGAGGGGAACTGTCTTTAGGTCTGGTGCTGGGATAAATTGGAACGTGAATAAATTTCTATTTTATGCAACACCTATCCAACACTCCATTGCAGAACGTACCCCAGAGATAGGGGGTCTAAGAAAATGTAGCCTGTAGCCCTTCCCCTTATATCTGAGCTTGTTGGAGAAGCCCAAGCCTCTTTTTTTTTTTTTGAAGCAGAGGAAATGCATTTTCTTTTTTTTTTATTATTATTATTTTTTTTTTCCAGTGGGTTTTGTCATACATTGATATGAATCAGCCATGGATTTACATGTATTCCCAATCCCGATCCCCCCTCCCACCTCCCTCTCCACCCGATTCCTCTGGGTCTTCCCAGTGCACCAGGCCGGAGCACTTGTCTCATGCATCCCACCTGGGCTGGTGATCTGTTTCACCATAGATAGTATACATGCTGTTCTTTTGAAATATCCCACCCTCACATTCTTCCACAAAGTTCAAAAGTCTGTTCTGTATTTCTGTGTCTCTTTTTCTGTTTTGCATATAGGGTTATCGTTATCACCTTTCTAAATTCCATATATATGTGTTAGTATGCTGTAATGTTCTTTATCTTTCTGGCTTACTTCACTCTGTATAATGAAGCCCAAGCCTCTTAAGTTACTGATGAGGAAATTGAGTGTCTCCAGCCCACACAGTGAGAAGCAAGTACCAATACTCAGGTCCACTAACTCTCACCCCAGGACTCCTTCCAGCAGCACAGGAAATGGCCTGCCTTCCACATTTATGTAGGCATTCACTAAGGATGACACAGAGGGAAAAGGAAAGGGCAGATATAGCCCAAATAATAACTAACACTGTATAATTTTAGATCATTTTCTTTAAGATTCACATCAATAATAGATGTAGGTAACAATAGCTAACATAATGAATCCTTGCTTATACATTTTGTACAGATTATCTCATTTAATTCCCACAAAAGCCCTATGATATGGGGGTACGTTGATTGTCATTTCTATTTTATAGATGAGAAAACAGGTCAGTAACATCAAAAACGTGCTGAAGAGGCCATAGCTGGAAAGTGACTGGGCAAGGACTTGAATTAATGTCATGAGTGTGTGTCCCTAACCACTGCCCTATGGTGGACAATTTTCTCACCTCCATTTCACAGTTATGAACCTGAAGTCTGGCCCAGTGTGGCAGAGTTCTTAGTTACAACTTCTAACTACCAATTCTGTCTCATTTAAGTAGAAAGAGAAAATTTATCAAAACTCACAACTCCAGTTTCCAAGAACATTGCAGCCTTTGAGGTTCCCCAGGGAGCTTCCTGGAACCCACCTCTCCTGCATAGAGCAATGACTCCATTTCCTCTTTCTAAGCAGATTAATTACTCCAGCCCAAATCCATAACACCCCCATCACCAAATACACACACACTTTTTTTTTTTTTGCCTCTTCACCCAGTGGAAGAGGGTCATAATCCAGGTACAAGTCTCAGCTTTGAGTAGAGTGGAACCACTTCTGCCTCACCTGGAGGAAGTGCACTCGTCTTGTTAAGGCCTCTAAGCAAAGCCCAGTACTGTGGAATCAGAAAACAGAATGGTTTCCAGTGATCAGGTCTTCCCATGCTCATGTCCACCCTTCACAGGTGGGGACACCACGTGTTGATTGCTGGCTCAGCACATTCCATACACCATAACTCATTAGGTTGAATGTTATGAATTCACCATATTTGTAGGTCAAAAATGGTTGCTTACTGGCAAGGTCATTTAGTTCAATTTAAGATCAAGATTTCTTTTTTCTGCTTGTCCTGTTGCTAGAACTAAGTCTTCAGTAGATTCTTCTGTGAGGGCAGCTGCTCCTGAGAAGTGGGTGACACGGTAAAATTGGTGAGGCTCATGGCACAGATGGTAAAGAATTTGCCTGCAATGTAGGAGACCAGGGTTAGATCCCTGTGTCTGGAAGATCCCCTGGAGAAGAGAATGGCAATCCACTCCAGTATTCTTGCCTGGAGAATTCCATGACAGAAGAACCTGGTGGGCTCTATTTGGTTGCAAAGAGTTGGACATGACTGAGCGGCTAACACTTTCCCTTTCACTTTCATGGACACGAGCTCATTGTCTTGTCTTTTGCTCAGAGTGTGTGCTTTGGTAAGAAGTAATTGTATATGACTGTGCAGACCATCATGATTAGTAAGGCGTCCATAAGATGGTGTGGGTCATAGAAGAAGAAGTGTGGTAGGAAGAAGAGCATTTGCAATCCAAATCCACAAGAAGTGTTTATTCCAGTAAGGATGAATTGCTACGTCTTTGATTATGGAAAAGATCCAATGTAATTAACCAGCTACCAGGAGGCTGGCTGCTCCTCCTGGGAATGGCATTGTATTCACACTCAGAGTTAATCAGTACTGCTGCTGACAGTCTGGTTACTCAGCCAGGTGAGGACATGCCCTATGTTCCTGAGCCCATGCTTAGCTTCCTGTGCACCCTTACTTCATGAACCTGTTGAGTGAGCATAGCTGTTGACTTATCCAGAAAATAGGTCATCGCATCCACCTTAGTAAAGAAAGCTTCATCATGAGGGACTTCCAGTGAGTACTTACATGGTACTCTCTGTGCCTGTTCTTGCCAATCCATAGTCTTTCCCTAATTTGGTCACCAACTCTCAAATTTTACTCTTTTCCATTTCCTTAAAACTGTGAGTTGCTCAGTCATGTCTAACGTTTTGCAACCCCATGGACTGTATGTAGCCCACCAGGCTCTTCTGTCCATGGGACCCTTCAGGCAAGGATACTGGAGTGGATTGCCATTCCCTCCTCCAGGGGATCTTCCTGACCCAGGGATCAAACTCAGGTATCCCACATTGCAGGCAGATTTTTTACTGTCTGTGCCACCAGGGAAGCCCATTCCTTACCCTATGGCTAAACCATATGGCCAATGAACCACTGCCTGTAGAGACTAGCCTAAGCTTCTGTCTCCTTCCAGGTGAAGTAGAGAATGGAGAAAGTCAAAGTTACAATGATTGGGAAGATTTCTTAGCCATCCTTCTGGGCTACCCCTCAATCAGGTGTAACTCTTCAGTGCTCTATTTCTGGCTGACACCAGCATGTTGTCAGGAGAATGCTCGCAAGGCCCAGGTGTATGTTGAAGGAAGGGTTGTAATATTGGAGGAGGATTCAGACCGGGAGCCTGAGCCATCTGCTCATGCAATTTTCTGGTGTCTCTGGGATCCGTTCAACCTGAATTATTGGTGCGTCTGGGAATACCTGATTTTATGGCCTGGAGGATGAGATGAAACCCATTTCATGATGTGCCATTGAGGTTTACCTGGTGTCTTAGGCTGAGATTTTTCAACACCCGTAAGAGTCCAGAAGCAATGCCTGTTTCTCAGAAGAAAAACCATTCCTGCCAAATGGCTGTGGCTCTACTTCTCACACCCAGAGGCCTCTGCCGTGATGCTCTGTGGAGCCTGGCTGATATCTCCCACAGTATCCCCATCTACTGTAGACATGCTGGGACCACTGTGTCTGCCGTCACAAGGCTCACAGCGCAGGGCTGTGTCTGCCGCTGGTCCAGGTGGAGAATGGGTGAGCCCTGCTTACCGCTAGTAGCCTTTCAAGTGACATGGTCCATGAGGGGAACCACACTACCAAATGTTACCTCTAGACTCCAGAGAAGTTCCCAAGGTGTTGTGCTGCTTTCTCAGGGGTCACAAGGGACAACAATCAATTCTCCACTTTGAGAAGATAGGCTGCATTCCTCCTAGACCACTAGAAACTGTCCTGATATGGCCTTCATTTTCATGGGGTGTATCCGATAACTTCGGCTTTTATAACTTACCCAAATATCTTGGCACCTGCTCTTTACTGCTCTCTAAGTTGTGTTACTATGGTGTTCTCAGAGGAGTAGACCAGTGGGAATGAAAGATGATGGATAACCCTTTGGCTTGTAGCAAGGTAATGAAATGTATTGCTGGCCCACCAGGCAAAGCCAAATTTCAGATGTCTCTACTGATTGAAGTAAAGAAAAAGCATTGTTTTTTTTTAGATTATTACCTGCATAGAAAGTACCAGAGGCTCTGTTGACTTATTTCTGTAGGGGGAGACCACTTCTCCATCTATGGAGTGTTGGCAATTAGAACAACCACTTTATTAACCTTGTGATAATCCACCATCAGTCATTCTCCAAAAGCCATCTATCCTCAGCATCACCCTGAGTCTGTTGCTTGTGACCACTTTCGGTTCAACTCCTTTACCCATGAGCGTCCTTAGTCAGAAGCAACGGATACTGGCTCTGGCTGATGTATGTACTTGACGACCCCCTAATCTCAGGTCAAAGAACTTATCTCTGCACTTCTCCCAGAGGTAAGGCACAGTTTGGGATTTACTGTTTGCCAGTGGCAGTCAGTAGGAGCCTGGCAGGCTACAATCCATGGGGTGGCAAAAGAGTCAGACATGACTGAGGGACTAAACAGCGACAACTTCAACAAGGGCCCAGCACTATGTTTCAGGGATTTCCAACCAATTCATTGACCCAGTAGCCTTTGCTCCTATCCTATGGAAGAGACAAAATGAGGAGTCTAGAAATTGTGGAGATGACACTCTTAATAAAAGGTAGGGATGCGGGCAGGGAAGGATAAGTTTTTACTGAATCTCCTGGGAGAGGATTTTGGTCAGAACTCTTATTTCCTACCTCTCTCTCCGAAATCTCCCTTTCTGACTCCTGCAGGGGTCCCCAACCTCCAGGGTCTAAGGCATGATGATGTGAGGTAGAACTGAAGTAATTATAATAGAAATAAAGTGCACAATAAAGGTAGTGTGCTTGAATCATCCCCGAAACATCCTCCCACTTCCTGGTCCATGGAAAAATTGTCTTCCACTAAACTGGTCCCTGGTGCAAAAAAAGTTGGGGACTGCTGGACTAGAGTGATGTTCTAGGTCTCCAGGAATGGGTGTTTTCTAGAACCATCATCAACCCAGCCTACAGAAAATGGCAATCCTAGTGCCATACAGGTACATTCTAGTCTAGTACATGCATGCGTAGTTGTGTCTGACTCTTTTGTGACCCCGTGGACTGTAGCCCGCCAGGCTCCTCTGTTCATGGGATTTCCCAGACAAGAATACTGGAGTGGGTTGCCATTTCCTTCTCCAGGGAATCTTCCCAACCTAGGAATCGAACCCGGGTCTCCTAATTGGCGGGCAGATTCTTTACCACTGTGCCATCTGGGAAGCCTACAAATACTGTTGGCCTTCACTTAACCCATGTATTTCTCAGTGTGTTGATGAAGGGACACTTTTCTTGGGATCTTCTTTGGTACATCTGAGGAAATACATTTCACTTATGATAAATCTGCTTGTATTAATAACAGTCCTCTTCCTCCAAACTTGAGCCTCTGGATCTATTCCTTCAACTATATCTACCAAATCTGAATATCAAAATCTCATTCAGCAGGTACTGTTAGTGAGTACAGACTTCAGTTGACTAAATAAATAAATAACTGACACTGTTCCCAGCTGCCTGAGTTACCTCAGTGAACCCAGACTCTCCTGTGCCAACTAAATTTAGTTCAGTCTACAGATATGTATTAACACTCCTCTCCCTGGTGTGGATCTTTGTGGAAGGTTGAGGGGGAGCCAGAGGATCCTACTGGATCCTCCCCATGTCCCCATTTCAACCCCTAGGCTTTTACTCTTTGCTAATCTATGCTTTAAATTCTGCAAAAAATACCTACTAAAGCTGTGAATTCACTGTAGTTCTTTAGCATTCAGGATCCAACTATGAATCTGGCTGTTGGTTGGCTTCTTTACTTATCTGCAAGTAATAAGAGTTTAGTAACAGTCAGACAAGTCCCATGTTTTTCTGACTCTGCTTTGGGCCAAGAATGTACATATGTGAGCCCTACCCTTAGATCTGTACTTCCCTGTGGCCTTCCTACCATTGTTTGGCAGGAGTTGCGTGTCCCCCAGAAGCCTGTCGTGAATGGACGCTTCATTTGGAGGGCCACAGGTCACATGAACCATTTTGCCACCATGTGTTAGACCAGACAGAGTCCCATTCTTACCTGCACTGTTATCTGCTCTTGCCCCAACTCAGCCTGATAACCAAACCCAGATTTCCCTCATTACCTCGAGCTCTGTTTCCTATAACCACCTCTGGTTCCAATTTCTCCATCTGTGCAGTCTTAATGGTAAGCAGCAGAAAGTTACTGAGGTTGATTTAAGCAGAAAAGAAACTGATTAAAAAAAGATATTGAGGGGGTTTCCCTGGTGGCTCAGTGGTAAAGAATCCGCCTGCCAATGCAGGAGACACGGGTTCAGGTCTGGGAAGATCCCACATGCCACAGAGCAACTAAGCCTGTGCGCCGCAACTACTGAGCCTGTGCTCTAGAGCCCGAGGGCCACAATTGCTGAGTGCACGATCCGCAGCTTCTGGAGCCCATGGGCTGAGAGCCCGTGCTCTGCAACAAGACAAGCCGGTGCGATGAGAAACCCGCATAGTGCAACAGGAGAGTAGCCTCCACTCATGGCAACTAGAGAAAAGCAACGAAGACCCAGCATAGCCAATAAATAAATTATACATGTGTGTGTGTGTGTGTGTGTGTGTGTGTGTGTATGGGCTTCCCTGGTGAGTCAGACAGTATAGAATCTGTCTTCAATGCAGGAGACCCAGGTTGGATTCCTGGGTGTGGAAGATCCCTTGGAGAAGGGAAAGGCTACCCACTCTAGTATTCTTGCCTGGAGAATTCCATGGACAGAGGAACCTTGTGGGCTATAGTACATGGGGTCCATGGGACCACAAAGAGTCGGACATGACTAACATATATATATTTTAAAAAGATATTGGGAATCCCAGAGAATCTAGAGGGATGAAAGAAGGAATAATACCACCAGATTACCTTTCAGGATCTACCTGATGAAGACCCCAGGGTTCTCGTCTCCTAATACCATCTTTTGCAACTCCCACCCCTGACACCACGGAGTGCAGATGTAAGAATCAGCAGTGTTGCATCTGCATTCTCAGGAGCTCCACTTGCTGCAGTTACCCCTGTGCCAGAGAACACATGTCTACCTCCTGATATGAGGCACCATGGAAGATATGTTATCTCCAAAGATTCCTTCCCAAAGATGCAGGACCTCATTCTAATCATGAGGAAACATCAGACAGAGCCAACTGAGGATGGTTCTAAAAGATGACTGACCAGCACTCTTCAAAAATGTCAAGATCATGAAGGACAGGGAAAGACTTGAGAAACTGTTACCGATTGGAGGAGATAAGGAGATGTGACAACTGAATGCGCCATGACATGCTGGGACTGAGGCCCTGGACAGAAAAAGGACATTGGTGAAATCCAAATAAAATCTTCAATTTAACTAGTAGAATTATGTTGTTGTTGTTTAGTCGCTAAGTTTTTTGTGTCTATTTGGGGACCCTGTGGACTGTAGCCCACCAGGCTCCTCTGTCCGTGGGATTTCCCAGGCAACAGTATTGGAGTGGGTTGCCAGGCCCTCCTCCAGGGGATCTTCCAACCGAGGGATCAAACCCATGTCTCCTGCACTGGCAGGCAGATGGATTCTTTACCGCTGAGCCACCACGGAAGCCCTCAGTAGAATTATACTAATGTTAACTTCTCAGATTTGATCATTGCAGTATGGTTCTGTAAGATGATGAAGCTGCATGAAGAGCATATAGGAACTCTCTTATTTTAGCAACTCATCTGTAGTCCATCTAAAATCATCTCAAAGTCATCATCAAACGTTAACACCAAAGACAATATTATGCCGTATGACCAATGGCACATTTGAATGGAGGGAACATGCTCTATTTTCTCCTCTTAGCTGCTGACTCCTTGAGTTAATATGTCAGGGTTACTAGATACCAGGGATCAGCAGACAGAGGAGGAAGCTGGCAGCGGGGGAGGGAGAGAGAAGTGGGAGAGAGTGGGTGGGGAAACCCCATGACAAACTCATGGGGAAGGTATTTTTAAGAAGACATTTGAGATGCTCTAAATTCTACCCCCCAGAATGACTGTTTGCTTATGGAACTGGCTTTGGAGATCTTGATTCACCAATCTGGGATGAGGAAGAGGAATACTCCTTGGAGTAGTAGCCAGTCTTGGGCATCTGAGCTAATCTCTTATTTAGAAGCTGTGCTTCTAATGACAGCACTGGTCCACTAGAAATTTCAGTGATGGTGGGAATGTTCTGTATCTGTGCCACCTTGTTCTAACTGTTGCCACTAGCCATGTGCAGCCATGGAGCACTTGAAATATGGCAGATGAAATCGAGGAACATATTTCCATGTAGACAGCCACCCACAGTGACTAATGGCTCCTGTGTTGGAAGGGGCAGCTCTAGTAACTAACCAGCTTGTCTTTTTTTCCTGTTGATCATGACATGGTTCAGTACAAGCCAAGAAATGTAATTTTAGAGATGTGTATGTATGTTTGTAATAAACTACCCGAACCGCAAAGACATAGTGAAATAAGGACTAGCAAATGAATAGTTTTACAATTGGTTAAGCTGGTATTCACAGAATTTCATAGCTAGAAGAGACCTTAGAACTTGTCCTTTCCAACAGCTTCTTCCAGGATCAAGAGTGAGATAAGAACAAAGGCAGGATTAGAACCAGGTTTCCCCAGACCTGTTCTGGGGCTGTGCATGCTTGCATGTGGCTTCACACACATAGAACTAAAGATGACACTTGCAACCTCATTCACACTAAACTTGCATCCACACCGCTGAGCTAGGGTGCCCCACTCCACTCTTCCCTCCCCACCTCGACCCTCCCCAGCCCCCACTGTTGAGCCTCATGAAAATGCACCAAATGGGATGCTTGATGAACAGTTTATTTTTAACAAAAAGTGACAAAGCCACTGTCTTTCAGCCACACGGTCTGTCTTCTGGCCCCAAGGGAAGAGGAGAACCGAATAATAAATCCTCCAGAGGACCCAGGATCAGGGACCCGAGAGATCTCTCATAAATTGTCTCTCCATTACAATTTGAATGTATACACAATGGAGAACTCTAAATAAGATGAGGGAGAGCCTAATTCATTTTATAAACATTACTTTAAATCTCTTTGTGTACCTGAGCCACGAAATTAATTATGTCTATGATGAAATATAGTCATCTTCAAGCAGCTGAAGTTATTTGGGGGCTTCCCTGGTAGCTGACATGGTAAAGAATCTGCCTGCAATGCAGGAGACCCAGGTTCGATCTCTGGGTCAGGAAGATCCCCTGGAGAAGGAAATGGCAACCCACTCCAGTATTCGTGCCTGGAGAATCGCATGGACCCAGGAGCCTGGCAGGTTACAGTCCATGAGGTCACAAAGAGTTGGACACAACTGAGCGACTAACACTTTCATTTTCATGATGAAATATGATGGTGGTGGTTTGGTTGCTAAGTCGTGTCCAATTATATGAAATATAGTCATCACCAAACAGCTGGGGTTATATGGGGGCTTCCCTGCTAGCTCACATGCTAAAGAATCTGCCTGCAATGCGGGAGACCCAGGTTAGATCCCTAGGTTGGGAAGATCTCCTGGGGAAGGAAATGGCAACCCACTCCAGTTTTCCTGCCTGAAGAATCCCATGGGCTGAGGAGCCTGGGGGGCTACAGTTCATAAGGTTGAAAACATTGGACATGACTGAATTGACTTAGCACACACCCACACATGATGAAATAGGGGGAAGAAAGGCGTTCTTTAAAACTGTAATGAATATGACCTGAGCTACCTTCTTCATCAGTTTACTTTCCAAAGATGAGTACAGCAGAAGATTCCATAAATGTCAAGCCTTATGAAAAGGCAGGAGATGGCAAACCACAGTAAACTGGGTAATTTAGCAGAAAATGTCTGTGAGAGTCTCATTGTCAAGGATGCCTCTTTGTTCTAAAACAACCAACACAGTTTAAGTCCGTGAGTGGTACAAACATTGGGAAAACCCACCCTCAAATGGAACTATGAAATTGCAAAGATCAGTAACAACTTCTCAATAAGATTGTGTGTGATGGAGTCTGGTATGGAGATATTCTAGACATTGTTTTTTTCTGGTGTGAATTTGGGGTTTTTGAAAAGGCCCATTTCTTACAACTTTTCTCCTGAAATGTTAAGAGCAAAGCTTCCACCTGATTACCAAGGGAGACCATTCTAAGAACTTTCACGTTTGCTGTGATTTCATTTGAGTAAGAGCACACTCTGGGGAAGTTCCAGAATCACTTATTGACATTGAATGTTCCTTTCTTTTGTTCAGGGTCTTTTCTAAGCAGGACCTGAAGCCTATGGCAACTGACACATCTAGCCTATGAATTAATTTCTGCTGACTGTAAACACACATGAGATCAAAGTGACATCCCAAGCTTCTCTCCAGCCTTGGGATGCCTGAGGAGGATGGCGCTTTGTCAATAATCTATACACACGTCAGTTATCGAGGGCCCTGCATGAATAATTAAAGATGGGGGGAGAGCAGCAACTAATATTTACCCAATGTTTTTCTATGTGACAGGCACTATTCAACCATTATCTCTTATAATCCTTTGAGACAGATGATATTATTATCATTTTCATTGATGAAGTTGAGGCAAAAAGAAGTAACTTGCTCCAAGTAATGAGGCAACCAGGTGATGGTCAACATTTGCATCCAGATTATCTGGCTCAGGGGCTTCCTAGGTGGCACAGTGCAGGAGACACGGGTTCCATCCCTGGGTCAGGAAGATTCCCTTGGAGAAGGACATGACAACCCCATCCAGTATTCTTGCCTGGAGAATCCCATGGACAGAGGAGCCTGGTGGGCTAAGGTCCCTGGGGCTGCAAAGAGTCAGACACAACTTAGTGACTAAGCACACAGCACCTATCTGGCTCAGACCCTGAACTCTTAACACTTCTTTTAGTCTGCTGTCTTTTGAAGGAAAGAGTAGAGAGAGACCCAGACCAATTGGAGTCCCCTGCTTTGTGATAGATGATTTCTGATCTGGGCTGCACCCCCTAATCTCCCAGGTGACAGATGTGTCTGCGGGAAATTGATGGGGATATTTGCCTTCAACAGTTTTCACTCCATATTTCACCTCCTTCCTGTTACCCCATCTTCATGCCTGACCCCTACTCTGCGGTCTCAGTTCTTCCTGGCCCTTCTGTGCTGGGCTTCGCTTAGTTACTCAGTCGTGTCCAACTCTCTGCAACCCCATGGACTGTAGCCCGGCAGGCTCCTGTGTCCATGGGATTCTCCAGGAAAGAATACTGGAGAGAGTTGCCATACCCTTCCTCCAGGGGACCTTCCCAACCCAGGGATTGAACCCAGGTCTCCCACATTGCAGGCGGATTCTTTACCAGCTGAGCCACCAGGGAAGCCCCGGGTTCAGTGTATAAAGTGAGTGCTAACTGACTCCAGTTTTCTCCTTTACGGTTACTGTAGGTGCTCTGAGGCCAGGATGCCTTTACCCCCCCTCCCGACCCTGTGGTTTCGGGGGGTGGCGCTTTGTTGCCACTCTGCTTTCTCCTGAGCTGGACTCCCACAGAAGTGCTCACCCTGTGAGGTCAGGCCAGGGAGGTGGTGAGACGTGGGCAGCTGTGGTCATCCATGATTACAGTTTCCTTGGGAAAGCCAAACCTTTGCGTTACTACACTTTTACTCTTTGAAGTATCCAAGAATGATATTATTTTATTTTTCTTCCAGTTTTATTGAGATGTAATTGACATGGTGCTGTGTGTAAGTTTAGTGAACGTCCATCATCTCAAATAGAAACAACATGAAAGAAGTAGAAAATATATATATATTTTTTCCTTGAGATGAGAACTCTTCAGATTTTCTCTCTTAGCCACTTTCCCATGTAACATACAGTAGTGTTAGTTGTCTTTATCATGCTGCACATTAACATCTCTAGAATTTATCCCTGGGAGTTTGTATCTTTTGACTGCCTTCATCCAGTTTCCCATCCTCCACCCCTACCTCTGGTAACCACAGATCTGATCTTTTTTTCTAGCAGTTTGTTTGTTTTTGAAGTATAATTGACCTGCAATACTACATTAGCCCTGGATGCACAACATAGCGATCCAATATTTCTCTGCATTTCAGAATGAGTCCCATGGTAAGTCTGGGTGCTGTGTCATCATACAGACATACTATGTCATTATTGACTATAACCCCACACTGTAAAGTTCATACTCATGACTCATTTACTTTCTAACTGGAAGTCTGTACTTCTTAATATCTCTTACCTGTTTCTCTCATACACCTACCCCTCTCCCCTCTGGCAATCACCTGTTTATTCTCTGTAGGGATAACTCTGTTTCTGTTCAGTCATGTTTGTTCATTTGTTTTCTTTTTTTTTTAGATTTCACATTTAAGTGCAAAAATACGATATTTGTTTTTCTCTGTCTGACTTATTACACTTAGCATAATACCCTCAAAGTCCATCCATGTGGTCACAAATGGCAAGATCTCATTCTTTTTATGGCTGAGTAATGTTCCACTATATGTGTGCATGCTTAGTTGTGTCCAACTCTTTGTGACTCCATGGACTGTAGCCCACCAGTCTCCTCTGTCCATGGGATTTCCCAGGCAAGAATATTGGAATGGCTCACAGCAGGATCCTCTATGATCCACCTCCCAGAATATTGGAAATAAAAGCAAAAATAAACAAATGGGACCTAATGAAACTTAAAAGCTTTTGCACAACAAAGGAAACTATAAGCAAGGCGAAAAGACAGCCTTCAGAGTGGGAGAAAATAATAGCAAATGAAGCAACAGACAATGGATTAATCTCAAAAATATACAAGCAACTCCTGAAGCTCAATTCCAGAAAAATAAATGACCCAATCAAAAAATGGGCCAAAGAACTAAACAGACATTTCTCCAAAGAAGACATATAGACGGCTAACAAACGCATGAAAAGATGCTCAACATCACTCATTATCAGAGAAATGCAAATCAAAACCTCAATGAGGTACCATTACACGCCAGTCAGAATGGCTGCTATCCAAAAGTCTACAAACAATAAATGCTGCAGAGGGTGTGGAGAAAAGGGAACCCTCTTACACTGTTGGTGGGAATGCAAACTAGTACAGCCACTCTGGAAAACAGTGTGGAGATTCCTTAAAAAACTGGACATAGAAGTGCCATATGACCCAGCAATCCCACTCCTGGGCATACACACCAAGGAAACCAGATCTGAAAGAGACAACGAGCACCCCAAAGTTCATCGCAGCACTGTTTATAATAGCCAGGACATGGAAGCAACCTAGATGCCCATCAGCAGACGAATGGATAAGGAAGCTGTGGTACATATACACCATGGAATATTACTCAGCCATTAAAAAGAATTCATTTGAATCAGTTCTAATGAGATGGATGAAACTGGAGCCCATTATACAGAATGAAGTAAGCCAGAAAGATAAAGACCAATACAGTATACTAACACATATATATGGAATTTAGAAAGATGGTAATGATAACCCTATATGCAAAACAGAAAAAGAGACACAGATGTACAGAACAGACTTTTAGACTCTGTGGGAGAAGGCGAGGGTGGGATGTTCAGAGAGAACAGCATTGAAACAAGTATACTATCAAGGGTGAAACAGATCACCAGCCCAGGTTGGATGCATGAGACAAGTGCTCAGGGCTGGTGCACTGGGAAGACCCAGAGGGATAGGATGGAGAGGGAGGCGGGAGGGGGGATCGGGATGTGGAACACATGTAAATCCATGGCTGATTCATGTCAATGTATGGCAAAAAACCACTACGATATTGTAAAGTAATTAGCCTCCAATGAATAAAAATAAATGGGAAAAAAAAATAATATTGGAATGGGTTGCCATTTCCTTCTCCAGGGGATCTTCCCAACACAGGGATTGAACCTGGGTCTCTTGCATTGCAAGCAAATTCTTTACCATCTGAGCCACCAGAGGATTTCATTCCATTATATATGCGTGTATAAATCCACAAGTACGTACACGCATACATGTATACCAATTATCTATTGATGGGCATTTAGGTTGCTTCCATATCTTGGCTATTGTGAATGATACTGCAGTGAACACAGAGTTGTAGATATCTTTTCCAGTTAGTGTTTTCCTTTTCTTTGGATAAATACCCAGGAGTGGAATTACTGGATCATATGATAGTTTCGTTTTTAATTGATTGAGGCATCCCCATACGGTTTTTCAAGAGCTGTCTTAGAATTACCACAAAATTTGCTTTCCAAATATGTCCTCTTCAGCTTTAGTTATGTGCTGGGGAAAAGATAATCCAAATGTCAAAGCATTTTCCAGATAGATGGACCTGGCAGTTCACATTTGGGTGCTGATCCACGTAGTATGTGATTTGATGGTGATAACTTAGCTGGGAACAGACTGTAATATTGTACTGTAATTGCCACATGTATATGTACCTTAGTGAATTTGACAATAAAGGTCAAAAAGGAAAAAAAAAAGTGGTGTGGGGGAGTGCAGAATAGCAGTATGACACTGCAAGTAGTGTTGTCTGTCTGTCCACTCAGCGAGGCTGAGACGGGCAGCAGAAGTCTGTCCTCCTCTCGGGGGTCTCAGCTACCACACGCCTTGGTGATCTGCTCCCTGTCACTCTGGCATTTAAACAGATGGGCTCCCCACAAGTGCTCACAGATAAACGCTGAGGAAGCAGAGAGAATCCAGGAGAATCTGGATGTACTGGACCTGGGAAAAACACCTTCCAGCGTGGCATCTTCCTAAAGGGCTTTCAAGGGTCCTTCTGAAAATCTGTGACTTTGCCCTGAGAGCTAGAGAGGGGACTCCACTGGGTGATAAGGGCTGTGTCACATCCTGGTAATAAACTATCGCCTGCTAAGAAGCCAGTGCATTCCCAGCTCCTTTCTTTCAGCAAGCATGGTGTCAGGTTCATACAGTGCACAGTAGACAGGATGCGGGCTGGTCCTTCCAAGCTGAGCCCAGCTATGCCACTGTCCCCGGAAGCAGGTGCCAAGCCATCGGCACCCTGTGGACGCCCCATCTGTGGCAGAGAGCGATGGGCCTCGCTTCCGTGGCCCAGGCTTCCCTACCAATGACCCCTTGGCTTATTTCACGTCAGGACCGACTTTCTCCATAGGGTGGCTCCTGGCAAGGTTGACTTCACAACTGCGGCAAAGAGAACTCTTTGCAGTTTTAGTATCGCTTCTGGGAGCCAGTGCCATTGGCTTCACTGACCTGGTTTGGGTTGCAGGCCTATCCTCACACCAGTCCCTGCAAAGCCAGTCCTGCAGCTGCAGAGCTGGGGTCCCTCCGGCCACTCTCTAAAAACAAAGCCACAGGATGGGGGTGAAGGAAGTGCTCCAGGGGTGATCACACCTGAAGAAAGGACAGGGAATGCTCACTGCAGACACAGCCTCGGTCCCCCTCTCCTCGTCCCCAGTTGCTTCCACCTCTCCTGTCACTGTCATCTGGTGCCCCCTCCCATCCTCCTCCCCACACCCTCCCAGATTCTAGTACCTCATGGCTTTGCTGCCTCCCAACTTCCACACAGGGGATGAAGTGGTTAGACAGCATCACTGACTCAATGGGCATGAATTTGAGCAGACTCTGGAAGATGGTGGAGGACAGAGACGCCTGGCATGATGCAGTCCATGGGGTCACAAAGACTCAGATATGACTTAGTGACTGAACAACAACAAACTTCCACACCTTCAGGCCTTCTGTTTACTTCCTTCTCTGGCTTTCTGTCCATCCCTTCTCACTCCACTGTCTGTTGTTGTTCAGGTGCTCAGGCACGTCTGACTCTTTGTGACCCCATGGACTGCAGCAATGCCAGGCTTCTCTGTCCTTCACCAATTCCCGGAGCTTGCTCAAACTCATGTCCATTGAGTAGGTGATATCATTCAGCCATCTCATATTCTGTCGTCCCCTTCTCCTCCTGCCTTCAATCTTTCCCAGCATCAGGGTCGTTTCTAATGAGTCAGCTCTTTGCATCAGGTGGCCAAACTATTGGAGCTTTAGCTTCAGCATCAGTCCTTCCAATGAATATTCAGGTTGATTTCCTTTAGGATTGACTGGTTTGATCTGTAGTTATGTCTTTTTTTTTTTTTTTTTTTTAATAACAGCTCACACTGTAGTTCCCTGAAAGTTACCTGTTTAGCATCTCATCCAGCAGGTCTGGACAAGCAGTGTTGTCCTATCAGGACACCCCATAGCCACCAAACAGCCCACAGCTCATTTCCTTCAGGTCAGACCCCTTTCCCTGGAACCTTCAGCCAAGATGACAGAGCTGTGCTGTGTTACAGATCAAGGGGCCTCCGCAGAAGGCACAATCTTTGACGTTTTTTGCTCAGCACAGTGATCAGAGCTTTGTGGCTAAAGATTACATTCAGTATTTCCCCCACCATGGTTTCTAGTATACACTATATAAACCTAAAACAGTATTGGCTGTAAAGAGTGGGTTTGGGGTTTTTTTCTTGACATTCTAAGTGATACCACTGTTGGGTATAAGTGTCTAAATGGAAACTAGAAACCTACCATCTCAATGACAAAAGGAAAATGGGTTTGATAAGAAAAGGTGAAAGGGGCTGAAAGGTGACCACATGATGCTTTTAGGAAAATGAAGGTTAAAAAAGATATTGCTCAGCTATTCCATATGTAACAGGGAGTGCAGAGCTTGGCGGTTGGGTTTCCACAGTGGCAAGAAGCAACCTTATCAAACCACAGATTGCAGTCCGGGGATAAGCTTCTAAAAGCTTCTAAGAGCATGTTCCTAGATGAGGGGGTGGAGTCAGGGGGTTCAAATTTATAGTTTTATAGTTTGAGTTCTAAAATATAATAAAAGTGGGAAGCCCAATGCTTCCAAAGGAAATCAACCCTGAATATCCTGTTGGAAGGACTGATGCTGAAGCTGAAGCTCCAATACTTTGGCCACCTGATGTGAAGAGCTGACTCATTAGAAAAGACCCTGATGCTGGGAAAGATCGTAGGCAAAAGAAGCAAGGACCAGAAGAGAATGAGATGGTTGGATGGCATCAGTGACTCAATGGACATGAATTTGAACAAACTCTTGGAGATAGTGAAGGACAGGGAAGCCTGGCGTGCTGCAGTTCTTGGGGTCACAAAGAGTCAGACACGATTTAGTGACTGAACAGCAACAATATTTCTCTGATTTTATTTGAATGGAAGAGACTTCATGGTATCTGTTGATACCACTCCTCCCACCCCACAGTGACTGCTAGTGGCCCAGAATCAGAGGGAGGCACAAGCCCTGAACTTAAGGAAGCCCTCCTTCTCCCTATCAAGTACCAGCCCTGCACTTGCTTCACAGCAAGTACCTCCTTAAATTTTGTGTCCTGGGCTCCTCCTGCCTGTCTTATGGGCATCCTGGCCCTCTTCATGGAAGAATGGTGGTTTCATTTTCCTAAAAGCAAAAATTTTTGGTAATTCAGATGAGATCAATCACTTTATCCTGCTTTTTATGAAGCAGGTGAGTGGACTTGAACTAAACAGTTTTGTTTGTAAGTGTGTGAGATAGAGAGGATCAAAATGCAGATTTTTCTACATGTAGAAAGAAAATCTTGATTTTATGTTGTCTTAGTTTTTTTTAATCCCTGTGGACTATCAAAACACCTCCTGTCCTGGCTAGATCCATCCCCAGGACTGCCAGGTGGCTGCTCCGAGCATTTTCATGTTGGCAATCTGCTGTGGCCCAAGCCCTTCTCCAGACATCTCATGTTCAACTGTCTTATTCATAATTGGTTTCAACCTTTTCAATTTTCCCCTCTAATAGGCTCTCAAGTTGTGTTATTTATCACTTTATGAGTTCAGTTCATCTAGATTTTTACATGAGTCCTCTAATGCCTTCAGGTAAATTGAAGAACCACCTGAGTAACTTGATGCTGATGAGGGAGGCTTGGAGACCAGCAGGGACCTACAGGTGGGGCCAGGGTGTTCTCTGGACACCTGACTTCATTGTCTCTAGGCTGCTTGGCAGAATTGCAACATGTGTGGCTTTCCCCCAGCAGTAAAAAAAAGTCCTGTGAACAACTGAGTCTCCCACGCAAAGCAATGAGATCACATTACCACTCATTTTCTCGTTGTCTGCGTGGTACCATATTCATTCATTGATTCACCTTTCTACTTCCTAAGATAGCTTTTTCTGAGTTCAGTGTACCTCATAATTTTAAACATGGAATTTCTTCTCATCTTTTAGGAAAATATTCCAGGCTTCCTGCCCCAATAGAAATAGTTACCTATATTTTTATTCAGGAAAATCAGGAAATTTTTATTCATACCTTTAATTTTTGAGGGAAAATCCCTAGGAACTTTGGCTTTAGGGTGTCTATTTTCCAGATTATTGAAAAATAACTGCTTTTTGATTAGCAGTTATGAATCAATGTGAAAAATATCAAATGTCAGGGTCGCAGCTGTGGGCTGAGGTGTTGGGAAGAGAAAGGTACTTTCCCTCCCTGGGGTTTTGCCTCAGTTAGAGAGATGCTGGACAAATCATCTGGGGGCCAGTTGGCTAGGTGGTTGGATTCCCAGGGGCAGTACCCTGATGAGTCCCCAGTCTGGTCCCAAGCTTCTCAGGGCAAGAAATGATTAGTTAGGTCACCTGGAATAGTGGGCTTAGAACTGCCTCTTTAAAAAAAAATTATTCTATTTTTGGCTGTGCTGAGTCTTCGTTGCTCTGTATGGACATTCTCTAGTTGTGGTGTGCGGGCTTCTCATTGCAGTGGCTTCTCTTGTTGTGGAGCACAGGCTCTAGGGCGTGCGGGTTTCAGTAGTTGCAGTACATGGGCTTAGCAGTTGGGGCCCATGGGCTTAGTTGCTCCAAGCCATGTGGAATCTTCCCGGATCGGGGATTGAACCCATGTTTCCTGTACTGGCAGGCAGGTGGGAAGCCCTAGAACTAACTGCTCTTGCTTAACTAAAACCCACATGAAACTGACCCAGAGTTCAGCTAATTCATATTTAATGCAAAGCATGCCAACCATATGGTCAAGAATATGTACAACACGAGGCTCCAACGTCTGTCCTTCCTGCTTTGATCCCCAGTGGTAGGGCATGGATCCCTGAGTGCATATTACTCATCGGTCAAGTCATCTTCTTCCCACTTTCTCCCAACAATACTAAGGAGACAGTGACAATTTCTGGATCTAAAAGTCCCTGTGATGATTGTTTCAACTTGGTAGAGACTTCCTTGGGACTAGTCTTCTTTGGTGACTTGATGTTACCTTCCTGAGAAGTGGGCTTGTCACTCCGAGGGACTGGGCCTGTCCACTTTCTGTAAGTCGCACGTTCAGTGGCCACCCCTGAGAACGTGTCATTTCTACAGACAGCTGATCGCACCTTGAGAACTGAGGTTCCCTGTGTCACAGGGTACCTTCTTGAAGGACTGAGCTGGTCTCGATATTGCCTGCACATACAGGCAATTTTTACAACTGCCACATAAAAGAGAAGAAATTGTACACACATGTATATGTATGGTTGAGTCCCTTCACTGTCCACCTGAAACTATCATAACATTGTTAATTGGATATACCCCAATACAAAAGAAAAAGTTAACAAAAAAGAAACCAGAGCAAACTGAAGGTTCACTTTGCCCATCTTTGCTGAATTTCAAAATCATTTAAGTATAACAGCACATGCACATTGCACAGAAGCTCAAGATTCACAAACACCACCCTCAACACACACGCACACACACACACACACACACACACTTCAACATACAGAAGACTAAGTGAACCAGTGAAAACAAAATTGTGTACTTAAAAACAGTGACAGTGCATATAATCTTTCTTCCCTATGTTTTCACAGTCAAGTTTGGATTCTTGATGACAAAGTTCTCCAAAAAAATCTCAATTTAGTCTGAATATTTCTATTAAAAACCCATCTGATAGAAAGATGACATCTCACTTTAGGCTCTAAGTAACATGGCAACATGCATATCAATGCCAGTATGTGTGGGTAGACTTTTCTTGTTAAAACTCTCACAACAGGCAGAGATGATTGATAATAAGATCAACTCTAGGTTGTTTCTCTGCAGCTCACCTTCTCATCCCCTCCCCCTGCAAGCACAGGTTGGCTTTCTTTCACAAACACAGACTCAAGAGTGAAAAAAAAAAAACAGCACTGGTTAGTCAGAACGCTCTCCCCACTGGAAAACCACCACTGGAGGGGCCAGGAAATGACAATTTTCAGCCCCCTGTGGTACGTGAATTATAAACCATACACAGTGTCATGTGAAACCAGGGAAATTCATATATTGCAGGAAAATCTCCCCCTCCCCCTGGACTTGTCGTGTTTTGTACCATGTGAATCGAATTCCTGTATTTTCCTACGGAGCATCTATGGTTCCCGCTGGAAGGAAACAGAAAACTTCAATTCTCTGAAGGGAAGTACCACATGTGCAGGGTATAGGGCTTGGCTGGAACCTGGGTGCACTTCCTCAGGGGGACCCAGAGATTTTTCTCAGCTGTGAAAGCAACAAAAAGATAAGACCAAGGACATCTTCCTCGTTACAAAAAAGCCGGTTCCTTACTGTCTACAGAAACAGTGACTCCTTAATATTGAAGGGACTCCAGCAATTTGAGAATGAAGCAGCCCCTCCTCTTTTTGAATTTCGCTTTTCTCTTGGGTGAGGGCTTCTGATGATTTCTTCAAAAATTGAAAAGTACGCTAAGTCCCTTACATACAACCAAGTTGCGTTCCAAGAGCATGTTTGTAAGTCCAGTTTGTTTTTAAGTCCAACAAAGCCTGCTGCTGCTGCTGCTAAGTCGCTTCAGTTGCGTCCGACTCTGTGCGACCCCATAGACAGCAGCCTAGCAGGCTCCCCTGTCCCTGGGATTCTCCAGGCAAGAACACTGGAGTGGGTTAAAGTTAGCCTAGATACCCAATTAACACAATCAGCTATATAATACTGTACTGTAATAGGTTTATAGTATTTTCCACACAAATAATACATTAAAAAATAAACATTTTTTCATCTTGCAGTACAGTAACTTGAAAAGTACAGTAGTACAGTACAACAGCTGACATACAGGGGAACATTCACATCTTTGAAAGTTCATATGCAGGGGACTTACTGTACAGGTAGGTCCCTTGGTATCTGAGAGGGTTGGTCTCAGGGTGTCTAAGGATGCTCAAGTCTTTTATATAAAACAGCACACACACACACATATGCACATCCTCCTTTAAACTTCTCTAGAGTAGTTAATATGGGTTCCCTGATGGCTCAGATGGTGAAGCATCCGCCTGCAATGTGAGAGACCTGGCTTCAGTCCCTAGCTTGGGAAGATTCCCTGGAGAAGGGCATGGCAATCCATTCCAGTACTGTTGCCTGGAGAATCCCTGTGGACAGAGGAGACTGGTGGGCTATCTAGTTCATGGGGTTGCAAATAGTCAGACACAATAAGCGACAGAAGCACGGCAGAGTAGTTAGAATACCTAATACAATGTAAATACTATGTAAATAGCTGCCTACATGGAACAAATTAAAGTTTTGCTTTTTGAAACGTTCTGGAATTCTTTTTTCCCCTGAATATTTTTGATTTGAGGTTGGTGAAATCTGAGGACCCAGAACCCGTGCACTGGAAGAATAGGTCACTGGGTTTGTGGCTCCATTTGTCTTCTACTATTGTGAGATAAAACCACGTTCTGCTGGTTTCCGTAGGTAAGAGCAGAAATGACTGGATGGAACGCCTGTCAGCCTGTGAGATTTGAAGAGACATAGTTTAAATCCTCAAATACTTTGAAAACTTAAAAACAAATTAGAATAGCAGGAAACACTACATCAGAAGCCACAGAACACTTTAATATTAACCTGTGTGGCTGGTGTAAGTGTGCAAGATGATGGATTCATCTCTGATGTATTTGGAGATAGTGCCCTTCTGTAAATTTAAACAGTTCCAAGTCCCTCTTCTATAGAATCCAGTTTGGTCTTAACAGTTCTTCATGGTCAAGTGTGTTCGTCATTTCGTTTTTCAGTTTCAATTGAAGTTCATAAACTGAAACAGCCATCACCCCATTTCAGCTATAGGACTTTTGGGAAGTTATTCACACCCTGCACCTCTTCGTTTATAAAGTGAGGGTAATAATAGTATCTTCCCTTGAGGGTGCTTCTTTTTTTTTTTTTTTTAATTTTTTTATTAGTTGGAGGCTAATTACTTCACAACATTTCAGTGGGTTTTGTCATACATTGATATGAATCAGCCATAGATTTACACTTATTCCCCATCCCGATCCCCCCTCCCACCTCCCTCTCCACCCGATTCCTCTGGGTCTTCCCAGTGCACCAGGCCGGAGCACTTGTCTCATGCATCCCACCTGGGCTGGTGATCTGTTTCACCATAGATAGTATACATGCTGTTCTTTTGAAACATCCCACCCTCACCTTCTCCCACAGAGTTCAAAAGTCTGTTCTGTATTTCTGTGTCTCTTTTTCTGTTTTGCATATAGGGTTATCGTTACCATCTTTCTAAATTCCATATATATGTGTTAGTATGCTGTAATGTTCTTTATCTTTCTGGCTTACTTCACTCTGTATAAGGGGCTCCAGTTTCATCCATCTCATTAGGACTGGTTCAAATGAATTCCTTTTGACGGCTGAGTAAAATTTCATGGTGTATATGTACCACAGCTTCCTTATCCATTCATCTGCTGATGGGCATCTAGGTTGCTTCCATGTCCTGGCTATTATAAACAGTGCTGCGATGAACATTGGGGTGCATGTGTCTCTTTCAGATCTGGTTTCCTCAGTGTGTATGCCCAGAAGTGGTATTGCTGGGTCATATGGCAGTTCTATTCCCAGTTTTTTAAGGAATCTCCACACTGTTTTCCATAGTGGCTGTACTAGTTTGCATTCCCACCAACAGTGTAAGAGGGTTCCCTTTTCTCCACAGCCTCTCCAGCATTTATTGCTTGTAGACTTTTGGATAGCAGCCATCCTGACTGGTGTGTAATGGTACTTCATTGTGGTTTTGATTTGCATTTCTCTAATAATGAGTGATGTTGAGCACCTTTTCATGTGTTTGTTAGCCATCTGTATGTCTTCTTTGGAGAAATGTCTGTTTAGTTCTTTGGCCCACTTTTTGATTGGGTCATTTATTTTTCTGGAATTGAGCTGCAGGAGTTGCTTGTATATTTTTGAGATTAATCCTTTGTCTGTTTCTTCATTTGCTATTATTTTCTCCCAATCTGACGGCTGTCTTTTCACCTTACTTATAGTTTCTTTTGTAGTGCAAAAGCTTTTAAGTTTCATTAGATCCCATTTGTTTAGTTTTGCTTTTATTTCCAATATTCTGGGAGGTGGGTCATAGAGGATCTTGCTGTGATTTATGTCGGAGAGTGTTTTGCCTATGTTCTCCTCTAGGAGTTTTATAGTTTCTGGTCTTACATTTAGATCTTTAATCCATTTTGAGTTTATTTTTGTGTATGGTGTTAGAAAGTGTTCTAGTTTCATTCTTTTGCAAGTGGTTGACCAGTTTTCCCAGCACCACTTGTTAAAGAGGTTGTCTTTTTTCCATTGTATATCCTTGCCTCCTTTGTCAAAGATAAGGTGTCCATAGGTTCGTGGATTTATCTCTGGGCTTTCTATTCTGTTCCATTGGTCTATATTTCTGTCTTTGTGCCAGTACCACACTGTCTTGATGACTGTGGCTTTGTAGTAGAGTCTGAAGTCAGGCAGGTTGATTCCTCCAGTTCCATTCTTCTTTCTCAAGATTACTTTGGCTATTCGAGGTTTTTTGTATTTCCATACAAATTGTGAAATTCTTTGGTCTAGTTCTGTGAAAAATACCGTTGGTTTGAGGGTGCTTCTTTACTGATTAATTTAACGAATAACACTGCGCATCCCGGAAGTGTCAGAATGGGTCTGACAGCAACATTGAACATGTGTCCCATCCATCCTGCTGGGTTTTGTTGCTCAGGGAGAACAATGAAAAAGTAAGCAAGCAAACAAACAAAAAAGCAATTGACGTTAAGAGTGATGAAGGAAAACAGGGTGATTTGTTTGAAAAGAGGTCTCTGTGAGGTGGGGACATTTCAAGAGTGAAAAAAATTAGTTAGGCAAAGGCTGGATATTCCAGGTGGAGGGAGGAGCATGTGCAAAGGCCCTGGGGTACAGATGCTTTTGAAGGTTGAAGAAACTGAACACTGACCTCTGGGTTGGAGGACAGTGCTGGGGGCCATGGGAAGCACTCAGAGCTCAGTTCTGGAGCACTCTGGGAGGCCCCTGGAGGACTTTACTCAAGAGCCACACTTGACCTCACTCACATTTTAAAAAGCCCTGGAGGAGGAAATGGCAACCCACTCCAGTACTCTTGCCTAGGAAATCCCTTGGACAGAGGAGCCTGGCAGGTTACAATCCATGGTACTGCAGAGTCAGACACAATTGAGTGACTGAGCATGCATGAGCACATTTTAAAAGGAGCTCTCTGGCTACTGCTGTGTGAAGTGAAGACTGGGCAAGGAGTGGAAGCCAGAGTTTCCTTTGTAATCATTAAATGAGATAATGAATGTCTGGCATTTGGTGCAATACTTGACACAAAGTAACTGTCCAGGGGCCGTGACTGGCTGCTATTAGCAATTATTACCAGTGTTAATACCAATAATGCTTCAGTTTGACATCATAGTCTGATGCTATACATTCAAATGTACACCTGAAATTAAATGTCCTCTCTGATTTTAGTCACTATCATGCCAAAAAGAATTAAGTCAGGAGTTGGGCCATGAGTTTATCCACTTGGCTGAGTCTCAAAGCCAACTTTGAATCCTAAACTGTTTATGATTGTCCACATAATTAGCTGCATGTGTTGAAGGTCAACTTTTTAAGAAGGAAGTTTGTGAAACATTTTCCACTAATTAAATTACTATACCAACCTATAAAAGAAACCACTTCTTGAAAACACTTTATTTTTCAGAAATGCAAGCTAAATCCTGTGAGGTCTGCTTCTGACCTGAGGGCTTCCCTTGTGGCTCAGCTGGTAAAGAATCTGCCTGCAATGCGTAAGACCCCAGTTCGATCCCTGGGTTGGGAAGATCCCCTGGAGAAGGGAAAGGCTACCCACTCCAGTATTCTGGCCTAGAGAATTCCATGGACTGTATAGTTCCTGGGATTGAAAAGAGTCGGACACGACTGAGTGACTTTCACTTTCACTTTCTGACCTGAAGGAGGATATGAGTGGGGAGAATGTGTGTTTGGAGAACCAGCCTCTCTGCGCTACATCTCCAGCTTCAGGAAAGGGCCTGTGCTGGCTGCAGAAAATCAGGATGTGTGTTCTCTATTCAACTTGCTCTCTGGTGGGCTTCTAGTGCCCATGGCCATCTCCTCTCCTCGGGGCTTCCCAGGTGGTTCACTGGTAAAGAATCTGCTTGCCAATTCAGGAAATGCGGGTTTGATCCCTGGATCAGGAAGATTCCCTGGACAAAGAAATGGCAACCCACTCCAGTACTCTTGCCTGGAAATCCCATGGACAGAGGAGCCTGGTGGGCTATAATCCTTGAGGGTCCCAAAGAGTGGTACAAGCCTGAGCGTGAATAATGATGGCCATCTTCTCACCTTCCAGGCATGGGCAGGACTGGTGAGCTTGGAGTAACACTGTGGACCCTCACAGGCCTCTCTAAGGCTCAGCCTTGTATCTATCAAATGGTGTGGTAAGTGTCCTCCTTTTAAGGCTGTGAAGATCGAGACACAGAATTCATCAAAGTGCTTGCATAGCGTCTGACACATAAAAAGAGCTCAACAACTAACCGTGGAGGCAATTATTGTTATTTGAAGACCAAAGTCCCCTTCCCATTATTCCACCGGTTTAATTCCAGATAAAAAGGATGGTTCTAGTTTTCAAAGCAGCACTGCTCTGGCGATTAGAAAAATTTTCGTGATGACATTTTATCTCTGACCCTAATTTGACCTCTGAGCTAAGAGGAGACCTGGAACGGAGCCTCCGGGGAACTGGTTCCAAGCTGTCGAATCTAGAGTCACAGACTCGCAGCTTTGTGGGAGGCGGCCTCCAAACCTGGCTGGAAATCGCACTTGTAACCTGGGAGTTTGATAAGCCGAGGGGCCAGGGGTTTCAGTTACCCGGCTCCTTCGTTTTTCTAACCGGCAGTAATTACCTCCACAGTGCTCCGATGCTAAACAAAGATGCTGCTCGAGCGCGATTTTCTCAGGCACAGGTGCCAGCTGGTACCTCGCCGGGCAGCTGACCGCCCGGGCGCTCCCAGGCGCGTTCCCGTTCCCGGGGCCCAGCCCCTGCCCACCAGAGCCAAACAAAGACAGCCCGGCCTCCCCGTCCACCCCGCCCTTCCCCCGCGGCCTGGAGGAGCCCCGTCCCTCCTTCCAGCCCTCCCTCCTCCCCCGCCCCTCCCCGGCTGCCCTCCCTCCCTCCCACTGGTGGTTTCTTCCTGCAGCAGAAATCCAGGAAGCCGCCCCCCACGTTTCCTCTGCCCGCAATTTTCTCCAGGGCCTAACTCACACCCGACTCGGCTTGATCTGGGGTTCCCTTTTCTCTGCCCCAGGAGAACCCCAACTCTGGGAGTGGGGGCTTGCTAGAGAAGGTGTCTTATTTTTGAGTCTCATAATTGACCTTTCACCAGCATCATCATAAAAAAAAAAAGCATATTTGAAGACAAATTACAGAAGAACAACTGTGAGGCTTGTGTGTCTCCGTGTCGCACACACACACACACAGCCCCTCTACACGTTGGTCAATAGAGCTGCAAAATGAGTGGTTTTTCGGTAACTTTAATCTCCTAATTCATTGTGTCTGCGGGGCGGGTTGCAGAGCTGAAAGGGTGTAACAGCAGGCCGGTCTGGCACGCAAACACATTTAAATGTGACCGGGTGGGGGTTGCCCACCTTACGAGGAGTGGTTGAAATGCTGCCAAGAAAACAAAAACAAAACAATAGGTGGGGTGGTTGAGGGCTGGGGGGCGGGGTGGGGGGATCGGAGTTGCAGTTTCTCCGCAGGGCGGAGGCTCCTTTAATCCCGCCGGCTCGGAGGCTGCCGGGGGTCACGGCCCAGCTGCTCGGCAGGAAGGACAAAGGGCAAGGTGGGCGCCCCGGGCTGGCGGCGGGGCGCTGGGCGGGCGCGACCGAGGCCCTGGTCTGGGCGCCCACAGCGCGCCGCCGCCGCCGACTTTGACTTGTCCCTCCCGCCGCGGGCGCGGGAGGGGACCCGGGTCAGATGGGCGTCCCGCGCGTGACGCCCGCCTCCGCCCCCGCGCCCTCGCGCAGCTGTCGCCGGCCGCTCGGGGCCCCCGCGCCGCCCCCGCACCTGCCTGCCCCGCGAGCCCCTGCGGTCCCCAGGCCCGGCCCACGCTCGGGGATCCCCGCCAACAAAGGCGATCGGGGCTCGGCCGGCTCGGGGCCGCCGTCCCCTCGGTCCCGGGGGGCCTTGGACTCGTCGCCCCGCGGGGGCCTCAGTGGCCCCCGCCAACCGCATGCCCGGACCACGGAGGACACCCGCGCCTTGCGTGTCCCTGGAGACGCCCCGCATAGGGCCTGGCCGGAGGCGGCTTGGGGAGATCCATAATTTATGATGTTGTTCTTACCAGTCCGGTTTGGGATTTCACAAGCCTGGCCTGTTTTTTTTTCCCCATTTGTTGCTTCCGCCTGTGCTTTCGGAGACAATGCGGCTTCCCCTCCCCAAGACAGTAGTTACCTTGTAGAATTCTTGTGATAAGAAAGAAAAAAGTGAGTTTCCACCTGAGGCGTTGCTGGGGTGGGGGTGGGGGGGGTAAGAGGAGCCCAGGTAAGGGGGCGGGGCTGGAGGAACTGGCGGGGTCCCTTGCGGATCTTCCCCTACGTCACCCCAACTAGGTAGGATAAAACCCTCTTTCCAGAGTTGGGGTGGGAGGTTCCTGTTGAGAAGACGTGAGAACAGATCCTTCGCTGCTCTCATTATTAATACCAGTCCTTTTCCTCATTTGTAACTAAACCTCTGGGCCCTGAGTGGGTTTTTTTTTTTAGCACTGCAAGTCCGCAAAAATGTTGATGGTAGGCAAGAAGGAAAGGGGTTAATTGTTTCCCCCTTATACCCCAACCTGGCACCGACCCCAGCATTGCAGCCAGGCAATCTCAGGTGCTCCTAACTCAGGATACATTGAGGGGACCCTTTGGCAAAGGATGCTTCTGTTCTGAAAATTCCTTAAATTGCTGTTGTGATTGGGGAAAGATTTATGGATTTTCTCACGTCTTAGTGCAAAAAGTGAGTAAATGATAAACAAAGGACCCCACAGTAAGTTGGGGGAAGTCCATTTTCTTGTTCCCTTTCCTTTAAAAAAAAATCTTGAAACTTTTTCTAGGCCCCTTCTTTTTCTCATTTGAATTCAGTGTTGCTAAATGGACATGGGACCAGAGAGGGCCTGTTGCCAATGCTTTTTCTGAGACTGGAGCCTCCAAAGACCTGGCCGAGAGGGGCTCTGAGGAGGTTGGATCCCTGAGGCCCCAAGCCTAGGGCCTGGGAAGAACCTCGAGCTCCAGAGCCTGCCTGTGGCTGGGTCATTTCATGGTTCACAACCGACAACGCAAGTTGAGGCCACAGTCGCTGTGGTTCTAGGCAACCATGATTAGTCACACAGTCAGTGACCCAGTTACGGCACACCCTCTTTTAAAAGGACATTCGTCCACATCTTGCTACCCTGAACGCAGAAACTATTCATGGATACAAGGAGAATGAAGACTGCAAGGGACAGGGAATTGAAATCCAGGTTGTAGGATCATATAGGCCAGGAGCTATGTTTTCTGAAAAGGGGAAGCTCTGGGGTGTGACTTTCAGGACAAGTCGAATTGCACTGAGCTTTGACGAGAGAGTGCTAACTCAGGTATGGTCTCTGAAGGAAAGGAAGGCAGGGAAAGAAAGAGTCACCTCCTGAGCGCTGACTTGGCTTACAGGTTCGTGGCCATCTGTCACATGAAGGTGGGGAGACAGGAAGAGGAAGAAAAGCCCTACATATGGAGGCTTGTGTGGGTTTTTGCTTTTTAAAAATAGCATTTCTTTTTAACCGCAGAGGCATAGGAACTTGTAAACATGAATCCCCAACAATAGTAAACAAATTCTAGGTTCTTTCATCTGAAAAGTAAGTAGAGCAAGTGTCTCTCTGGTCTCTCTCTTCTCTTTTTACAAAGGGAAAATGCAAAACAAAAATCCCCCATCCTCTTAAAGGCTTCTTTGCTGGTGAGTGTTTGTCCAGGAACAAGCAGTCTTTCATGCGAATGGTCTCCAAAAGTTCATAAGCAAAAAAAAAGAAAAAAAGTGTCCGATGTCTGGTTACCCACAATACAGTCTCTGGCTACATAGTGGAGCTTTTCTGTCCTGAATTTGTGATCTGCTATCAGAGTCCTTTAGTTTCTCTGAACAGAAGACTCTTTGGGAGAAGAAAGCTTGGGGGTGGGGGAGCCACACTGCAATCAGTCTTTTTTTTTTTTTTCGTTTGCTGTTTTCTTCCAGTCAGCGAGGAGTGCTGGAATTCTTCTGATCTTCCCCAGCATCTTAGTGAATTGAGGGCCACGGAAGGGTTAAACCAGGCTATGGCAGGTTTCCCCGCTGGCCTATTTTCCTGGGGTGGAGCCGCTGGCCAGGCACCACCTAGGAACTCTTCATGAAAAGGAGCCGCCCTGCTCCTGACTGATGCCCTTTATCTCCTCCGGAGCTCTTTCCTTTTACTGCTCCTTTTATACTAGCTTCAGTGAGAACCATCTTTTTAAAGTCACAGGTTCCCTTTAACCAAGGGAAGTTTACAGATGTCCCTGACATCCCAAATGTAGTATCTGGTGAGATGAAAGAGGCAGATGATGAGGGAGAAGAGGGACAGTCATTCTGAGAGATCGGCAGAAATAATTACTGTAGCTGAATTACAACTGCTTAGAAACAAATCATTGGTAGCATTTGACCACTTGTTGTGGGTCAGAGCTTCAGTGCAAATAAATTCAGCTTGATATCCTTTGATTGAGCAGCCTGACCCCAGCCGGGTGCTTTCCTTGGTGCCAAGGATACAGAGAGGCAAGGTACGCCAAGACCGCGCTCTCATCGAGCTTACATTCTGTGGGGGAGAGACAGCTAAAAGGTACACTTTAAAATGACTTCTGGATAGGGATGAGAGCTTTGAAAATAATGACATCAGACAGAGGGAAAGACCTGTCTGTGTTGCTGATATATTTGAGCAGAAATCAAGACCAGGCAACGCATGAGACGTGGGTTTGATCCCTGGGTCAGGAAGATCCCCAGGAGAAGGGAATGGCTACGCACTCTAGTATTCTTGCCTGGAGAATTCCATGGCCAGAGGAGCCATGGGGTCACAAAGAGTCGGACACAACTGAGCAACTAACACACAAACGTGCAGTGGTGCAAAGAGGGAGAAGAAATTTCAGGTATGCTCAAACTAGTAACACTAAATATATTATTAATTTTGTTCTCTGGCCTCATCTCCCACCTTCAGGATTTGTATCAGATCCATAAAAGGTGTGGGTTTTAACAATAATGAGTAGAAGAGCTGGTTCACTAAACTGTCTTAACAATATGTTGTTAAGAACCTAACCCATCCATTACTCCAGTCCTTCCTAAGCATGTGCTGTGGGCTCAGTGTTGGGGATGTGCCTACATGGAGCTTATAGTCAAGCAGGGAAGACAGATCATACAAATGGAATGACCAAGAAGGTTGGTAAGTGCCCTGGGTGGTCAGAAGGTCACAGGGCCACACACGGGGGTTCCTTAGTCTTGTGTCTTGAGAGTAGGAGCCAGCCAGTAGAGGAAGAGTTCCATGCAGAAGGAAACAGAATTCACAGAAGTCCCTCAGGCTGAGAAGCATGACATTTTTGAGGAAGCGAAAGAGGTTCAGCCTGGGCAGAGCGTGCGTGGGATGCTGAAAGGCAGGACAAGAGAGGATGCATGGCCAAGCCTTTGCAGGCTGTGCTCCGGAGTTTTGATTTTACCCTAAAAGGCAAAGGAATGCCACTAGACGGTTTTACATGGCTCTGTGTATATGTGTGTGTGTGTATGTTGTACGTGCAACAACTGGGACTTGAGCATTAGAAGAGAATGGCCATAGGAGGTTGCTGTAGCTAGCAGATTCCAGGAGATGGAACCTGGACTAGGGCAGGGTAGTGGAGGGGCAGAGAAACGGGTGGATCTGATCCATATAGGAGAGGACTTGTAGTAGGTTGAATGCGGGAAACAAAGGAGAGAGAAAGGTCGAACTCCTCGCCTTCTGACTTGAACACCTTGGGGGGGTGTTAACTTGTTGAGTCTGGGAACACCTGGGGAAATGTAGATGAGAAGTGGACAGGTCTGCTTGTGTGCACGCCGGGTTTGAGAATCCTGAGAGATATCCACAGGGACCTGAGCTTGGGGATACTGGTCATCACTGGTGAATTGAGACAATCACTCTGATAATTTGTGTGTTTATAATCTGTTGTGGTCTGAGACCTTTCGGTCATAAGGAAAGGGATTCAGTCAAGCTTGCTCAGATAGAATGTGGAACTCTTGGCATACAGAGGGCTTCCTGGGGCGTTGCTCACGGGGCAGCTGTGGGGATGGGCGCAGCCCTGCCAGACGGCAGAGGGTGACGCGGCCGCTGCTGCCTTCATTTCTTCCTCGCTTCCCCTGTGGACCAGCCTTCTCTGCTCATGGAGAGGCTTCCGTCCTCCAAGTCCTTGCTGTCTATGGAGCTGGCTCCTGCTCTTGCCCCCAGCAGACCAGCATGAGCTGAAAAGCTTATGATCATTATATGTCACCATAATTTATGCATCTCTGTATTCAGATTCTTGAGAAGAGAGGATCTGATCGGCATTTAGAAGTTAAGAGCATAGTGGCTTTGGGTCAGGTGACCATCCTTGGTCCAAGCAGTGACAGCAATGTGTGTGTGTGTGTGTGTGCATATGTATGTCTGTGTCTGTGTGTATATGTATCTATATGTGCATGTATATGTGTATATGTGGTGTGCATACACATATGTTCTTGCATGTCTCTGTATATATGTGTGCACGTATGTGTATATATGTGAGCGCATGTGTATACATATCTGTATATGTGTGACGTCTGTATGTGTACATGCATGTCTTTCTGTGTATATGTGTGTATGTATGTGTGTGCATATGTGTATCTGCTGTGGGGGTGATTTTGTGTGAGAGGAGTGGTCGGGCCAGTTGCCCTGTCAAGCAGAAGACAGGCTGGACAGATGTGGGTACACTTTACTTGTCTCACCTGTCAAATGCTGATTCTGCTGCTCTTCTGTGTCCCATGCAGCAAGCAGGACAGAGCCTGCTTATGCAGACCAGGACTGCATGTTTCCTCTCCCATGAGGCCTTGGGTGGTGTGGAGCCTCTGAGAGAGCCCCAGTTCCGGCTCTGTAATTCAGTGATCCTGCCTGCCCGGCAGGAGAGGGGATGGAATGAAGTGACACTGTGGATGGCTGGCAGTGGGGGGAGACACCCGGTGGCTGTCCTCCTTTCCTTTATGCTTGTTCAAATCACCCTTTTCCCAGAAAACAGGAACAGTACTTCCATCACATTTTTGTAGTAATTCCTCTGTGTTAGTGTGAACAAATGTTTATAGAATGATCATATATTTTACACCATTAAAAAGTAGTTGTAACTACTCCATAACATTTTGGAAAACAGAAACAGAAAAAATCATTCACCCACAATCTAAATAAAAACACATAAACCACTTGATTTCTTTCTTTTCAGCTTTTCTTCTAGGCATCTTTTTGTTGTTGTTACATACATGGAATCATAATTTACATATACTAAAATATAGTGTTTTATGTTTAAACATGAATTATTTGCATAATGAAAGACATATACTTTAAAACTGTTTAATTTTCATAAATCTAGAATCCATATTGGCATCTCACTTTAAGTTCCTCTGTTTGGTCCAGAACATCTCGCACATGGGGCATTGTTGAGTTAGAACTGTATTTATTTCTACAAATTACAAATATATTCCAGGCAAGAGCTATGTCCCTTCAACTGTACTTGGAGATGTTATATTTAATGCAGGGCTAATGAGGCCAAGCCAGAGGTTTCATGCTCATAGGAGTCAATTAGCCTTACTCACTACTATGGCCACAAGTTTCACCCCAATCTTGGTTTCCTACCTTACAAATGAATGGCAGGAGTCATCAGGGAGACTGAAAGAGAACGCAGAATGTTCAATGCAAATCTATTACCATTACTAGACAGCCAACCTAAAGACTTCTTTTTTCAACCATTAGGTGAACTTGGGGGCTTCCCAGGTGGTGCTAGTGGTAAAGAACCTGCCTGCTAATGCAGGAGATGCGGGTTTGATCCCTGGGCCGGGAAGATCCCCTGGAGGAGAGAACGGCAACGCACTCCAGTATTTTTGCCTGGAGAATCCCATGGACAGAGGATCCTGGCAAGCTACAGTCGATGGGGTCACAAGGAGTTGGACACGACTGAAATGACTTAGCCTGCCTGCATGCAGGTGAACTTGGGCAGAAGAATGCCGGGTAGGTACAATTAGAATATTTCATGTTGGACAGTTGTTGGATTCTAGTATGAAAATTACAGATCCTGCTAGAACAAAACCAGTCTAGACCCATCTCTTTTCAAGGATGGTACCTGAAAAAAATCTCTCTAGCCTCACAGAAATAGGGGTTGGCCGCTTCAAACAATGATGGAAACCAGAGAATTCTTGTAGCAGGTTCTCTTTCTTTAAATTAGTTGGAGTTAGTAATTCTGAGAGAAATCTAGTTACTGGTTGGTGAGATTTGAAAAAATGCCCATTCACTTATTTTACCTGAGGTTATCTTAGAGCAGACACAGAATTTCAAAAATTCCATTTGAGAAAGCTGCATCAACGTGATTGGGGAATTTTCTACAGTGATGCTAAATGTATGTCTCTGGACATATGCATGGAGTTTTACCAGCCTTACCTCTACAGTGATGCACTTTCTGTGCGCTCATGTGCTTTCTTTTCAAAATGACTTGTACACATACCCTCACTGCTTGCAACTCCATAGAGAAGATGCAGGCTGTCGTGTGGGTCCTGGTGACCTCTTCCACCCTGGCAACAGAGGTTTGTGCCACATTGTTTTAATTGTGAAGTCTGAAGAGGGAAGGGATCTTAGCTCTTCTGTGTGATGGTTGTTCATCAACAGTTACACGTCTATCACGTGGGTTTAGTCTCACATGAAAGGGGAACATTTCAACCACCAAAGCTCTCCGGCTGCTTTTTGTAGCTTCTGAATTTTTTACTCCAAAGTCTCCTTCCTCCTCTTTGCAAGACCAGCCTCATGGTTCAGGCTCAGAGCTTGCCTTAGAGGCCCGGTTGAGCGGCTGTTTGATATTGTGCTTGCTTGTTACCACACTGCTGGCATCAAATGTCCATATTGATTTGTTCCTGATTGGTCCAACCTGGAACAAGATCGGCTTCATAGACGGGACATCTTGTGGTCTGAAATAGGAGGTTTGTTTCAACAAGCCACTCTTAACCATCATCTGTCCCAGGGAACTAAGCAAAGGCAATTTATGAATTTCTTCTTGGTGGTCTCTCTGGGGACCCTTCTCTCTCCTTCTAATGTCCTCTTGCCTCTTTCTCCCACTGCTTACCAACAAAAGCCCCCAAACAATCCTCACTGAACTCTCAAGTCATTCCCTGGGCCCTTGAATCAGACAGAACTGTGTCATTCTGGCTGTTGATGGAGTGGAGGATATTGGGGGAAAAGTACCATTGTGTAAGTTAAGGAAAAGGTCAGAGAATGGAAAAGACAGCAGCTATATGGGTTGGGATTCTCCTTTTCAGCTATAAAAAGGCATAAATGAAGGACCACAAACTTGAAGATGTGGCAAATCAGCAGAATACGAAGGTTTTGTTTTTTTTTTTTTTTAAGTGAAATTCCACTTTTCCCAGGAATGCCAATATGAGGGTTTACATATTTTTCATGTCAGCTCTACTCCCAGGCACCTTTGTTTTCCAGGCTGCCTGCGTGCCTCCCCTTAACAGCTGGACACATCACCATTCCATTTTTCTATTGGCTGTGACTGAAGTAGCTTGAGGTCAATTATTTCCCCAGCAATTGACAAAGAGTCTTGACGAAGAGGAAAGTGACATTGTCCCTTGAACAACACTGCCCCCTCCTCCTCCCCCTGCCCTCCTGGTTGAGAGGCAGGCAGACTCTCTTTGCTAGGAGCCCAGCGGGGCAGTGGCGGTGGGGTCTGTGGAAGTGCGTGGGTGACATATGGCAAGTGGAGAAAATATTTATATTCATGGGGACAGAGCAGGAGATCCAAAGAAGGTCATACCACAGAAATTTCAAGCAGGAGACAAGACGCACAGACTCGATACTCTGTCTTTGGTTGGACACGACAGAGAATTTAAAGAGTTTCGTTGCTTTCACTGTCATCTTTGCACTTCTAAACAATCTGAATGGTGGGCTTTTGAAAAGGGGAATATCCTTTCTGCCTAGGCTCCAAGAAAGCATCACAGGGGACCTTCCTGGGGCCTGCTGCCACCGCCCTCCCCTCCTGCCTCTGTTCCCAACCCGAATTCAAAGCCACTTTCTCTGGTTCTTGTGCCTTGGGCCCATAGGAGTTTCTTCCCTGGTTTTGATTGGGAGGCCAGTTCAAAGCGGGCATTTGGGCAAATGGTTCTTGGGGGGAGGTATAAATAATTAATGGGTGTTAGATTACTCTCTGATGAGACACCAGAAACCTCCAGTGTCTTCTCCAGGGCTTTCCAGCCGGCGTTTTGCGCCACAGCTCCCGAAGAAAGCTAAAGCCGTCCTGCCGTCCAAGCGCCCGTGGGGCCCCGCGCAGACGCTCCACGGCTCCCCGCGACCCTCAGACACGTGGCCTGACGGACACACGTGCGCCTCTCTTCACGCCCGCCTTCCCGCTTGCGTTAAGCGCAGAGGACTTGGACTTGCGTGGAGAGTCAGGCCCGCGAGAGGGTCAGTTCCCAGGTCGTTGTCACAAGGGAGGTGTGAACCGGGAGGACAACACCCTTCCCCCCAGCCCCCGCCCCAACACACACATCCCGCGAGCGGACACTTAACTCTGGTTTGGTTCCAAGCATCTTACTCTCCACTCCTCCCTCCAACCCCCTTTCCCAGTTCCAGGCGGGGGGTGGGTGGTGATGGTAAGAGGGGGTACAGGTGCGTCTGAGTCCTGGCTGGGGAGGGGTCCCCCCGGGGTCCCCTGGTGAAGCTGCCCGTAAACACTGCGCGGAGGCCACGCTTAATGGATTCTTGCAGATAAAAGAGGCCGGTTACCTCTCTTTCCCATAATGGCCCCTGAGGCTAAGGTCTTCAAGAGGAAACCCTGGGATTGTTTTACAGCGCACGGGGGGTGGGGGGCCGGCTGGTCGGGAGGGGGAGGTGGCCGCTGCTTGTTAACCCTTCCCCTCCTGGGGCCACTCAAGCCTGCTCGCCTGGCCCGGGCTCCGAGAAGCAGAAACCGGAGGGAGGAGAAGGCGATGATGGAAGAGGCCTTACTCCCTTCTCGGTCTTCTTTCCAAAGAACTTCCGAAAGAGGGACCGGAGGTCAAGGGGATGCAGTTTTGAGAGTTAGGTCGGGGACGTTTCCGGGAGCCCCGGGCTGACCCCTAGGATCCACGCGTGGCAGCGCCTCTGGGTCCCAGACCCCTGGGGGACCCCAGGAAGGCCTCTCCTCGTCCAGCATCTCGCCCCCGGCGGTGGGACGGCAGTTCCTGGACCACTTTGGAGACCCAGTTCTTCAGGTGCGAGCGCGGTGTACCCCGCCGCCTGGGCGCTTCTTACCGGAAGTTTACATTTGCAAACTGCAGCGGGAGAGGGAGGGAGAGCAGGGTAGGCAGTCGCATCTGCTTCCTGGCTTTTTGTTCTGGCTCCAGGAAAAGATCAAAACAGTAGTTAAATAGCAATTGAAGACAAGCCATGTAAGAAATAAACAACGCGACAACAAAAATGCCGGTAGCTATTTTTTTTTTTAAGAGCCTTTATCATGGAAATTATGGGAGAGAACTTGTATACTATCTTCTCAGATTTGGGTCTCAGATTTGAGCAGGCTTCGGAATCTGGAAGCTGCAGCCTGTGAAGGTTGGATGAAAACTCTAAAGGCTGGGCCCATCCCTCAGAGGTTTTTTTTTGGTAGATCTGAGCTCTCTTGCCACAGCCTGAGAATTTTCAGATTTCCACTTGATCCTGCTGCTGGTCTTGAAGGTCTCTTTGAGATCTCTATTGTTGTTTAGTTGCTCAGTTGCGGCTTACTCTTTGCGACCCCATGGATGGTAGCCGGCCAGGCTCCTCAGTCCATGGGAGTCTCCAAGCAAGAATACTGGAGTGGGTTGCCCTTCTCTGGGGGATCTTCCTGACCCAGAGATGGAGCTTGCTTCTCCTGCATTGGCAGGCAGATTCTGTACCACTGAGCCACCTGGGAAGCCCTAGTGGTATTGTAAACTCCCTTGTAACCCTCACCAGCTTCAATATGTAAACTGTACAACATTTTGCCTATCAGGTTTCTTTTTTAAAACCTTTTATTTTGTACAGTAGTACAGCTGATTGACAATGTTGTGATAGTTTTCAGGTGGACAGCAAAGGGACTCAGCCATACATCCACATGTATCTATTCTCCCCCAAACTCCCTTCCCATCCAAGCTGCCGCTTAACATTGAGCAGAGTTCTTTGTGCTGTACAGTATGACCTTGCTGGTTATCCACTTGAAATATAGCCGTGTGTACCTGTCCATCTCAAACTCCCTAACTATCCCTTCCCCCCATCAGGTTTCTTCGATCCCTTCTCCCGTCTTTCAGTTTGCTGTAGACTTTTTTTTAACTGGTGGAAATTTGCTTTACAACGTTGTGTTGGTTTCTACCATACAACAATGTGAATCAGTCATAATTTTATATATATATATATATATATATATCCCTGCTGAAGACTTTTTAAAGCAAATTCCAGACATCATATCATTTCACCCATATGGATGATTTTTAACTCAGGAGTGACTCAAGCCGAGAGGAGTAAACGCTCTGAGAGGTGCTGGAAAAGCCTTTACGTGCGTCCAGGAAATTCAGCCTCCCTTCTGGTCATTTCATCCTGGGGCCTAGTCCAGAGGCTCTCTCTGTAAAAGCCCCACCTGCGTCTTGGGTCTGAGACCATCTTTCAGAAGTTCCTTGCCAGCAAAGCTCGTCAGGTTCCTGGGACGCAGCTGGATTTTCCCAGCAAGCTGGCCTGGTCTGGGGTGTCACCCAGTCCCCATCTCTCAGTGTGAGTTCATGATCCCATCGTCATCATGTATTCCCATGACCATCATTTACCCTCAGGGGTCTTCCTAACAAGGCACTTTCCCCCAGGACTGAGCTTTGAACCTCAGGGTTTGGGGTGGTACCCACAACACTGCAAGTCTGCAGTGATACTTTGAATTGGTTGCCTCATTCTTTAAGAATCTTGGACTCATCCCCCAAGCGAAACCACTCACACCTGCCCCTTCTTAAAATCACTGGTGTTGAGAAAGGGAGATTCTAGCCCGTAGCTCTGGAAATGGCCATCATTGAAGCCCATTTTCACTTCCCTTCATTGGCGGGTCTTGTACAGTCTGGCTCTGCAGGTTGGTTTTGTTCAGAGGTGCTGAGCTCCCTCTTATGTTCCACTCGGCTCATCCTTAATGTGAAGCTTCTACTCAGGCTTCTCAACATCCCTTAGGCCACTCCAAGATCACCCCCCCGCCGCCCCAATTTAGGATCCCTCCTCCCCCACCACAACTTTCTTACTCCAACCCCTGGCAGGCCTACCTGACCCTAACTCGGACAGCTTCCTTAGGCTGTTGCAAAGTTCACTCTCTTATATGTTGGCTGTTTTTCTTTTTCTCTTCTGACTCTCCAGAAAGCTGTTTGAATCTTCCCTTTCTCCATCTGCTGCTAAGGAAAGCCCTAGGGACCGAGGTGGCTTCTCTCCACAAGCTCTGTGTCTATTTTCATGTCGCCTCCTCTTCCTATGTTTTTCTTCTTCTGCCCGCCTGGAATCAGCTGTCACTTTTCTGTTGTCTCATGGGTCCTTCGACTTGCCTTTGCTTTTCTAGCCTTTCTCAAAGAAAATGTGAACAGCATGTGTTTGCTCTCCTTTGGGTCCTATTGGCGTAATTTTGTCTGGCTGTCCGTCTCCCAGGCTGCAGCTGGTGTAGCGGTTTTATTCCATCTCCCAGGAAGGGAGGCTGCATGGTGCTGGGGCAAGATTTGATATTAGGAGATTTGAGATCCATCACTGGTTCTGCCTTTTCACTAAATTAAAAGATGCTTGCTCCTTGGAAGAGACGCTATGACAAATCTGGATGTATTAAAAAGCAGAGACATCAATTTGCCAACAGAGGTCCAGATAGTCAAAGCTATGGCTTTTCCAGTAGTCATGGATGGATGTGAGAGTTGGACCATAGAGAAGGCTGAGCATGGAAGAGAGTTGATGCTTTCAAACTGTGGTGCTGGAGAAGACTCTTGAGAGTCCCTTGGACTGCAAGGAGATCAAACCAGTCAGTCTTAAAGGAAATCAACTCTGAATGTTCAGTGAAGGACTGATGCTCAATCTCCAATACTTTGGTCACTGGATGAGAAGAGTCAACTCATCGGAAAAGACCCTGGTGCTGGGAAGGATTGAGGGCAGGAGGAGGAGAACAGGGCAATAGAGGATGAGATGCTTCGATGGCATCATCAACTCCATGGACATGAATTTGAGCAAACTGTGGGAGATAGTGAAGGACAGGGAAGCCTGGCATGCTGCAGTCATGGGGTCACAGAGAGTCAGACATAGACATACTTAGTGACTGAACAACAACAATTGCTGGATTCAACCTCAGGACTTCAGTTGCCGCCTTCATTCATTCATTCAACAAATGTGATGAGCCCGCACTGTGTGCTGAGTGCTGGGAATAGAGCTGTGAACAAAACAGACATAATCCTGCCTTCCTGGAGCTTTTATGTTTTTTCTTTTTTTTTTTTTTAGTTCTATCAGTTTATTGCTACCAACCCATCTCCCTCCACTCTCTTGCATGCGTGCTCAGTCATGTAACCCCATGGACTGCAACCCACCACGCTCCTCTGTCCATGGACTTTTCCAGGCAAGAATACTGGAGTGGGTTATAATATATGATTATATAGAAATTATATATTTGAGTTGGGAAAACAGACATTAAATAGGCGAAGTAAGTAAAATAGCATGTTAAGAGAGTGGAAAAGTCCTATATAGGGTGAAAAAGCAAAGCAGGAGAGGTATCAGAATTGTTCCAGCCGGGGTTGCCACTGATGTTTTAGGGAACATGTCCAGGAAAGGCTGCACTGAGAAGCTGGCATCAAGTGAAGGCCTGAAGGAAGGCTCATCTGCCAAGTGGGGGTCTGAATATTTCCCAAACCTGTGAGGAGCAGGTGGGGCAACGTGTGTGGAAGGTGGGGCAACGTGTGTGGAAGGTGTGCCCACAGGGACTGAACCCATGCCTTTGTCCGGTCAGTGCCTTCTTCTAAAATCGCCATACTTAAAACATTCTGAACAAGTCCAAGGTTAGCATCTCTCTAACCTCTCTCCCTGTTACCTGCTTCTGGAGGGCAGCGCTGGCCCAGAGGGCGTCTCTATGGGAAGCCTAGCTAGTCCCTTCCTCAATTTCCTGCCTCCCCACCCCCTCCCCCCACCACCCCCAGGTCTGCCAAGAGATGACAGTCCCCGGGGAGGCTGGAGGGAACACCCCAGGGCAGGCCCGCACGAGTGTCACTTTTCCCTTAGTTTCCGTGGCCTCAGTGACAATGCAAAGGAACTGATAATGCAGAGGCGGCTCTTTAATGAGAGGAGGTGACAGTGGTCATGGGAGAGTTCCCCATGAGAAAGAAGAGGAACTGTCTGGTGGAGGCACAAGATGAAACTGGCTTGTAACCGCAGCCTCAGAGCTGATGCTCGTTCAAGTTGCTCTGCCTTTTAGCAATTGTCTTGGTACTGTTCTGGGTTGTTTGACAGACCAGACATCCTCAGGGATGTCCAGGCTCCAGCCTCTTTTGTGCCTAGCAGGTGCTTTTCGGCACTTGGATGTCTAACACCCATTCAAGCTTCCTACTCCTTGAGTTCATCTGGATGCTGGGCTCAGCTGTTTTCAGAAACCCATATAGTCTGCTGCAGAGATAACCATGTCCCTTGTGACCTTCACTATCTCTTTAGAATGTTGCAGGAATAAGGAAAGGGTGGACTGTTTACCTTTTTGACTCTTGGTGGTTCCTGGTTATACTGATTCAGAATTGCAGGGCCTGCTCCCTTGAAGAAAAACAGCCCAACCCTCTGTGCTCCCTTGGTGGTGGTTGTTTAAAAGCTGTACCGGTCACAACATAAACAGGTTTCTGTGTGGCTGCCACCCCCACATCCAGGTCCGGACAGAAGCTGATGCTTTCCATCCCAAAGCAAACATCCCAACCCAGAGCCAGGAAGCTGGTCCCGCAGGCCAAAGGGGCTGCTCTCCCCGCAGCTGGCGAGTCACTGGAGGCTTGATCGGGTGAGGGTTGAGGAGATGAGCCATCCAAGGATCTGATCCCTGAAAAAGACTTCCTGCTTGTAGCCACTCTGAAGGCTGCATACACGCCAGTTGCAGGGGCTGTCATCCATTTCCCTGTCAGCAAAGTGGCGGGACTGGTAACCGGCCCTTCTTGGAAAGGACTGGAGAGGAAGTCTCCAGCTTCACTCCTGTCCTGGGCTCACTCTCAGGGCCCCTCTGTGAGTGAAGCTGGCTGGCAGGAAGGGGGAAGGAGCCGGGGGACCGGATGTGGTTACCCTGCAAGACCCTGTTCTGCTACAGGATCAAAATGATTGTAAAACACACTCGTGTTACAGTGTAACAGACCTGTAGCTATGAAAATTGTATGTGTGTGTGTAGGTGTTTTCGTGGGTATTATTATGTGGGCCCTGTGGTCAATGACCATTTAGTGTGATCAGTAGTTTATCAAGAAAGAGAGTCATATCTCAGTTGTACTTCTTTGTTAGGGCTACCAGAACAAATTACTACAGACTCAGGGGCTAGATGGACTTTGGTGCTAGAGAAGATTCTTGAGAGTTCCTTGGATGGCAAAGAGATCAAACCAGTCAATCCTAAAGGAAATCAACCCTGAATATTCATTGGAAGGAATGATGCTGAAGCTGAAGCTCCAGTACTTTGGTCACCTGATTCGAAGAGCCAGCTCATTGGAAAAGACCCTGATGCTGGGAAAGATTGAAGGCAGGAGAAGGGGGTGACAGAGAATGAGATGGTTGGATGGCATCACCGACTCAGTGGACATGAGTTTGAGCAAACTTCAGGAGATGGTGAAGGACAAAGGAAGCCTGGCATACTGCAGTTCACGGGGTTGCAGAGTCAGACACGATTGAGTGACTGAACAACAAGGGCCTAAACAACCGATATTTATTTTCTCACAATTCTGGAGGCTGAAAGCCTGAGGTCACTGTTGGTTCCTTTTGAAGCCTCCCCTCTTTGCAGTCGGCCGTCTTCTCCCCCCATCCTTGCTCAGTCTTTCCTCTGTGTGTGTCTGTCCAAATTTCCTCTTCTTAGAAAGACACCCGCCATATATACCAGTACACCCGCCATACTCCAGTACCCTTGCCTGGAAAATCCCATGGACAGAGGAGCCTGGTAGGCTACAGTCCATGGGGTTGCAAAGAGTCGGACACGACTGAGCGACTTCACTTTCTTTCTTTCTTTAATGACCTCTTTAAAAAATTTCCTAGGGACTTCCTTGTGATCCACTGGTTAAGACTTTGACTTCCAATGCAGGCAGTGCAAGCTGGTGCAAGCGCCCTGGTCAGGGTGCTAAGATCCTACATGCCTTGCAGCCAAAAAAAAAAAAAAAAAAAAACCAAAACCCAGAACATAAACAACAGAAGCAGTATTGTAACAAATTCAATAAAGACTTAAAAAATGGTCTTTAAAAAGACTATCTGAAATATACTCAGTTTTCTAAGATATTGGGAATTAGCACTTCATTAGTATATGAATTGTGGAGCATGAAATTCAGCCCAAGAGTCATCATGACAAGGAAGGGCCTTGCAGTTTAGAAAGTAAAATGGCTTGACCATGAAAAAAAAATCAAATGTATTAATAAAATTGTTTTCTGGAAAAAAAAAAAAAAACAACCAAACAAACAAAAACCAGCTAAAAACATTTTAGGACTTTTCAGAACCAGTTATACTGCAAGATTTAAAACATTTAAATATAAAACTAAGTGACCTTTGTTAGGACAATAGGATTATAGGTAATTAATTTTGTTCCCATGTCATAAATTTTATTGTTGTTATATTACCTTTATCATTAAAAATTATAAGGGCAACATGAATGGCGACATTGCACACATATTACTCTTCAGTTCAGTTCAGTTCAATCGTCAGTCGTGTCCAATTCTTTGCGACCCCATGGACTGCAGTACACCAGGCCTCCCTGTCCATCACCAACTCCCGGAGTTTACTATATTACCCTTACAAAGCACCTATTTCAGTGTCTTTTGTTTGGAGCAAGGAAGCAAACACTCGTGTGGCCCGCACCCAGGCCTGCGCGTGCGTGCAGGTAAACCTTTGCAGCCAGGTTGCAGGGCGGAAGTGGATCGGAGGTATTCAATGAGGTCATCGTCTGATCCTGGGTTGGGACTTTTGCTACGTTTTCAGAGAATACTTTCCTTTGTTTGTTTTTCTGATCAATTTTGAAACCAGTACAGACTCTTCCGCAGCCTCCAGGTTCCCCAGATGAGACAGGCCGGTCTCATCTGCCTTCTCATCTCCGCCCACGACACCCACACACCCCAGAGCAGAGACGGCGGCGTATTGGCGAGTACTAGAGTCCTTCCTGAGTCTTCTCATCAAGGACTTGATTCCCTTCTCAGTAGAAACAGCGTGCCAGCAGCCCAGGGGGGTGCAGCAGCTCGGTTCCACGGGAGGCGGGCGCGCGTCCAGAGAGGCCGGAGCGGGGCTCAGCCTCGCCGCGGGGGCAGAGCCGCTCAGAGCCCGGGAAGCCTGCCCGCCGCCGGCCCACAGGAAGCACGTGTCACCGCGCATCGGTCAGGGGCTGCGCCACACTGTACACGGTCCAGAGGGGATCTGATGAGAGGAGAAGTCTTAGGTCCTCCATGTTCCCCGAAGGCCGGGCAGTGACTTTATCCGTCCACTGCTTACTTAGTGCAGTGAGTATTAGGAGGCCCGGATGCTATTCACAGGTTCCAAGAAGGACGCGGGATGGTCTGATCTGTTTTGAAGGTGATTCCCCAGAGTCCTGAGGTGGATGGTTTGTTTCTGCGTGACATGTTATCCCTGGCCATTCCTCGCTGTCGTGGCCACACTTGCCATCTGCTCTGAGATGCTCTGGGCGTGTGCCCGGGGTTGCCTGGCAGAACCCACATCCTCCGCTCTGCATCTTCCTCTCCCACACGCACCCCTCACCCCTCTCTCCCTCGCGGCTCCTCCTGACACTCTCTGGGATCTTGATTCATTACTTCGCTCTGAACACAGGTCGCAAAAGTTTTCCGGTGCTGGATCTGGAGTAGCAGGGTTAGTCACTGATACTTTTTTCTTCTTTTTTTGGTGACTTAAAAGAATGGTGGTAAAGTGTACATAACACAAAACTTACCATTTTAACTGTTTTAAAGTGCACAGTTCAGGGATATTAAGTACATTCAGAGTCAGGCAACCCTCCCCACAACCTGTCTCCAGGACTTCTCTATCATCCCAAGTAGAAGGTCTGTGCCCTTAAAAAGTGATTTGCCATTCTCTGTTCCCCCCAGCCCAAGCTAATCTCTATTCTACCTTCTGTCTTTGTGAATTTGCATATTCTAGGTACCACATATAAATGGGATCATACAGTGTTTGGCTTATTTCATTCAGCATAGTGCCCATGAGTCACCCATATCGTAGCCAGTGTTGGACATGCAAAGTCCAAAAGACATTCCTTTTTAAGGCTGAAAAAAATCCATTTTATATCAGCTGAGCCACCAGGGAAGCATATATACACACACATGTGTGTATATACCACATGTTGTTTAAGCATTTCTCTTTTGATGGACATTTGACTTGTCTCCGTCATTTTGTCTGTTGTGAATAATGCTGCTCTCGTTAGTGTACAAAAAATCTGAGTCCCTACTTTGAATTCTTTGGGGTATATAATTAGCCAGGTCATTTGGTCATTCTATGTTTAACTTTTGAGGAACCATCGGCCCCCCAAGTCACCGAGCATAGTGCCCTTGTGCGTTTATTTGTGAAAGCAGGATCACTGCCTCTTAGGGACAGGACCTCAGAGGTCATTCCACTTACTTCCTTTGACCAGGGGGCTGAGAACCCCTGGGCCAACCAGGCAGAGTTAAATTCCAGTTCTGATACTTGATGGATCTGTAATCTTGGGTGAGTAACTTAAACACTCTAAGCGACAGTTTCTAATGAGGAATATGATATCTACTTTTGGGGGCTGTTGTGAGAAAATACATAAGACAACATGGTAAAACGCTTGGCATAGATCCAGTGACAGGCAACTCTTTAATGAATGGTAGCTGTTGTGGTTACTGTGAACATGTTTAGACTCAGAGGCCCAGGAAAGAAAAGAGTCCTCTGTTTGTTTCTTCCCATGGCTGGTTCTAAATTTCTCCATACATAGCTCTTTTGATATGTCCCTGTTATTGTTGTTGTACAGTAGCTAAGTTGTGCCCAACTCTTTGCAACCCCATGGACTACAGCATGCCAGGCTCCTCTGTCCTTCACTATGTACCAGAGTTTGCTCAAATTCATGTCCATTGAATAGATAATGCCATCCAACCATCTCATCTTCTGTTACTCCCTTCTCCTCCCTGCCCTCAGTCTTTCCCAGCATCAAGCTCTTTTCCAGTGAGTTAGCTCTTCGAATCAAGTGGCCAAAGTATTGGAGCTCAGCTTCAGCATCAGTCCTTCCAATGAATATTCAGGGTTGATTTCCTTTAGGATTGACTGGTTTGATCTCCTTGCAGTCCATATATTACATTATAATGTATGATATGTCCATACATTACAGTGCAGTGTAAGTTGAAATTCTCCTGTGAACTTTGTTCATCTCCCCTGCACTCCTGGCTGTGGTTGGTTGATGATTCTGATCCAGCTCAGATATTCCAGGAAGCAGGGTGACTTGGCATCATCCCACACTGCTACTTGCTCACCAGGTAGCCTCAGGCAGTTCACTGAATTGAGTTCCATCACAATATGGGGCATCATATGGAGTGTACAGGACTGTGGTTAGACACACGGAAAACATTTATGCAAAGTTCCAACACAGAGGCAGGCCCTCAGTGAAGAACAATTTCCATAGTTCATCCAAACAAAGACACTGACTGCCAGATGGGCAGTTTAACTACCACACAAAGCTGAGGTACCACAGGCTGTAGAATGCATCTCCATTTCCCAGATGTTGAATGTGAGGAAAATGTGTATCCTAGGACTGTTGAAATATGGGATCTGCCTTTTGGTGAGTCCCTATGTAAAAGGTCATAAAAGAAAAAAAAAAAAGAAAAAGAAAACACACAAAGCAGAAGCTCACAAGAAGCCTCACCTTTTGGAAAAGGAACAAAGTAATTGGAGCCGTTCTGCCCTTCCTGTGATTAACTTGGGACCCACACCTGGGACCGCTCTCTTACCAACTCATGCCCAAAGAATTCAAGGAGAAAAACCAGTCGTTGGAAATGCAGGCTCAGCTTTGGCACGACAGAGTGGGAGAGGAATGCTTTGGGGGAGGGAAGGGATGCTCTCCCTTTTTCTGTCGTATGAAATGGAAACGTTGTCCTTGAACCTGTGGCTGCAGCTGGTGGCTGGTGGTCTGAGTGGGGAGAAGAGTCACCTTGGTGGCCCTGGGTTAACCAGGTCCCTCGTCCTCCTGGGTGTCTTACACAATAGATTCATTTGGAGGTGCCAACTACAGGCGAGTGACTCACTTCCCAGCCTCTGAAACACAACTTGTTGGATCTTGATGAAACTTCAGAGGTGGCCTTAATAGTGGCCCTGCCTCCGAGTTGCTCAGGTTCCCACAGCTGGGGGTGGCTTAGGACTTCTCCACCCGCCTCCTGCATGCACACTGGCTCTCAGTTTTATAGACAAGCCTGAGCATCTGTTTGAGGTTGAGTGGGATCACTGACAATGCTCTGCAGCTCGCTTGGACCTGCAGCCCAGGGTTCACCACGGTTTTACATGTTCGTTCGAAGTTCAACTTTAATAGCTGTGAACTCGAAGCAGTTCTGTGGTTAACAGTCTCTACTTCATTCCTCAAGCTCTTCACTCTCATGAAGCCAACGCCTGCTAAGCATTTGCTATGTTTCGGGTGCAATTCTAAGCACTGTTACCTTGAGGAAGGTCCCATCACAGTCCCATTTCATAGACGGTGGTTAAGCCCTGGAGTCATGCAACCGGTATTGCACAGCAGGTTTGAACTCTGGAGACTGAATTCTCAACCTGGTGCTTTAGGAGCTCCCTTAATCGGCTTATCCTCCCCAGAGAAAGTGTTTGTTTTTGTTTCGTCCCTAAGTTGTGTCTGACTCATTGAGACCCCATGGACTGCAGCACACCAGTCTCCTTGTCCTTCATTATTTCCCAGAGTTTGCTCAAACTCATGTCCATTGAGTTGGTGAACCATTTCATCCTCTGCCACCCCCTTCTCCTCCTGCCTTCAATCTTTCCCAGCATCAGGGTCTTTTCCAATGAGTTGGCTTTTCCAACAGATGGCCAAAGTATTGGAGCTTCAGCTTCAACATCAGTCCTTCCAATGAGTATTCAGGGTTGATTCCCTTAGGACACTGTCCCCTGCTTAAAACCCTTTAATTACCTCTCATTCACCTGAGGATAAGACCCAAAGTCCTTAATGGGCCAGTCAGACCTGCTGTCTTCTGGCTTCCTCCCCTGTCCAGCTCCTCTCACTTCTGGCCTTGGTGCTATCCATCCTTGTCACCTGGAGTCCCCCCTCCCCCCCAGTCCTTCCCTCTCTATTAGCCTTGCTCATCTGTTGGGTCTCAGCATCCGCGCCAGGTCTCTGGGCAGCCTTTCCTGCTCAACTGTGGCCCCTCTCCAGCCTCCACTTATTTTCCCTATTCACATCCTGGACTCCCGTGTCCACGCCACGCCACACACAGAGCGGGCATTTCTCGTTCCCTTTTCCTTCTTCTCCTCTGAACTGTAAGCTGTGTGAGGTTGCTTTCAACACCATGAGTCCTCAAATAGTTGTCAAGTGCATCAAATGATAGATGAAGACTTGGACCTCAGCCTACACTTAAAAATATTCCCACCTTCATCCATCGTGGCGACATCCAGCCTTCTCTCTTGATGTCCTCTGTTCCAGTTGGCAGACCATTTTAAATCGAAAGTCATATATTAACAGAGGCGCCTTTGTTTTGGGTCATATTTCTTTCCTGTTATGGCCAGTCCAGCTTCAAGACGTTTCCTCGCTGCTGACATACTCCAGTGACATGAGCGCGAGGATGTCACCTATTTCCTCCTTCTGTGATGTTTGTCCTTTAGCTGTGTGATTGGAATTTTGTAAAAATAGCTGACCAACTGCAGTACATCTAGTTCCATAAACTCACTGGGAGTAAGCCCCTCTGTCCAGCCTCTGAGGGGCCCACACCTGCTCCCAGGACATTCCAGGAGATGCTGTCATACACAGCACAAAGGGCATCTGTTCCCTGGGCCCACTCTGGAAGGACAGCTGAGGCTGTGCCCAGAGATGGCCAGGTCAGCCTGTTCCTGAGACCAGGGCTGGTGTCACACAACAAGCGACTGAGCTTGACTGACAGGTGTGACGTGTGTCCTTTATCACCAGCTCTCTTCACTTCTGCCTGTGTGGAGGAGGCAGACTCTCCTGGGAGCCCAATTAGCATGTCATGGTGTGTGTGTGTGTGTGTGTGTGTGTGTGTGTCTGAGAGAGAGAGAGAGAGAATGTGTGTAAGTGTAAGAGAAGGAGTAGTAATTAGAGGGAGAAAAAGAGAAAGGAGAAGCAAAACTGAGACAGAGAAAGGGATGGGGAAAGAGAAACTCCTGAGAGAAGAAGGCTGTTAGAAATGGAGACAGATGGAAACAAGGGAAAAGGAGAGTAGAGAGCTGGACAGATAGAGGGCTTGGTGACGCTGGCAGGCAGCTCCATTGGTGGCCTTTCGGTCTGGTTAAGTGCACACAAATGGGTGGTGTAGGATGTCAGCCCATCTGGAGGACCATGTGTGAAGTCAGGGCAAAGTGAACGTCTGCATGCTGGTTAGTTTGCTCCCAATGGGCTGGGATGGACCCTGGGAGGGCGACAGCCTGGGTAGATCAGACCAGGAGATTGTCTTCATGGCAGGGGGCTCACTCTCAGCTCCAGTGGGCTCTCTTGTATGTTTGGATGTGGTTCTAGCACACAGAGATCCCAGAGACAAGCAAAGCTGTTTGAGACCATCCATCGGCTTTAGAACCCCATCGGGAGGGGCAGGGTGCTATCACTTTTGCTCTTCATATATGAATTGACTTAATCCCCACAACGCCCTCCAAGGGTAGATGCTCTGGCTGCCCCCATTGTGTCGATGGAGATGGGGAGACATGGAAAACAACCAACTGGCCCAGCTCTGTACCTCTGGGAAGTAGTGGAGTGGGACTTTGAACCCAGGATTTCTGGTTCCAGAATCAGTGCCTTTAACCACTGTCCTGCTAATCAGATTCAGCTTGCAAGCTACAGTCAATTCTTCTATTTTTCTTCCTAGAGCGCTTTCCAGAGAGAAGAGCAGAGGCGTGCGTGATTGCTTAGTCGTGTCCAGCTCTTTGTGACCCCATGGACTGTAGCCCGCCAGGGTTCTCTCTCTCCATGGGACTCTTCAGATAAGAACACTGGTGTGGGTTGCCATGCCCTCCTCTAGGGGATCTTCCTGACCCAGGGATCGAACCCGTGTCTCTTGTGCCTCCTGCATTGCCGTCAGAGTCATTGCCACTAGCGCCACCTGGAATCCCGCAGTGGAGAGAACTGGAACATTTATAGCTCTGAGATGAGATTTCCTGACAGTCTCTTAAGCTTCAGGTGGGGCCAGTGACTGACTGCCTGGATTCTGGAGCCAGACCAACCTGGGGTTCACACCCCAGCACTGCCACTTCCCAGCTGGGTACCCTTGGTCCTTTAAGGATCTGATCTAGGTCACAGGCTTGTCTTCTGTAAAAATGAGAACAAAACCAGGACCGTCCCTGTGGGGTTGTGAGGGTTAAACAAAGTCATGTATTTCACATGCCTGGCCTGAAGTAAACCCTCAATAAATATTACCCATTATTATCTTTCAAATGAAGGTCCTTTTTATTTTATATCCTTATTGCAAGGAGAAAATAAGATAATAAATGTGCAAGTGCTTTGGAAAATTTTTTCACCATTCCAGTGTTAGGTGTTTTTATTGTTGTTAAATACTCAGTGAGTATAAAGTCCATGGAAGGCATGTGGGTGAATACTTTGCCAGATAGGCCAGCAAGACACAGAGATCACCATGGAGGGGGCTGGAGGAAAGGGCTGGAGGAGAAGGATAGACAAGTGACTGTGATACCAGATGCAATATGGGAAGTCCCACAAGAGAATTCCAGCATCAAACTCGGGTCCAGCAGAGAAAGGAATAGGAAAAGGCTTAATTAAAACACCAGTTTTTGAAAAGATATGAAATCCATTCACTCAATTCATATTGAGTCCTTACCCTTTGCCAAGTCATTGGCTGCTAGGGATACAATGATGATTAAGACATAGTCTGGGTTCCAGGAAATGATCCTTGGCTTGAGTTTTCGATTGGAATTGGTTGAAAAGGGCATTGCAAGAGGAGGAAATAGGGTCAGCAAAGACGTAGAGGGCTTCCCTGGTGACTCAGCAGTAAAGAATTCATCTGCAATGCAGAAACTGTAGGAGACACAGGGTTTGATCCCTGGCTGGGGAGGGTTCCCTGGAGAGGGGCATGGTAACCCACTCCAATTATTCTTACCTAGAGAATCCCATGGACAGAGGAGCCTGGAGGCTACAGTGGCCATAAAAAGAAGTCGCAAAGAGTCGGCCACAACCAAAGTGACTTAGCATGCACACATGCATGTACGCAAAGGCATAGAGATAAAAATGTAAGCAAGCTTTGTGAAGCTGCCAGGAGTCATCTAAGTGAACCCAGAAAAGATGTTTGGGGCTTTATTTGGGCAGTTTTGATTTAATGACAGTTTGTAATTAACTTAGAAGGAAATGGGGAGCCATCTAAGGGCAATAATATGATTGAGTCACATAAAGACCACCCTCAAGCACCAGTTCACATCAGTGCCACTTATTTTTGCTGGTTTAGAGATAACGCCCTAAATACAGAAGATAGCCTATCCCATTAAAGACTTACCCCAAACGTTCTCAGGGTGTGAACATATATATTCAGTCTTTGAGTGTGACAGCAAGTCAACTTCAATAAACCCTCTGTACCTTGTACTTTTCTCAGATTTACTGTAGTGCACACACACACACACACATTAGTAGACTACATTGTAAAGTCAGCTTTGCATTTGAAGGTATTTACATGTGTCATTTTCTCGTTCAGCTCCAAAATGTAATGTGTCAATATGTAACATTCAAGAATAAATGTATATGGCAGGGTAATTGTTCAAGAATTAAAATATATGCCAACAGAACACCAACAAATTTTATTTCGTGACATTTGAGGCTCCTTTCTTTGCAGTGTTTCCTTGTGGTAAAAGAGGTAGATTAAAGATCATTGCAAATCAAAGCGATGCTTTCAACTTTTGAAATGAACGCTCGCTTGTCTTTTTCCACTTTTCACACATTTGCATAGATGTCAACTGAATTCTGAATTCTTTTCAGAGTCATGTTTAATACAAAGTTACGAACACCCGCGTGCCACAAAATTGCTTTGCCCCTCTCTTCCTCACCTCACACCCCCACTGCCCTTTCCTTCACCCCCTCTAGAGCACAGTTCTCCTGGAAGATTTCACAGGCGCTTAAAGAGAGGGCATCAGAGCCTTAAAAAGAAGCCAGTAGCCGCCACACAGAACCTGCAAGTGGGAACTGACCCCTCCCTGCCCCTGACCCTCCCTTGTGAGTTTCTGTTTGTTTGCAGTTCTGCAGACGGTGGTAGAAACTGTCCTGCAGAAATGCCTTCGGGGTCTCCCGGTGTGATCCCGCGGTCAGGTGAGACCCTTCTAGGATGGATGATCTGCTGTTGGCTTGCTCACGCTCACTTGCTCTGTTGTGTCCGACTCTTTGAGACCCCATGGACAGTAGCCTCCCCCCCACCCCCCCGCAGGCTCCTCTGTCCATGGCATTTCCCAGGCAAGAATACTGGAGTGGTTTGCCATTTCCTCCTACAGGGGATCTTGCCAACCCAGGGATCAAACCCCTGTCTCCTGCATTGCAAGTGGATTCTGTACTGCTGAGCCACCTGGGTGGCTTGGGCAGGGTTAAAAGGTCTTGAGAGTGTGGGAGGGTGGAAACCCCAGTTTTTCCTTCACTTGGTTTATGGGTAGTCTTGGTCTAGGGGTGCGTTTAATTCTGATTGGCTGCTAGCTGCCAGACTCCACTAGGTTTGCAGGCAGCTCTGCTTGCAGTGGGTTGCTAACCACAACTGTTGCGGACTTGAAAGGAAACAAAACCTCGGGCAGGGCAGGGTCTTGGTTCGGTCTATGTTTTTTTGTCTGTTATTTCTAATTCCAAATTAATAGCATAGATCAAGCCCAACAGTTAAATCATACATCTGCCTGGGGTTTGGGTAGCGATTCGCAATATGTTTTTGTTCATTATTGCTTTAATTATGGCTCAGACTTCTTTTGAATCGCTCCCAAGTAACAGGTGGTTTTCTGACCATGATAAATGCTAAATGCTGCTGTGGATAAGGCAGTTAGGCATTGTTTGCCTAGCTGTGGTTACACCTAGGCCCCAGGCAGCCTCTGAATTAGCAGTCTGCAACAGATTGGAATTCCTAGGGGACTTCACTTAACCCTTAGTTCTCCCAACCTTGTTTTCCGTTTGCTGTGGGGTGGGGGCTCCCCGTTATACCCAGCAGCTCGGCAGATGTATTTTTTGTATCCTGGGAGGTTGCGGGAGGGTTCAAGTAGGTCAAAAAGTTAATATGTCAATGTTCTGAAGGTTGATGGGAGTAAGAACTTGGTGTGATATTAAAGATGATTTGAATTTAGATTTTTTTTTAGAATAAAAGCATTCTTTTATATATCTGCAATAGACTATAACAATTAAATAAGTCACACATGAATCAGAAATTAGAGCAAGGGCAAAGACCTATTAGATCATCGAACCAATCCCCAGCTGACACAGAATTATTCCCTACGGTATTTTCAGGAGAGCTTTATACAGTCTTTTTTGAAAGACTTGAGCAATTGGGGCCTTCAATTATTTCCTTAGGGAGACACTTTCCCTTATAAAAGGCCACAGTGTTTTTCTCCTTAGCCTGATTCAAGCTAAAAAAAAAAATCTATGCTACACACAAAATCATTTGCACAATGAGACTGGTCGGAGGTAGAAATTATGTCCCAGTCTTTCAGAAAACTGTGCTTATGCTTGGCATTCTTCTGTGTCTTCTTATTTCTGGGTTTTATTCTGGAATTTTTGTACCCCATGGAGGGGATAGCACAGAAATATCCATTGGAATATTTCCTGTTTCCACTGTCACTATCACAAACCCATCAGAGGTGACATGGAACCCCCTTCTTAGTTTGAAAAAAGGGGAAAAGATGTTTTTGAATAAAATCTGTTCAGAGTATCCATGTTTCCAGGGTAGAGTACTCAGCCATCCAGGAAATAGCAACTGCTTAGACTTCTTGTCTCTTTGGAACAAACTGGTATTGTCTTTAAGACTGTTTGTGTTGGAGAGGTACCGATGGTGTGCATCCATGGCCTGGGGCTCCAGAGCGGGCACCCTGCACCAGATTCTCTGGAATCCCAGGCTGGGAGCTTCTGACCCAGCAGCAGCAGAGTGGCACCCACAAAGCTGCCCCCTGAGTGGGCGTAGTTTGTGTCCCACTGCCCTTAAAGAGGGGGAGGCTTCACTGGTGGCTGAGTGGTAAAGAATCTGCCTGCGAAGCAGGAGAGGACGTTTGGTCCCTGTGTTGGGAAGATCCCCTGGAGAAGGGAATGGCAACCCACTCTAGTATTCTTCCTTGGAGAATCCCATGGACAGAGGAACCTGACAGGCTACAGTCCATGGGGGTTGGACAGGAATGAATTGACCTAGGATACCCGCACTGGAAGGGACAGAAGCAGGAGGAAAATAAAGAAGTTCTCTTAGAGTTCATCAACTCCTGTGATTACTCAGAATGACTCACACTGAGGCAAAACAAGTGCCTTCTGCAGACTGGCTACCCTGACCAGGGCTGAGTCAGCGGGGCCAGCGGTGGGCACCCTGAGCCTACGGCTGTGGCCAGAGCAGACGCATAGCTCTGTGGCTGTGGCCTTCCAGCAGGCATGTGACACACGGGGAAGACGTGCGAAACTATCCCTGCTCAGAACTGGGGGAGGAGGAGGAAGACTAAGAGGCGACAGCAGCCTGAGAGGCAGGTGTAGGTGTGGGTGCACCATCCAGTGCGGTGGTCCCACTGCTGAAGCCACCCTCCCAGACTCTTCCCCATGCCTCCTCAGTCCTTTCTCACCTCGGATGCGGCAGTGTTTTGGTAGAATTGTTGAGGCTGTAGGAAGCCAGTGTAGCATCTTAACCCTTCGCCTCTCTCCAAGATTTGTTATTTGTTGTTGTTCAGTTGTGTCTGACTCTTTGCCACCTCATGGACTGTAGCCCGCCAGGCTCCTCTGTCCATGGGATTCTCCAGGCCAGAATACGGGAGTGGGTTGCCATTTCCTTCTCCAGGGGATCTTCCTGACCCAGGGACTGAACCCATGTCTCCTGCACTGCAGGCAGATTCTTTACCACTGAGCCATCAGGGAAGTCCAGTTGCCAACCTGCAAATATCATGGCTTTCTGGTGCTCTGAGGCTGGGTTTGCTGCTTGCTGTGTGCCTTTTGTGACTTGCAGGGTACAGGGCAGTGGTTTGAGCTCTTTTGGTCCAGATGTGGGGTCTTCCATTGTGAAGAACCACCTGTGGCCATATCTAAACTCTGGTGTCCTGTACAGTCTTAATAGCAATAAAGCTGCCATGTTGAACAGCTGGATCTACTTTGAATTGATTCTCATAGATGGAGCAAAGAGCTGTGATGATCATTGCTATAACACTGTAAATTTAATACTAGCTTTTGAGACAGAGATAAGTGAGGACTAGGGTTGGAAATGGGGCAACTTGCTTACCGACGTATACACATTAGATACACATGTTAGATTCAGAACAAGTTCCATTGTCCAACAGTAAAATTTTGGTTAAATAAATTATTGCATGCATGTGTGGTTAGTTGTCTCAGTCGTGTCTGACTCTTTGCGACCCTGTGGACTGCCAGGCTCCTCTGTCCATGGGATTCTCCCGGTAAGAATACTGGAGTGGGTTGCCATGCCCTCCTCCAGGGGATCTTCCTGACTCAGAGACTGAACTCAGAGTCTCCTGTGTCTCCGGCATTGCAGGCGGTTTCTTTACCACTGATCCACTGGGGAAGCCCCCCAAATTATGGCATATCAATATAATAAAACATGATGATAGTAAAATGATTCTATGTGTATTTAGGATTCATAAAATATTCACAGTCTATAAGAGGCCAAAGCAGATTATAAAACAGTATTACTGCATTTTTGGTTAAAACATGCACACCTAAGAAAAAAATCTGGAAAGGGGCTTTCCTGGTGACTCAGTGGATAAGAATCCACCGGCCAATGCAGAATACATGGGTTCGGTCCCTGGTCCGGGAGGATCCCACCATACTGTGGAGTGACTAAGCCCAAGCATCACAAGTATTGAGCTTGCACTCTGGAGCATAGTAACGGCAACTACTGAACCCACGTACCGCAACTACTGAAGTCCGTGGGCCCTAGAGCCTGTGCTCTGCAACAGGGGAAGCCACTGCAGTGAGAAGCCCTCACACCACAACTAGAGTAGTCTCCACTCCCCGAAACTAGAGAAAAGCCCATGCCGCAACAGAGACCCAGCACAGCCGTAAGTAAATAAATAAATCGAATTAAAAAGAAAAAAAAATCTGGAGAAATATAACTTAAGACATTAACAAATCATCTCTGGGAGAGGGATTAACTGCAAGTTTTTTTTTCCTTAACATAATGTTATGTTAATTTTTTCCTAAGATGTAGATGGATTTCTTGAGTAACTAAAGGAAATAGAAGATTGTAGGCATCTTGTCATACAAAAGAGAAGGAATGGTGGAAGGAAGTGGCACTGGCTCTAGCACAGGAAAGAGCTGGTTTTGAATTCCAGCTTTGCACCTACTCGCGAGGTGGCCTTGACACTTGGGTCTTTCGTTTCTTCGTCTGAGCACTGTGGACTCACAACAGTGCACAGAGAGACAGGCTGCCATCCGATGGGTCCCTGAAGGTCCACAGGGGCTGATGTGTGAACAGAGCAGCTTTGTGGGTTAAAAATCTTGATTTTATTATTACCCAAGAGTATCTCAGAGATTGATTTCCACTAACCAGCTCCCTAAATAACTCACATATACATTAGTCTCTACTTTTATTTGACTTGATAGGAGTAGAGTGAGATGGCAAGAGGCAAGAGTCTTTTTTTTAAATTTCTTTCATTTTTGGCTTGTGCTGGGTCTTCACTGTGGTACATGGGCTCTTCATTCAGCGTGTGGGCTCTCTAGTTGTGGGTCACAGGCTTAGTTGCCCCATGGCATGTGGGATCTCAGTTCCCCAACCAGGGATCAAACCCGTGTCTCCTACATTGAAAGGTGGATTCTTTACCACTGGACCACCAGGGGAGTCCCAAGGTATGAGTCGTGAGTTTTCTGTTTGATGCAGATTTTCCATGCAGCCAGCTTACCTAGGAAGCCAAAATATAATAAAAACCTTGCTGTGCTCAACAAACAATTTCTAATTACCTAAGATGCTCTAGACTTTGGGCTAGGTGCTGCAGGGGCAGTAGTAGCCACATGGACAGTTTCTTAGTGTGTATAATATTAGAATATTAGTAACTGTATAGGTAAGTTTAGGAGCTTTGAAGTCAGCTGGTTTAAGACTAATTCTTCTACTTGCCGCATAACCTTGGGAAAGCCACTTACTCTTTCTGAACTTCATATTCTCTTTACTAAAGTGGAAAGGACACCCACCTCACTCATAGTCTTGTTTTGAACACAGCCCTGAATAACGTATATGAGGTGTGAAGCACAGTGTCTGGCACGTAGACATGCTTGATCAATGGTGCTATAGCAACTATTGATACTCAGCTTTAGCTTGATGCTTAGTTTTGCAACAGGTCCTACCAGGTCTGCTAAACCTGGACCTTTGTCAAGCTAACCTCACAAGTTAGTACTTGCTTGGGAACATCTGGCTTTCATTTCCTTGACTTTTTTCACTTGAAATACTCACTGACCTTTTTGATTGTTACCTTTTTTCTTTAAATATGTTAATACTATCAATTAGACCAGGGTTTGGTAGATACTTTCTGTAAAGAATCTGATAAATATTTTGGGCAAAAGGAAAAGGAACTAAAGCTACAGAAGAAGATGGGGTACATGTATCAGATGGGGGTATGGGGGAACCCTTGTTGCTGCAGAGGCATTATTTCCCCTGAAAAAACAGTCTCAGCCTCTTTCCTTGCACCTTCTCAGCCTCTACGTTTTCATCTCTATTACAACCACTCAACTCTGCCATGGTGGAACAAAAGAAGTCACAGACTAGACATAAATGAATGAGCATGGCTGTGTTCCAATGAAATTGTATGGCTATTGAAATTTGAGTTTCATGTAGTTTTATTGTTGCTGTTGTTCAGTCGTTAAGTCGTGTTCGACTCTGTGACCCCATGGATTGCAGCACGCCAGGCTTCCGTGTCCTCCACTATCTTCTGGAGTTTGCTCAAACTCATGTCCTTTGAATGGATGATGCCCTCCCTCTGTCATCCCCTTCTCCTTTTGCCTTCAGTCTTTTCCAGTGAGTTGGCTTTTTGCATCAGGTAGCCAAAGTATTGGAGCTTCAGCTTTAGCATCAGTCCTTCCAATGAACATTCAGTGTTTATTTCCTTTAAGATTGACTGGTTGAATCTCCTTGCAGTCCAAGGGACTCTCAAGCGTCTTCTCCAGGACCATTGGAAAGCATCAGTTCTTCAGTGCTCAGCCTTCTTTATGGTCCAGCTCTAACCACTGTACATGATTACTAGAAAAACTGTAACTTTGACTATACGGAACTTTGTCGGCAAAATGATATCTCTGCTTTTTGAAATGCTGTCTAGGTTTGTCATAGCTTTCTTTCTAAGGAAGCCTGATCTCAGTGAAAATGAGGATGGTACCTTAACTTTTCATTTGAAAGGCTCTTCCTCCTATCTTGAGAGGTAAATTCAGCTCCACAAAGCACTTGAGAGAAATGTATACTTTACTGAAGATATTTTGGGAATACAGGGAGATGAATTCATGATCCATCTCACACTGCAAAAACATAATAAAATACCAATTAGACATTCCTTCTGACCCTCACAAAGTGTTGCTGGTTTGGCCAGCTTTCTTATTTCCCTTTCTTCTCTTGCTTCAAAAGCTTCTCTACTTTTCTGAGCAAGGCAGCTCAACATTTCTTATACTATTCAAGAGTATCTTTTAGGATCATTTTATTCTTCTAGATGTTGGTTTTTTAGATGATTTTTTGGTTAGTCTATTGATGGTAAAGTGTCTCAGATTTGTTTAGCCAATATTTTAATTTTAATTTTTTGATAGATAATATTTCTGAGAACACAGTTCTAGATTGACAGCTATTTTCTTTCAGTCTCTGAAAATGTGGCTCCACTGACTTTTGGTTTCATTGTTTCTGTTGGAAGCCCACGGTCATACCACAGTCATTCTGTTATATGATCTGTTTTTCCTTTCTTGTTGCTTTCGATATATGATCTGTTTTTCCTTTCTTGTTGCTTTCAACATTTTCTCTCTGGCTTTGGTGTTCTACAGTTTCACAGGATGTGCTTGGTGTGTGTTATTATTTTAAAAATTTTACCCTGCCTGGATATATTATACTTCCTGTCTCTGTAGATCCATGCCTTTCATTAGTTCTGGAGTTTTCTTAGCTATTAGTTCTTCAGTCAGGGTCTCTCTCTCTCTCTCTCTCATTCTTTCTATTCTCTCTTGTGTAACTCTGGATGTATATTAGAACTTCTCATTTATTCCTCCCTTTCTTTCTCTGTTTTCTATTTCTTTTGTGTGTGTGTGTGCTTCATTCTGTTTTCTTCAGATCTATCTTCAGCTCACTAATCCTCTCTGCATTCATGTTTATTTTGCTGTTTCACCTATCCATTAATGTATATATACACATACATACCTATATACATGTATGTATGAATGTATTTACCTCATGTGTACATATAGTTCTATTTTCACTTCCATAAGTTCTATTTGATTCTTTGTCAGATTTCTTGGTCACTTTTGATAGTCCCTTTTTTAAAAACGTGTTCATTTTTCTATCTTTCATTTCTTTTAACATTTCATGAATAGTTATTCTAAGGCCTACGTCTCATAATCCTAATATTTGAAGTTCTTGGGGGTTTAAATCATGCTCGGTGTTTCTATTGGTTCTCATTTATGATGGTAGTTACCTTGTGGTTTGGTTCTCTTTTTAAAAAGTTACATGTAATCACACTTACACTGTGGGAATCCTCATGTGACTGAGTTAAGAAGGCTTTGCTCTGGAGAGGATCTACATTTCCTCTTGCCAAGTGCTGAGGCCTCTTTATTTTTTTATTTGGGCTTTTAAAGATTAGGTGGGTAGAAAAAAAATTTGTATCTGCAGTTCATAGGAAACAGATCCATAGTTGTAAATTCCCAAGGGAGCCATTATTATTATTTAAAAATTTTTATTATTATCACTATTATTAACTACATTTTCCACCTGGAGCTGTGGTGAAACAGGATTTACCTCTGACTTGCTTTTACCAGCTGGTGTGTTTTTCCAGCCCATCATTTTCCTGAAGAGCAAACCCCTTTGAAGGTTCAAGCTCTGATGACTCAGGTTCCTCTCCCACTTTGTATGGGTCCAAAGACCCCATTTCCTTGCATGACCATTAAGGGTTTTCTTAGAGTATCAGAGTAAATATTTTAAGCTTGTAGGCCATATGATCTCCATTGCAACTACTCAGCTCTGCTGTTGTAGCACAAAAGCTGCCATGGATGATACATAAATGAATGAGCATGGCCACGTGCCAATAAAACTTTATTTACAAAAACAGGTGGTTGGCCCACATGCTGTGGTTTGCTAATCTCTACTCTAGAATCCTGACCTTGACATTCGTTTCTTGAGCAGCCCCGGCTTTTGAATTTTCTTACTGTTCTGCTCATGGCTTATTTTGTTTTGTTTTATTTTACTTTATGTTTTTGTGAATTTCCCTTATTCATCAACTCATTCATTAATATTTTCAGTTTATCCGGCATCTCAGTGTTTCATAATGAAAGAAGTTTTGAAATATCTTGTCTTCTGTGTTTCTCATAGTGGAATTTAACAATGTATCTCTCTCTTTTAGCTTACATACCCTTTCAGCTAGGCAAAACCTGGTAAGCTAGCTAAAGGACAACATCTATTTTTCCTTAAGCATATCCTCCAGTCCTTCAGCATCTTGTTGCACTAATTTATAGCTCCTCTTCCATCTGAGAGTTTGTAGTCACAGGTTAGTAAGATTTCAGAAGAAATCTCCTAAGATTCTGACCCCTCTACTGTCATGTCGGAGGATAGAGTAGAAGAAATTTTAGGTGTTCTATATGAGTGTGGCCTCCTGTAAGCTCTTTTAGCCTGTTTACTGGGCTTCTCCTACACGTCTTTCACTGCTCTAGGGGCTGAGTTTATAGGTGGAAAAGAAAGAAAAACTCCTCTCTTGTACTTGGCATTTTAATGGGAATAATAAGAGAACAAGTGAATAAGATAAGTGAAGAAAACTAGAAAATATCAGGAAATGAGAGTGTTATGTTGAAAATAAAAGAAGTTGCTTTACTAGCAAAAGACTGTGAGGTTGTTTTTATTTATTTTTTTGATAGAATGGTAGTGGAGGGATGCTCGGTGAGGGGGTAACATTTAAATCTGACTTAAATAAGATAAGAACCAAGTTGGGTAAAGATCTGAGGCAGGGGAGATGAGCATTAAACATGGAGCAGAGCCTGTACAATGGGGATTTTTTGGTATTTTTGGCAGTCAGAGAGAACGCTAGTGTGACTGAGACAGATTAATCCAAAGTCAAAACAAAGAAGTCTCAGAAAGAAAAATGGGAATCTGAGAAACAGTGGAACAGACCCAGGAGTGTCCTGAAAAAGGACCCTGGATGACAGCTGTATAGCAGTGTTTGAAAACAATGGATCCAAATGAGCACAGAACGGCAGAGGGCCCAGGAAAGAGGGCTTTCATGAGAAAGGGGGTGACGTCACACGCATTGTATGACTAAGAACCTAGACTTTCAAGATAAGACGGGTACCCGTGTCTTCTGTTCATCAGAAAACGAGAATCCCTTGGACAACAAGGAGATCAAATGTGTGTACATATAGCTGATTCCCTTCATTGTAATGCTGCAGTGGGTGATATTTATATAGTAACGATAATATTATTTTAAAACATTTCTTATTGGAGTACAATTGCTTTATAATGTTGTGTTAGTCTCTGTTCTACAATGAAGTGAATCAGCTATATGTACACACATATCATCTCCCTCCCCGACAACCCGCTGGACACTATAAAACTCTTAGAGGAAGACATAGGAAGAACACTGTATGACATAAATCACAGCAAGATCTTTTTTGCCACACCTCCTAGATTAATGAAAATAAAAACAAAAATACACAATGGAATGTAAATGTAGAAACTTCTGCACAGCAAAGGAAACCATAAACAAGATAAAAAGACAACCCTCAAAATGGAAGAAATTATTTGCAAATGAAGCAACGAACAAAAGGTTAAGCTCTGAAATACAAAACCATCTCCTGTAGCTCAATATCAAAACAACAAATAACCCAGTCAAAAAGTGGAGGGAAGACCCACATAGACATTTCTCCAAAGAAAGCATTCAGATGGCCAGGTAGCACATGGAAAATGCTCACCATCTCTAATTATTAGAGTAGTGCAAATCAAAACTACAATAAGATATCACTTCACGTCTGTCAGAATGGCTATTATCAAAATATCTATAAACAATAAATGTTGGAGGGGGTGTGGAGCAAAGGGAACCCTCTTGCACTGTTGGTGGGAATGCAAATCGATATAGCTACTCTGGAAAACTCATAAGCAGAGTACATTATGAAAATGCTGTGCTGAATGAAACACGGTGAACTGGAAGCAAGACTGCCAGGAGAAATATCAAGAACCTCAGATTTGCAGGTGATACCACTCTAATGGTAGGAAGTGAAGAGAAACCAAAGAGCCTCTTGATGAGGGTCAGAGAGGAGAGTGAAATAGCTGGTTTAAAACTCAGTATCCAAAAGACTAAGGTCGTGGCAGCTGGTCCCATCACTTAATGGCAAATAGAGGAAAAAAGTAGAAACAGTGACAGATTTTATTTTCTTGGGCTCCAAAATCACTGTGGATGGTGACTGCAGTCATGAAATTAAACGACATTTGCTCCCTGAAAGGAGAGCTATGACAACCCTAGACAGCCTATTAAAAAGCAGAGATACCACTTTGCCAACAAAGATCTGTATAATCAAAGCTATGGTTTTTCCAGTAGTTGTATGGAGAAGACTCTTGAGATTCCCTTGGGCTGCAAGGACTCTCCTAAAAGAAATCAGTCAATCCTAAAAGAAATCAGTCCTGAATATTCATTGGAAGGACTGATGCTGAAGCTGAAACTCCAATACTTTGGCCACCAGATGCGAAGAATTGACTCATTGGAAAAGACCCTGATAGTAGAAAAGGCTGAAAGCAAAAGGAGAAGGGGGCAGCAGAGGATGAGACAGTAATTAATAGATAGCATTACTGACTCAATGAACATGAATTTGAGCAAACTCCAGGAGAGGGGAGCCTGGCACGCTGCAGTCAGTCGGGTTGCAAAGAGTCAGACATAACAACTGAACAACAACAACAGCTATAGGAAACGGTATGGAGGTTCCTTAAAAACAACAACGACAAAAACCAGAACTACCTTATGACCCAGCAATCCCACTCCTGGGCTTATACCCTGAGAAAAACCATAATTCAAAAAGATACATGTACCCTAATGTTCATTGCAGCCCTATTTACAATAGCTAGAACATGGAAACATGAAGTTTAGAGTCAGCCTGAAACAACGAAGCAAGAAGGGCTCAACCACAGTTAAGGACAGAAGATAAACAGAAACCTCGACACTGTAGGAGGGTTCATGGCAGCTGAACAAGCCTGGGGGATGCACTCACACTCATTTCCTCATCTTACAAAGCACATTTGAGGGGTGAGGACGGAGGCAGAATTTAAATGTTAAATTCTTTGACATGCTTTAAAACTATAAAAACTTCCTGCCTGTGTTACTTTTATAACCTTTATTTTACCAAGGATTATCCTTTGGTTGGACATGAACTTGGGCAAAGTCTGGGAGATGGTGGGGGACAGGGAAGCCTGGCATGCTGCAGTCCACGGAGTCATGAAGAGTCGGACATGACTTGGTGATTGAACGGCACAACATCCTTTGGTTCTTTTATTTCACAATATTTATGGAACGTTGCCTGCATTTCAGATGCCATGTGCTGTAGAAAACTGGAGAACAAGACCAAAAAATTGTCCTTGCCCTCATGTAGCTTCTATTCTAGTGGGGGAGGATGGGCCTTTCTATGAGTACCCAAAAGACCCAAGGTAAAGAAATGGGTGTCAGTAGCATCTTGGCCACGCTTGCTAGTCCCCCAGTTTCAACTGCGCATGCCAACAGCTCCTCACTCGCTATCTTCACAGCAGATCTTGGTCCTGAGCTTGAGACCTGTGTGTCTACCTGCCTAGGGAGCATCCCTGGACCTGCTCTTCTCCACCTCCTGCAGTTCCGTCAGAGGACTTCCTCCGCACATGCCTTTTATTATCATCATTCGTGGAGACTGTGTGCGTGATCCCAGGAATGGTCTGCCAGAGCTTTCCCAGTGTGGAGCCCAAATTTGGTCCCACAACAACCCCTGGTTCAGTGGAGAGCTCCATACATAGTCAGGCTCTGTTAAGAAAAAAAAATGGATAAGGGAGGGACTGGGATAGTTAATGTGACTTGACTTTGGAAAGAACTTTCTGACCTTGAGACTCCTGAGGCCCTGGGCACAGCTGGAAATGCATCTTGCCCTTCTAGAGTTTAGGAGAGCTTTAAAATGTATTTCTTTGTTGACTTTTAAAAAAATACTTGTTTTTAGCCATGTTTCTAAATTAGAGACGATTAGGAGATGCCCCCAAATCCTGGGCCACCTCTCCTGGCTGATGGCAGAGAGGTTTAGAGCAGGCTTGCAGAGACCGTGCACTCTGAGACCCCTGTGCCTCTCCGCCTGTGGGGGTGGGGGTGGGGTACTCTTTTAAGAGGCAGTGCTGTTCTGCAGGAGACATAAGAGATGTGTGTTCTATCCCTTGGTCAGGAAGATCCCCTGGAGGAGGGCATGCCAACCCGCTCCAGTAATCTTGCCTAGAGAATCCCACGGACAGAGGAGCCTGGTGGGCTACAGTTCATGGGGTCACAAAGAGTCAGACACGACTGGAGCCACATTCAGCTCCCCCACCACCCGCACACCTATCACAGGATCACCCAGTGCTCCTCCCTCGACGCTGCTGCTCTGCCCAGAGCCTGATAGACCAGTGTCCCAGGGGGTGTGTGTGACACACGCTCAGGCGGTGATCTGGCGCCTTTAAGAGCTCAGACAGGCTCCGGGAGCCGGGAGTCGGGTGGCTCCTGCCGTGGGCAGGGGCAGCTGAGCAGAGCCCAGCTGTCACCGGCCTGCGGGGACCTCGCTGTGTTTACATGGATGGTCATGTGGTAGCCTCTCCCGGCTCACGGGCCGGCTGCAGAGTTACCTCATCTGCAGTCCAGTGACCTCATGCACGTAAAATGTGGCAAGTGGGAGACAGGAGCAGGACAGCCCTGCCTCTCCCCGAGCCCGGAGCCCGGGCGAAGCGCAGGAAACCAGCTGGAAGGCTGTCCTCTCAGTAATTACACCCAGCCAGGGGCCGATTCATAAGTCAAGTGGACATGACTTCCAGGGGGTGGGGCTGGGGGGTGCCTGTGCAGAAATGCCTGCACCCACCTTGGGGAGCTGTTCATCTCATCTCAGGGGATTTGCGTGCCCACCCCACCCCTCCACACCCCCTCCCCCAGCCCCAAGGAAGGACCAGTGACCTCCGGCCAGGCAGAGCCGCCATCATCCCCCCTCCCCCTGCCCCAGCCCTGAAGCACTTTGAAGATGTTGACGCACAAACAGGATGAGAAATACACCACAAAAGCAGAGAAGGACATGTGTTCTCGTGACTTGATGTGGGGGGTGGGGGGGTTGGAAGCATCACTCAATATTGTGGGTTTTTTTTTTTTATTGTTTATCACTTTCTTTGAATTATATTTGCTCTCCCCCTCCAAAAAAATATTGCATGTGATGAGTAGGAATATAAAATAAATTACCTTTGCCATAGGCTGCTGGGTTTATTAGCCCCTTTCAAGCTCTTCACGATGTAAAGGACAGGCTGACCTAGAGTGGTCCCCTTCCTCCAGTCAGCTCCCTCTCCTCTCGGTAACAGGAGCTCTGCTATTTGTGCACTTAACAGCTTAACCCTTTGGACTACCCAGAGCTCTGTACTGTATTCTTTCTGAGCTTTTCTTTTGGGAGAGTGTCCAGCTTTGGAATGGCACTCTAAATTTTAAGGCAGCTGATTTATATTATCTGTAACGTGTACATTAAAAAAAAAGACAAAACAGAAAAACAAGATTAGGAAATATAAATGAAAGAAACAACACGAAAAGTTAAATAGCCTCAGAGGTCAAGAATTTGTCTGGATGAGGTCTGCATAATGAAAGTCTTGTCAAGTGGGGCAGTTTACTCATTTTGAAGAATAAATGTTAATAAACTTACAGAGACTCCCCCACCCCCACCCCACTGCCAATTACAGGGAGATCACTTAGCCATACGGAAGCCATTGTGCTTTTCCTTTAAATGCCTGGACAAAACCCGTTGTTAAAGGTGAGATCTAAGTCTTCCAGGGAGGGTAGCAAACACTTGGCTATAGTGATCAGAAGAGCAGAGGTCATTGTTTCGATGCGGTGTTTTGCTATTTACTTGCAGTCACGCACTTGACATATCCTTCCTTATTAGCAAGCCTGGGGATGAGCTGGAGAGTGTGCAAATAATTTCCCCCAAATCTGGATTCCAGAACTCTCCTCCTGCACACAGATGAATGCCCCCTCCCTCAAACTGCAATCCTGCCCCCTTCCAGCTTGCCCAGAGTCACCCAGGCTGCTGGCAAATGGTTTTGCAGAGCAAGGTAAGCATCACGGAAGACCTGAAGCTGTCTGTTTAAACAATTACAGCCGTGTGTGTGTGTGTGTGTGTGTGTGTCTGCCTCTGTGGCCCAGTCCAGGAAACGATGGTGTCCTGTGTACATTTTCCATGTCAATGGCCGAGGAGGCTGCTTCCAGATGGTCGTACCTATTTCAAAGCCACCTTTTTATGCAGAAGGAAGACTGTGTGACCTCCCTCCAAGTAAATGTGTTTTGTAAGCCCTGGGAATGACTGCTTAAAAAAATGGTCCCGGGCTATATTTCATGTCCAGTCCAACGTGCGGTGTGTGCACAGCTGTCCGCGGCTGGCATGTGGTAGCATATTAAAAGGAAGATTACCATTTCCCATCCCCCGCTTCTGAAGGCTGGATATGCATATATGAAACTTGTGAAAAAAACTAGGCATAATGAGACGAGGAGCCCTGGTCTCCAGGCACTCAGGCTGCACATCTGGAGTTTGCAGCATTCTAGAGATAGTTACTTATTCCCAGGAGCCGCCAGCGGGGTGGGTACGGGAGCCTGGTCTCCATGGCAGCTCCCCTATCTCACCGCACCAGGTGTGCGCTATGCTATTTCTTGGAAAGGCTGTCCTCCGAGGCAGCGGGGAGGGGAGAGGATCACAGAGGAGAGGAGGGGAAAACAGAAGGGAGGTAATTAGGCACCACCTTGCCCAGCGGAGCCGGCTCAGGCGGCTGAAATCAGGAGCGGGTATTGGGAGGGCGCTGGCAAAGTCAGATGGTGCACAGCGCCGGCTCCCCACAGGCGCCTGCTCCAGGCTCGTTTCTATGGGGACCAGAGAGGCCCGGGGGTCAGAAGAGACACAGATAGCAACACCAAATAGGACGGGCCTGGGGAGGTCCTAGCCACTTGCCTCGGAGGCAGTGTGATACCAGTCTCGAACTGACATCCTGAATTCTTGCTGGTATTTTTCCTAGTTAAGAAATTGGAAGTGTTTTCAAACCTCTGTTGGCTGTTACATAGAATGAGGCTTCCTGGGGTGGCCTTTTTCTGGGCAGCTGACTGGGTGATTTATTCCCATTTGATGGAGAGAGAAAGTGGGGAGTTGGGAGCTGTAGGAACCGGCTTACAGTAAGAGGTCAATCAGGAGCTAGTCTGGAAAGTTTTCCCAGGAAGAGAGTTTGGTCTAGTTTCAGAGCTTCATGATATTGGTGGATTTTTTTTTTTTTAAGCTGCAAGTCTGTGAGGTTCCAGATGCCCCGTGTAAAACCATGCCCCCCAGGGGAGAGCCGGGCACGGGAAGTGTGAGGTCCAGCTTGAGGCCACCCTAAGACAGGGCTGTAAACAGCAGCTGCTTCTATTGTGCGTGCCAAGTGCTGCCTGTTAGTGGAGGTCGCCAGCCTCCTTGTTTCTTTCTCTTAAACCAGATGTGACCAACAGGAGCTTTGTCTGTTCCTAGGTGGATCCCAGATGGTGGGGATCAGGGGAAGGAAGTGGAGGGGCACATGCGGGGGTGCGGGGGGCCCAGGTGGGAGATGGCCGTCTGCCCGTTCTTGGGGGCTTGATCTGTCTCTGCCTCTACATCTGATCTGCAGTCCTGCCACCCAGCCCTCCAGGTGCCACCACTGAGGCCAAGTAGGGAAGTGATGCCAGGCATGTCTGATCCTTGAGCTCAAATGTGGGCACACGGAGGGCGCAGGGCACACTTGTGGAGGGTGGATGATGCCAAGGAGGACTCCGAGGGGCCATAAAGCAAAGAACTCCACGCTGCTAGGACCCTGGAGACCCTGGTGATGAAACACGAGGGTACGGGCAGGAAAAGACAGACAGACTTGCTCAGCCACATCTAGCACAGGGGTCATCAATTCTCAGGCTAGGAGGAGTCCTTGACCTTGGAACCCTCTTTATTGTGTGTGTGCGTTTACCCTTTAAGAAACCATGGATTCAGATATTGTTCGTTAATTTCTTCTTGTTTCTTTTTCCCTCTTGCTTTCCTTTCCCTGGCTAGAGAACGTTTTGGGATATGAATCTGTTGATTTAAAAAAAAAAAAGAAGTACAATGTGAGAATTGCAAGTTAAGTTTCATTTGGGGCAAAATGAGGACTGTAGTCCTGGAGACACACCTCAGATAGCTGTGAGAAACTGCTCCAAAGATGTCGGGGGAAGGTCAGCATATATGTGATTTTGGTGAAGAGGAAATACATGCAAGCAGACACATATTTTTCCAGAAGATTTCTACTAGTGCCATGAAGCTTTGCTAGTCACGAGAAACAGTCATCACCATGAAAGATTTTAGTGCTTTTTCTAGGTATGGGGAGATACAAGAATTGGGCTCATAAAATTGGCTTGTGAAAATATTGAACTATCTGAAGACCTGTCCTGCCAGTTTTTCTCCCTGAGCACAGAGTGTCTCATTTCTGCTCTCCATATGAACTCCTTTCAGGGGTTATTGAAGGTCAGCAGCTGCAGCAGCACATGATTTAATCCTTGTAGAGGTGGATGGCAAGTGCCCATGCCAAGCGCCCATTTGTAGCTGACACATCAAAAGCAGGGTTTGAAATAAGCTGAACCCTAGCAAGCACAAGTGAGATGGCCAGGGAAGCACAGGTCCCCCAGGGCTCATCCTTGGCCCTATATTAAAGGGTTGTGATCCAAGGAAATGACCCACCAGAGCAGCCGCTGTCTTCCTGTCCTCTACTTCTTGTGGGGATGCTAAGAGTCACGTGAGAATTACCTCCCCTAGATGCTCGGCTGTCCCAGTGTGTCTGACTGCTCTTCCTGTGTTACACAGCAGTAGGTTCTCATCTACAGCTGGTGGAAGCGAGATGGGTGTACCCATTCTGAAGAGCAATTCAGAAATTGTGTATTACATGTTTTACATGCTACGATATGGCAATCCCAACACATATCTAACACACGTGTCTAAGGATGCTCCTTACAGCATCCCTTTGGATTCCAGGGGTTGGAGGCAACACAGGTATCCATCATTTGGGGAATGGATAGATGAGATGTGGTAGAAGTTTCTGGATGTAAGGACCATGCTATAATGAAGCAATGGATAAACATAGTGCTTTAGAAAGAATATTGAATGAAAAACGAAGATGTAGAACAAGATCTATAGCATGATATCATTTTTAAAATGTTTTTTATTGTGGTAAAGATCACATAATATAAAACATACTATTTTAACCTTATTTAACTGTACAGTTCAATAGCACCAAGTTACAGTCACATCACTGTGCATGATTATCATGAATAAAGTTAGGAAAGGCATACATGCACTAACAACACTCTATCTTTAAGATATGTATGTTTCCAAGGGCAAATTAACACTTTAGATGGGGGGTCTATTAGGTGGGGGGAGAAGAAGAAAGCAAGTCATGAGGATTAATGATACAGGGGAAGAATTCAAATAAAATTAAAGGGAGAGGAGTTTATACTGACCAATTATAATAACATTCCCAGTTGGAGCCATGATAAAGAATCCACCTGCTAATCCAGGAGACATGGGTTGGGATTTCATACCTGGGTTGGGAAGATCCCCTGGAGAAAAAAATGGCAACCTGCTCCAGTATTCTTACCTGGAAAATTCCATGGACAGAGGAGTCTGGTGGGCTTTTAGACCATGAGGTCATAAAGAGTTGGACATGACTGAGCACACGTGCAAAAAAAAAAAAAAAAAAGCATGAAATGAAGAAACAATGAACTCAACTCTGCACCTGATTCCTATGTATACAAATTTATCACTATCCATCCACCTACCTGACTAATACCATAGTTTCTGTCATAAGCAGTACTGTAGACATTTATGCAAGCATATACAACATCATCAACCATCAGTCATCAGGCACTCTTTAAACCCATGCTATATGTTGGGTATGGTGGGGCCTGCTGAAGCACGTGGGGTTGATCTTGATCTCACCACACAACTTGGAAACAGCAGTGTGCAATTTAGAATAGTTTATAATTCAGGCCTAGATGGGGAGAGATATCCCACATGTGCTGTGTGAGACTGGAAAAAAAACAAAACAAAACAAGAAAATATCATTGGTGAGGACAGTAGAAATCAGGAAAAATTACTGTGGAAAGAAGCTCTGTCCTGAGCCTTGAAGGATGGTGGGCTTGGCTTGGAGGAGGGGAGGTCGTCTTGCCCATGGAGCTACCAGGCTTCACAGATGGGCTGGTTTGAGATGTGGGGAGAGTGGGGTGTAATGCAGGCCTCCTGTTCATCCCCTGAGAACTGTCCTGCCCCCCTCCGAGTTCCCCAGCCCCATCCTCCGGGGGCTGTGCCCGTCTGTGTAACTTCTTAGGAGCCTGTGCTGGGTGGGGGAGGGCACTGGAGAGTGAGATTTGGGATCTGGCCAGAAGGCTGCATCTGCCATCTCTCTGCTCCCTTTCACTTTATTTTCCTCCTAAATTAGGGGCTGTGCCCGGCCCCCCCCACTCCTGTGTCCCCCTTTCTCCTTCCATAAAACAATGAGAAAGGGGCACAACTTAAAGTGGCAATCCTATGCAAGAATATTACATAGAAAATTTCCAGTCTGCACACCTTCCCAAGATCATTTTTCAAGATCTTTTTAAACATCAAAACCATACATGCATGAGGTTAAAGAGTCAACCAATACCATAAAGTTTGCTAGAAAAAACACAAATAAAAAAAAACCTCACGCCCCTTGCCCTTCCATTTCTCCTTACTCAGGGGCCATCACATTGAGCTAGGTTGATGGAGTCCTTCTGTATCTATTTCTATGCTCCTATTTAATAGGATTATGTTGCTGCTTTTTCATTCTTCAGTTTCAGGCATTTAGGATTTAGCTTTCTTTCCTCTTCCTCCTTTGACACAATGAATATTTCCCATGCCCACCTACCCAATGTAATTCATGTTATAATTTTGATTAAATGAATATTCAGAGTATGTTATTCAAAATCAAGCCATGGAGTAACTACAATGATTTTTTCCTTTTTCAAATAACTTTTTGATCTCTCAGGATTTTAACTGTCCAAGAGCTTCCCAGGGGGTGCAGTGGTAAAAGAATCTACTTGCCAATGCAGGAGACCCAGGAGACTCCTGTTGGATCTCTTGGTTGGGAAGATCCCCTGGAGAGTGCCATGGCAACCCAGTCCAGTATTCTTGCCTGGAGAATCCCATGGACAGAGGAGCCTAGCAGACTACAGTACACGGGGTCACAAAAGAGCTGGACATGACTGAGCATATACGCATAACATATAACTTTTCAAAACAATAGCAGTTATCCACATGGAGCTTTTGAGTACTTAAAATGTGGCTATTGTGACCAAGAGATTAATTTTTAATATTAATTAATTAAATATTTATTTATTAATTCCTTTACATCTAAATTAAAACTTGATGGCTCTTGGGAAAAACATTTAGGTTTTTGGTATGTGAATCACTTTTTCAACTGCAGATTTAATGAAAACTAAATACAGCTGAAATCAAGCATATGTGAGAAATTTCCATGTGCAAGCTGAAATGAGCTATAAATGCAAAATACAACACTGGACCTCAAAAGATTTAATACGAAAAAATATAAAAATCTTAATAATTTTCTACTGACTATGGTGAAATAATGTTTTGGATGTGTGTGTGTATGTGTGTGTGTGTGTTAAGCTGCTTCAGTCATGTCTGACTCTTTGAGACCCTGTGGACAGTAGCCCCCAGGCTCCTATGTCCACGGGATTCTCCAGGCAAGGATACCTGAGTGGGTTGCCATGTCCATTGAATTAAATAAAGTATACTATTGAAATGAATTTAGTTCTTTCCTTTTGAAATGTTTATTTATTTATTTATTTTTGGCTGCTCTGGGTCTTCGTTGCTGTGTGCAGGTTTGCAGCGAGTGGGAGCCGTGTCTGGTTGTGGTGTGCAGGTTCTCATTGTAGTGGTTTCTCTTGTTGTGGAGTACAAGCTCTAGGGCGATCGGGCTTCAGTAGTTACAGCATGTGGGCTCAATAGTTGAGGCTCTAGGGCTCTAGTCACGTGGGCTTCAGTAATTGTAACACCCAGGCTTAGTTGCTCTGTGGCATCTTCCTGGACCAGGGATTGAATTCATGTCCCCTGCATTGGTACGTGAATTCTTATCCACTGGACCACCAGAGAAGTCCCAGCTCTTTCTGTTTTTAATATGATTGCTGAAAATTTTAAAATTACATTTGGGACTCTTGAGGCTGCTACTCTGAGTTATATTTGTTCTGTTTGTTTATTTATTTGGTTTTCCATGCATTTGTCAATCCCTGATTCTATGCCAGTGTTCCAGACGTCTCTTGAAATGAGCATTCACATAAGACATCCTGTGTCTTCATCTTCTGGGGGAGTATGTCCAGGAGTCTCTGACAGGCTCTTGTGTTGACTGACCACTGTCATTCTGAGGTCCCCCTTCATTAATAGCCTGGGAAGTTCCTTTATTGTTTTGCTGTGCTGAAGCCACATCCTTGCATCTCATCTTCTTTCTCCTTGGTTCATTCCTTTGTTTTACTTTATTTCGTACACTCCCACAGTTTCCTAAGAAAAAGTGTGTTGGTGGTTAATTTTTCCTTTGTCTGAAAATGTCTTCCTTCTACATATGCTCTTGACTCATAGTTTGTCTGGATAGATAAATCCAGTATGGAGATCATTTTTCAGCATTTGGACGGCACTGCACCATTGTCTTTTAGCTCCCTGTGTTGCTGTTGAGAAATCCTGTCATTCAACTTCTTATCAAGGGTGCGTGACTGTCTCTCAATCTCTTTCAATCCCTCTGCTTCAGAATCTTGTTCTCACCACTGTGGTGAAGGTTCCTGGTAATGTGAGTTGGTGTGGGTCATGCCCTTCAATTCTGGGAAATCCCCTTGAATGAATTCATTGGTGATTTCCTCCTCTCCATTTTCTCCATCTGTTCTCTCTGGAACTCTATTGTTTGGATAAACAGATGACTGTTGGTCTATTTCCGTCCTCTAATTTTCATGTCTTTTACATTTTCCATCTCTGTCTTTTGCTCTCTTTTCTAAAAAGTTTCCTCAACTAATGTTCCAAAACTTCTGGTGAATTATTCATTTATTTAATTTCTTAAAGCTCTATTTTTGTTCTTTGACTAGTTTTTCTTTTTGATCGCATTCTGTTTTGTTTTATGGGTGTGATATCTTTTCCTCTATTTCCTCTCCAAGGACAGTACTGATTGTTTTGCTTTTTCATTGTATTTTCCTTGCATAGCCTCTGTTTCCTCTAAATGCCCTCTCCTTCATGTGTTTGTTCTCTCTCTTTCTTGGATTGTTTGCATGTTTGGTTGTTGTTCTTTGCCAGGTCATGTCTGACTCTTTGTGACCCCATGCACTGCGGCATTCCAGGCTCCTCTGTCCTCCGCTATTTCCTAGAGTTTGCTCAAATTTATATCCATTGAGTCGGTGATGCTGTCTTACCACCTCATCCTCTACTGCCTTCTCCTCCTTTTGCCTTCAGTCTTTCCCAGCATCAGGGTCTTTTCCAACGAGTCGGCTCTCTGCATCAGGTGACCAAAGTATTGGAGCTTCAGCTTCAACAATCAGTCCTTCCACTGGATATCAGGAAGGAAACAGGAAATCAGGGTTGATTTCCTTTAGGATTGCATGTTTAGAGTGGGGGCTAAAGTCTGATTGGAAGCTTGTGTGCCTGTGGGCAGGCCCTGCTGAGAGGGACTGTCTCTGTAGGTTGGCTCCAGGAAAGGCCTGCTTTAGGTCTTCCTCTTGAGCTGGTCAGATTTCTCAGAGAATTTGTTCACCTCCTACCCGGAGGGTTAATATCCTGGCTGGCTGCATTCTGGGAGCTGAACTGGAGGAAAGGGCTTGGGATTTCAACATTCAGCAAGTTCACATTCACCAAACCCGCCTGTTTCTATAAGGCACTGCAGGCTGTTGTGGCCTGCCCCTGCGTGTTATCTATTTTTGTTTAACAAACTAATACCTCAAAGCTTTGTGGTTTGGAATGACCATCTTATTTTTATACTTAGGGTGAGAAGTTTGGTCGCTGGGCTGGGTACTGTGTCTCTTATCACAAGGCCTCGGTTGGTGCAGTTTGGGTGGAGGGTCCCCTCGCATTCTGGCTTCTACTCCCATGGCATGGTCAGACTGCCCTCTCTCCACCCCTGCCCCCATTCCTGCCACCCCCCACCCACCCCACCATGGTATCTCACTCTCCAGAGCCTCCTTGTAACTTGGGCTTTTCACAGTGTGGTGGTCTCAGAATGGTCAACCTTCCACATGGCTGCTGACTTCCAATTGGCAGGAAACGAAAGCTGCCAGGCCAATCAAGAGTGATGCCAAACATTGGCCCAATGTCACTTCCAGCATATTCTATTGATCAGAGAAGTCTTAGTCTCTCTGCTATCCATGCCCAGTTTAAAACATGTGAAGAAATAGACTCCTCCTCTTGATAAAAGAGGAAGGTCACATTGTAAATGAACGTGGGAGTTGGGAGATTTGCCATCTTTGGAAAATTTACTACTACCCGGTTACAGTTGATTAAAAAAGAAAAATTCTAGTGAGCATGATTTTCACCAATAGGAATATCTATCCCTTATTTCCTCTTTATAGCTATTCTCCATAATGTCCTTTCAACACTATTGAAAATCTAAATGAAAGATTGTGTTACATTTATCTCCTGTTTTGGAATAAGTTATTTCATAGATAAACATTTGCTCTGAGTCTTCCAAAATGTCTTCTTTCTGTTCATGTGCTAAATCCTTTCATACATTCTGTGATTTTTATTTCATTTTTTGATTTGTTTTCCCTTTGGAAGGAGATCTCTATTCAATTTTGGAGATTTGAGATGGTTTTGTCAGCAATTGTATGTATTCCTTTTCTCTTAGTCCCAAAGGGGGAATTTTAAGTTTTTATTTATTTGGGAGTTTTATTTTCCTCGCTTAGGGAATCTATTCAGCTAGGAAAAATTGGTAGCAGAAAACTGAGAAGGCATTTTTGCCTCAGAAATTCACTGCTTTCTCACTCGTTTGAAACCTCTGATAGTAGAGGGGCTGATGGAGGGGGTCCCTCCCTCCCCAGGTGTTTCTGGGTGGCCAACAATTCCATGTCAGGCACTGGTAGTGTTGCTAAACTGCGCTCATTTGCTGCCCACCAACTGCCCCACAGTCCCATCTGCTTCCGGGTCAACTTTGAGAATTTCCTGGGTCTTCAGGGAGAATTTCATCCACTTGCTTCCCACACGGCTTTTCTTTGTCAGCATTGAATAGTGCTTGTCAGTATTTGGCCCGTCATTTTCACCTGCACCAAATCATGCCAACTTCTTCAAAATTCTAGCCCCTTGATACCAACCTTCCTTATTTTATGTCAATGTTCTAGACTTTTCTCCCTGCCCAGCACAACTCTGTGATCTTTCAGTGGGATTTGGGAAGGGAGGGGCATTAAACACGTCAATTCAAATTGCCATTTGCAAGTGTTGTTGGTCTGTTTAGTCTCGATTTTCATCAGCGAGATTACGAAGATGTACTTCAGAGATCGGATTATACTTCAGAGAGTGAATATCTTCTTTTCTATGGTTAAGAAGAGATGTTATCTATCTCTTGATACATTGAGATGTTATTGTCAATCCTGGCTACATATTAATGTTTTCTGGTGGGGAGGAGGATGACAAAATGCTAATGTCTATGTCACATTCCCAAAGGTATTTGATCGGCCTGGTATGGGGCCAGCTGTCAGCTTTCATAAAACCTCCCTGGGTAGTCTTGGTACTGAGAGTGCTGACAACAGTGGCTCTTAAAATAGTGGCTGTGCGTCCTAAGTCTGTGAGTGCCTTTGAAATAACAAGAGGAAAAGGAAAACAGAGGTGGTTTCAGAAGGTAAAGCATCTACCTGCAATGCAGGAGACCTGGGTTCGATCCCAGGGTTGGGAAGATCCCCTGGAGAAGGGAATGGCAACCCGCCCCAGTATTCTTGCCTGGGGAATTTCATGGACAGAGGAGCCTGGCGGGCTATAATCCATGGGGTCTCAAAGAGTCAGATATGACTGAGTGACTAATACTTTCACTTTCCAGGAGTAGAAAGGAAGACATCATAGAGTTGGGGAAAAAGAGTGAGATTTAGTGTTTGTGTTCAATTGCCATCTTCACAACTGAATGTCTGTGTAACCTCTTGTTACCTTTTTGGGGCCTCATTTTATTCTTTGTAAAATAGCGGTAATGACACCTACCTAGTGACATTGATGCAAGAAGAAATTGCATGTCTGTGAAAGCAAATGTTTGCTATTATTAAAGAAAAAAAGGAAAGAAAATGTAATGTTAGAAAAGGGAGTGAAATGACATGAAAGAAAATAAAAATCATAAAATTGAGAACAATGGTATCTCTTTTGTTGGCTACCTGACCTTGGCATGAATCGAAATTCATTTATATTTTTAATTTTTACTTTTCTGGCCTCCTGGCATGTGGGATCTTAGTTCCCTGACCAGGGATCGAACCTGCACACCCTGCAGAGGAAGCATGGAGTCCCAATCTCTGGACCACCAGGGAAGTCCCTAATCACTTATTTTTCACTGGTGAGAAACTTCGTGGGACATTCCAGGAAGGGGTCCCAAGGGGCCTCAGTTTAGGTCCCAGATCTCTGGTGCTTCCTTATCTGTAGGGACAGTGACCATTCCAGTGCTCAGTTCACAGATTTCACCCTCATTAAGTGTGATTCGTATTTCCTGCCCATCCTCCCAGAATAACATCTGCAACATATACTCCATTGGTGGACAAATGGTGCAACTCCTGAAAAAAATCTTGCATTCTTTTTGATAAAGTTTGTATGATGACCTCATGTGTCACCAAAAGCAATAGAGGTCTCTAGCAAGAAGAACCCATTAACCTCTGGACTCTGCCTGCTTATGTTGATTCCATAGATAACACATTCACAAATTTAATTAATATGTGTTCAGTTCTGTTAGATTTTGTGAGAAAGCAAGAATCCTGCTGCTTCTTTCCTTTCCCCTTTGTAGTGAGTTAAAGTTTGTACCCCCCAAATATACATCCAAATCCTAACCCTAGCGGGATGTTTTCTCTAACACCAGCCAATTCTCTGATTCTTAAACACCCAAGCTGGGTGTTCAACAATTCAGTTCAACCCTGAAATTAATTACCTAAAATTAGTACAGACCCCACAATTTCAGGGCTCGGTTCCACAAGGCTGCCCCCACTTAATTTTTTTTTCTGGTTGCACTGTGTGGCATGTGGGATCTTAGTTTCCTGCCCAGGATCGAACCTGCACCCTCTGCATTGGAAGTGTAGCGTCTGAACCACTGGATCACCAGGGGTGTCCCTACCCCCACTTTAGATGCCAGTCACAAGTCTGCTTCTGACTGCAGCATGCCAGGCTGCATGTCCTTCACTATCTCCCAGAGTTTGCTCAAACTCATGTCCATTGAGTGAGTGATGCCATCCAACCATCTCATTCTCCATTACCCCTTTCTCCTCCTGCCCTCAATATTTCCCAGCATCAGGGTCTTTTTCAATGAGTCGGCTCTTTGCATCAGGTGGCCAAAGTACTGGAGCTTCAGTCCTTCCAGTGAATATTCAGGGTTGATTTTCTTTAGCATTGACTGGTTAGATCTCCTTACTGTCCAAGGGACTCTCAAGAGTCTTCTCCAGCGCCATAGTTTGAAAACATCAGTTCTTTGGCACTCAGCCTTCTTTATGGTCCAACTCTCACATCCGTACAAGACTACTGGAAAAACCATAGCTTTGACTAGATGGACCTTTATTGGCAAAGTGATGTCTGTACTTTTTAATATGCTGTCTAGGTTTGTCATAGCTTTTCTTCCAAGGAGCAAGCGTCTTTTAATTTTGTGACTGCTGCTTTGTCAGGCAAAGGGGGCCACAGTGGGCTAATGGCTTTGAGGGCCATTGTGTCCCCACTTGGGGAAGACAGTGAGAAGTTTTATATTAATGATCCAAAGAGGGCTTGATAAGCTTGTGGCTGTTCTTCTGATGGGTTGCTGGTGAGGTTAGTAGGAGTCAGCATCATCAACCTTCAGGTCCCACCGGTCTGGGGTCTACATACTTGTGGACAGCATGCCATTGTTAATCATTAGCTTCTCCCACCTGGAGGGGATTTCAATATCTGCAAACGCATCAAAGATATTGTTGTGTATATCCATTGATGGGGAAACTAAACCTTGTCCCAAGGCTGCTCTAGATGGTTTGTTTCTCCCTCGTGTCCTTGATTAACAACTGCTTGACTCTGCCCATCGGAACTCGGGGAAGGTCATGGAGGCTGAATGAAGTCTGTTTCCTATAATCAAAGAAATGGAGGACACAAAAGCCCTGTGCCCAGGAGCCCCACAGGGCCCTGTGCGGTATCAGAAGTGACCTTGCGAAATGAGTTCGTGTAATAGCAACGGCACCTGCTGCAACACTATCGCAGCCTGTCTGTGCAGTTTCTAAATTATCCTCAGAGGCAGCACTCCCGGTGTGGCCTTGAGGCTGTGAGTCAGGTGCGTTAGAGACGTTCAAGGTCAAGTATGTGGGTATTTTTGGGGGGTCTTCTGTGTCCCAGCCCATGTGCTCAAAGCTTCACACAGGAAGCGAAGCGTGAGCCCACGTGGTGCATCCGGCCTAGTTGACCGAACCGGAACTGGGAAGGTCAGGTCTTATGAATGAAGAGACACAGCTGGGGGCAGGGAGCCTGCGAAGGGCATCAGGATGCTGCTGCTGGAGCAGCCGGGTACCGTGTTCAGAAGAGGTGGCTGTCTTTTCCTTTCAGAAATAAACTGGGGGCTGCTGCACCTCACTGTAGGAATTTTGTTCTCCTCAGTACCCTGAACATCTCAAGTCCAAGTGAACGCTTACTTCCTCTTGTTCTATTGAATTGAAAAACACACAGTCCCTGCCCTTTTTCACTTCTGGTCAGTGGCCCAAGTTCCTCATTCAATACTTTGCGAAGCACACAAATACAGACAGCCCCTGCTCAGGGCAGGATGCGGGGTGGGAGGGAAAAGCAGAACTGCCGACCTGGGCCCCGTGAGATCTCAGGGCCCGAGAACCACACGTGCTCCAGCGGCCAGGATTACAATGCCGGTACTCTCTTCCTCGGGAGGGGAAGAAACAGGCCTGTTCCTCTCCTGGGCCAGGGCAGAAGCTTCATTTTTTAAGGATCTCGATCTGTCTTTAACCATCACGTTAACTCTTACCTAATCCCTGGAGAAGGAAAAGGCAACCCACTCCAGTATTCTTGCCTGGGAGATCCCATGGACGGAGGAGCCTGGTGGGCTACAGTCCATGGGCTCACAAAAGAGTCAGACATGACTGAGTGACTAAACAATGACAACAGATTATTTCTGTTTTGCATGAACATCTGTTTTAACTTGCTCTCAATTTTGTTCCATCTTTGAAATCATTTTATGTCCCTTCCTCAAAGACAAAATTGGATGGTCAGTAACTAATTTAAGCATGGGGACTGGAGTCAGCTGAATTGTGGCCCCTAGAACGCAGGAACGCATGCTGTCATTTCAATTGAGTCTGACTCTTTGGGACCTCCTGGACTATATCCCGCCAGGTTCCTCTGTCTATGGGATTCTCCAGGCAAGAATCCTAGAGTGGGTTGTCATGCCCTCCTCCAGGGGATCCTTGCCACGTAGGAATCAAGCCCAAGTCTCTTATATCTCCTGTGTTGGCAGGCAGGTTCTTTACCACTAGACCACCTGGGAAGCCTAAAATATCAGGACCTGATCCCTGGAACCTGTAAATGTTACCTTATTTGAAAAAAAGAGCCCGTGAAGATGTGATTAGGTTAAAGCTCTAGAGACAGGAATATTTTCCATGATTATCCTAAATGCCATAAAAAAAATGTCCTTATAAGAGAGAGGCAGGACTTTCCTGGTGGTTAGGAGTCCAATGGTTAGGAGTTCCAATGGTTAGGAGTCCACCTGCCAAAACAGGAGACACGGGTTCAATTCCTGGTCCAGGAAGACCTCATATGTTGCAAGTCCATGTACCACAACTACTGAAGCCTGTGCTCTAGAGCCCGTGTTTCACAAGACAAACCACCACAATGAGAAGCCCACACACTGCAACTAGAAAATAGCCCCAGCTCACTGCAACTAGAGAAAGCCTGCAAGCAGCAATGAAGACCTAGTGCAGCCATAAATAAATAAATAAAATAAAATAAATAGTAATTAAAAAAAAGATCTTGAGATGGGAAGATTTTCCAGAATTATCCAGTTAGACCCTAAATCAGGAGTCCCAAACCTCTGGGATCTAATGCCTAGTAATCTGAGGTGGAGCTGATGCAATAATACTAATAATAGGAATAAACTGCACAATAAATGTAATGCACTTGAATCATCCAGAAACCATCTTCTGTCCCACCCCTCAGTCCATGGAAAAGTTGTCTTCCATGAAACTGGTACCCGGTGCCAAAAAGGTAGGGGACTGCTACCCTAACTGCCATCAAAGGTGTTCTTCTAAGAGGGAGGCAGAGGGAGATAACACACAGAAGAGGAGAGAGCCATGTGAAGATGGAGGCAGAGATGGGAGTGAGGGGCCACAAGCAAAGGAATCCTGGCAGCCACTAGAAGCGGACGGAGGCAAAGATTCTTCTCTAGAGCGTCTGCAGGGAGGACAGCCCCAGGACTCCTTTATTTCTGCCCCATGAGACTGATGTTGAATTTGACATTGAGCTATGAGAGAATAAATTTCTATTGTTTGAAGCCACCCAAGTTGTGATGATTTGTTGCAGTAGCCACTGGAAACTATCACAGGGACAGAAAAAAAATAGTTTAGGCTTCCGTTGTTAGAACAGTCTGGCAAAGCCTCTGGATCTCTCTTCAGAAGAATGGTTTCAGAGCATAAAATAAAATATACAAGATCATGCAGAAAGCCAAGTATACCAATATACAGTTGCTGTTCAGTATGTAAGTCATGTCCGATTCTTTGTAGCCCCACAGACTGAAGCACTCCAGGCTTCCCCATCCCTCACTATCTCCCAGAGTTTGCTCAGACTTCTGTCCATTGAGTCGGTGATGCCATCTGACTATCTCCTCCTCTGTTGCCCCCTTCTTCTCCTGCCCTCAGTCTTTCCCAGCATCAAGGTCTTTTCCAGTGAGTCAGCTCTTCACATCAGGTGACCAAAGTATTGGAGCTTCAGCTTCAGCATCAGTCCATCCAACGAATATTCAGGGTTGCTTTCCTTAAAGGATTGACTGAAGGGTCTTCTCCAGCACCACAGTTTGAAAGCATCAGTTCTTCAGCGCTCAGCCTTCTTTATGGCCAAAGTCTCACATCCGTTCATGACTACTGGAAAAACCATAGCTTTGACCATATGGACCTTGGTCAACAAAGTGATGTCTCTGCTTTTTAACATGCTGTCTAGGTTTATCATAGCTCTCCTTCCAAGGAGCAAGTGTCTTTATTTCATGGCTGCAGTTGCTAGAACATAAGAAAATACCTTTCTACAGCTTTGACCACATTCATCAAGGGAACACATTTCAAATACATGCAAGTTAGAGCTGATCTCATTTCTGAAAAACACCAATCCAAAGGCCACTGTGGTCCAGCTTGAGTCACACACAGCATCGTGGACTGGCCTTCAGGGGAGAAAGGTTGAATTCATGAGTGGTCTACTGTGGGATTTAACACCCACTGCTGTTTTGAAGTAGTGAGGAGAGTAAAGTGTTCCAAGATGTGTGCATGCTCAGTCACTTCAATTGTGTCCAGCTCTTTTTGATCCTGTGGACTGCAACCCACCAGGCTCCTCTGTCCATGGGATTCTCCAGGCAAGAATCCTGGAATGGGTTGCCAAGCCCTCCTCCAGAGGATCTTCTAGACCCAGGGATTGAACCAGCATCTCCTGCACTGTAGGCAGGTTCTTTACTGCTGACCCACCAGGGAAGCCCTTCCAAGATATGGTCAGTAACAGTGATGCAATCATAGACATATCTGGTGTGCTCTGGTGATCCAGGCCCAGGGCTGTCACACACTGTGGCTTGTCGCTGACGTTTGCAATCTGTGGAAAGACTGAATTTCAGAGAGTGGAGCTCAGACTCAGACAGAGAGGAGGAAGGAGCTGTGGCTTGACTGGCCACAGGGAGCATGGAGTTGGGACCAGGGGAGGCCAAGGAGGGCCGGCCAGGCCTTCTGTGTGGGTGGCAGCCTGAGTCAGAGCTGAATCCCCAGCTCGCCGGCCCAGAGAGTCAGCAGCTCACAGGAGCTGGTGATAAAGCAGGCCCAGCAAATTGGACAAGGTGTCAGGTTGACTATGAAATATGATGGATTAACAGCCGAGGCTGGTGGTGTGACCTGCTTTCAGACACTTCATTTAGAAGTTATCATACTGCTGGATGCTTCCTATAATTTGTGATGATGCTGATTGTGATAAATCGTGAGTTTCTGGCACACTCCCCCAGCCCGCTCCAATGGCTGAGCAGAGAAAATGTGCAATTCTGTGGGAACATTCGTGCCACGAATGAGAGCGAGGATCTGGCCGTAACCACAGAATGCCCAGTCAGTGAACAAAGTAATTAAATTAAGCTAATTAAATCACAATAAAAATAATTTTAATTTAATTAATTTCTCTGCGCTGATTGAACATTATGTTGCAACCAGGAGACTCTCTGAACACTAATAGAATTTAGGGGCTGGAGCAGCGAAGTGGTGGTCACTGGTGTGATACGTGGGTTATTGTTGAGGGAATGAAATTAAATATGTCTAATGAGATGCCGAAATGTTGACGGAGCCACAAATAGAAAATGCTTTTGGAATGAAGATAATGGGGTCTTTTCCTCTCTCAGTTTTCTGTACTAACTGGGGCAATAAACGTCAAATTTGGTAATAATTTTAAAGGTCTAGATAAATTAGGTGGTGCACAATTGCGTCACTTGTTGGAGTTGGTGGGAAACCTCAGTAATGAGAAGTACTAGGGACAATTCCCTGTGTTGCCCCCACCCACAAGTCCCTGGTACTTAAGAAAGGGTCTAGAAGCATTTGAACTGGAATCCTGTGGGGTCCTGAGTTAAGGACTAAACAAGTGGCAATGGGTTTTTAACAGCAGCATGAAAGATTTAGGGAGGCGTGCGCGCGCGCGCGCGTGTGTGTGTGTGTGTGTGTGTGTGTGTGTGTGTGTGTGTGTGTGTGTGCGCGCGCGCACACTCTGTGTCTGACTCTTCGCAGCCCCATGGACTGTAGCCCACCAGGCTTCCCTGTCCATGGGATTCTCTAGGCAAGAACACAGGAAGAACATTTCCTTCTCCAGGAGATCTTCCGCACCCAGGGACTGAACCCGCGTCACTTGTGTCTCTTGTATTGGCAGGCAGATTCTTAACCACTAGCGCCGCCTGGGAAGTCCTAGGGAGGCACAGAGGAGTTTCTATCTGCTAATAACCAGTTACTTCTTGAAAAATAAGAGCCATGTGTCCCTCCCCACCACACACCTTATCCCCAGGCTAAGCAGAGAGCCTTACACTAGCTGGTACTCCAATATTTATTATGAAATTAAATTATTGAGTTCTCAGGGAATTTCTTCCTTTAGCACTTGAAAAATCAGGATGGAGACTCTTATTCTGGGCTTGCTCAGACATGGTTCAGTTCCTAAGCAGGAGGATGCTCACACAAGGTGACCTCTCAAGGTCACCTCCCCAAGACTTATTTTGTCCTGTAAGTGGCCCTGGAATCCTGAGAGTATGTTAGCAGACGCTCAAGTAATTACCAACTGGGACTTTTCAGGAGTCCTCTGCTTCTGATTGCAATATTATTTATCATGCACGGTTTTTAATTAATATTTTGTGTGCGTGTCAACATTTGAACCGGACCTCGTTGTGACTGTTTAGGGCGCCGCAGTTGTTTGCTGGGTGGAACTGCCTTCAGGATGCAGCTGGCTTCCCTCCCCAGCAGCCAGGAGGGCCAAGGGACCAAGCAGCAGGCATTTGCAAAAGCCTCTGTTGACCCAGCCGCTCGAGCTCCATCCTAGACGCTCATCAGGGAGGAGGAGCCCTTTCTTCATCCAGAGGGGAGGGACGGAGTGTCCCACGGGAGGGCCCTGGAGCCTGAATGAGGTACCACCAGGAGAGGAGTGCGGGGATCGGCGGTGCTTGCATGCTGCACGCCAGCCTCTGGAACCCGGAGTGTTCATGCGCCTTTGGAGAGTGAATTGGCACCTTTTCTGTTGTCTGATGTCTCATAATTGTGCAAACAGCGTGAAATCCAGGCTAGCGCAATGCTGCTGGTGCTGAGCTCCAGCTGGCCGTTCAGCTCGGCTCGCACGATAACCGAAGACCCCCTGCTCCCCGAAACATCCTCCGGCAGGAGGTGTGGGCAGGTGGCTCTTCTTCCCGGCAGAGCTGCCCCTGAGGTTAGCACATAACATTTTCCGGGAGATGTCTGTTTTTCTGAAAGGAGAACTTCCCGCTTGACCTGAGACCGTGCCAATCCTTTCCCCACCTCCGTGGGGACCCGTCCCCGCCCAGCACTTCCTGGGTACCTCCTTCCCTCACAGGTTCACAGCCTTACCAGCCAGAAGGGACAGACGGTATGGATGGTGCAGGTGGACTCCTCCATTTTTCTAGAACATCTTCCCCGTTCCAGCACCTGATTTTAGAAAGAGGCTACCCACCTACACGAAACTTCATATTCCGGTCTTGCTAGTGAGAATTAAAACCCTAAAATCGGGAGTTTCCTGGTGGTTCAGTGGTTAAGACTCCTCCTTCCAGTGCAGTGGTGGGAGGAGTTCAATTCCTGGTCAGGGAGCTAAGATCCTACCTACCTCTTGGCCAAAAAACCAAAAATATAAAAAAGAAAACCAGAAGCAATATTGTAACAAACTCAATAAAGACTTAAAAAAATAAACAAAACCCTAAAATTGGCTTGAGCCCCTTTCCCTCATTCTTATAGATCCCTAAGATCTAGTCTATTGCTCTCACATTTTCTTATGTTTCAAATAATACTATCTAACTTTCCTTTGAGGTCAAAGGGGAACCTAGCAATGCACTAAGCTCTTTACCTGCATCTTCAGTCTCACGGCAGCTCTGTCAGGCAGGTGCTATTTTTATTTCCTTCTTGTAAATGAGGAAATGGTAGCTTTTGAAGTCCAATAACTCACCCCACCTCACAGCCAGTAAGTAGCAGAGCTGCTATTGGAATCAAGGTCCTCTTTTCAAAATCCCTCCTCTTCACCATCCACTGCCTTGGAAATGAATCCACGAGTGAGATATATTTTGTCCTTGTCCTTCCTCCTTCCTTCCCAGCACAGAGCTGCCGAGAATACACAAGTGGTTCGTCTGTGCCCAGCTCCACAATCTTCCCCAAATCTGATTTCGCAGCCTGAAAAGCTATTTTACAGAATGAAGATTTTGGACCAACTAAGAATGTTAGGACGGTTTTTTTTTTTTTCCTCTTACAAAGTCAACTAGCACTTGCATCTATATTGGCTCAAGGATTCTGTCACAGGAAGAAATCTCTTGAATGGATTTGACTCTCAGACCCTCAGACGTCTTGAACGCGGGCCTTGAAAGTAGGCCCAGCTCCTGCACACACCCGGTAGCCGTGGTGCTCAGTGGGGTGGACCCTGCTTCCGAGTTGACTGGCCTGTGCCAGCTGTGGGCACTGGACCAGCCTGCTCATCTCCACTTCCCGCCTGGAGAGTTCTTTCTTGAGTTCCCTCTCTTTGATCTCACTTTCTCTCTCCCTCTGTTTTTTTTTTCTCTCTTTTTTTGTCTCTGAATCGACTTTGTCAACTCCCACCCCCATTTCTGTGCCAGCCCCTCACTCTCTGTCATCTTGATGGTGCCCTTGGCCCTGTTCTCCACTGTGCAAGTGGCCTTTGCCTGCTTCCCAATTCTCTGCTGAAAACGAAGAAGAACAGAAAAATCCCAGAAGAGGAAATATTTACCAGTTCTGAAATGGCTTGAATTAATGAAATAATGTCTGAGGGCATTGAGATTGAGCCGGTGTAATTGTAGGTTGCAAAGTATAATAGTCACTCATGCGGGGCTATCATTTTGTGCTACTTTACTTTCAGGTTTTTGTTAATCCAGTGGGTTTGTTGGAATTAGAGGGTTGCTGTGAAAAAAAAAAAAGAAGAAGAAGGCTAAGCAACCTGCTGGCGAGAGAACAGCTTTGTCAAACTAGCAGGTAGCTGCACGCTTAGCCTTTATCCGGCACACAATCAGGGCAATCTCTGGGCCTGGAGAAAGAGTATTGAACTGTCGACGCAGGACATTTTTGTTGAAAGTCGTCCTTTTGATTTCATCTTCCCAGACTAATGTAACAAAAACGGCCATTATGGGACACATTCATCTCGGTTTGATGGGGAGTGTGGAGGAGCCCCAGCGATGCCTTCGGTCATGAAGGTTATCCAGCTGCCGGAAGTGACTGAGAAGATGACTGTGGATCCCGAGGTTGTCAGCATCTCACCGGATTCAGGAGGGTGGCTGTTACTGGAGCAGGCCCACAGGACACAACGGTAGAAACACGTTCTGGTACCAGGAGGGTATTTACCTTCTCAAACATTGCAAATATCAGCCACAAAGCCCCTTTTCTCTAATGAGCAAAACGTTGAGGGGTTATCTCTACGGAAGAAGAAAGGAAAACAAAGTGGAAGAAACTTGAACTTATTTTTCCTGAGCTGATGGCTGTGTTCATGGAAACAGAAGTGGAGGCAGGAACCAGCCCTGGTCAGAAGTGACCAGGTCAGCTTTGCCCACGTCCCATGTTCTCGAATTCCATACTCTGACTTTTCCAATTTCTGACCTGGATGCAGACCAACTGCAAAGAAAAAGAGCTTCACGTAACTTGAGAACGTAAGAGTTTTCTCACAAACATTAATGAAGCTCACGGAAGTTAGGCTGATTCTGGCATTTGGGAGCATTCAAACTTACTAAACCTTCTGATTTCTTTAACTGGCTGTAGCTTCTCAAGTTTGCTGTGACATGGTAAACACGACTGCCAATATTTATTGTGTGGTTGCTACGGTGCTCTTTTCCAGTCCCTTGCTGAAGTAAAAGGACTGCTTTGTTATTGTTGTTTAGTGGCTAAGTTGTGTCTGACTCTTTGCAACCTCATGGACTGCAGCCCACCAAGCTTCTCTGTCCATGGAATTTCCCAGGCAAGAATCCTGCAGTGGGTTGCTGTGAACTTCTCCAGGGCGTCTTCCTGACCCAGAGACTGAAACTGCATCTCTTGAGTCTCTTGCATTGGCAGGCAGATTCTTTACCACTGAACCACCTGGGACGCCCCGAAAGGAGCTTGCTCTCCATTGATTACACCCTGCCACGAGTTTTGTGCATGCATGCTAAGTTGCTTCAGTTGTGTCCGACTCTTTGTGACCCCACAGGTAGCATTTTGCTGGGTGTTAGAAAGAGACAGGTGAGTAATTGCAGATTGAATTTGAAATACATATAAACATAATTCCTCGAACTGTACAAAGCATGGCCTGAGATTTCTTTGAGACTGAAAAGGCTGATGTCTCACTGTTTTAATAATTACTGTTGAATTCATGGTATGTTATGCTTTTTGTTTGATGCTGTATTCATTGAGTAAACTGTCACTGAGCACTCACTGCAAACCAGGATTCAGGTGCCGAATTCTGTGAGTTCACACACACAGGGCAGTCCCTGCCCTCAGGCCAGTTACACTCCAGAGGTGCTTCTAAGACCAGATGAATCGTTGCACTGTCGAATGATAAGATGACCAGGGGACAGTAGGAGCCAGAAGGGGAGTCGTAGATCCAGCCGTGTGTGTGTGTGTGTGTGTGTGTGTGTGCATGCTTATAGCATTTAGAAATGCACTGTTTAGAAGTAGGCTTCCTGGTGATGATGTGTAAAATAAATCTGAAAGGATAACTGGACTTGAGATAATAAAAGAGAAAAGGATTTCGTTCTAGATAAGGGCAAGTGGCATTCAAGAGCTACAAATTACTTTGTTAATGAGAGCTACCCTTACTTGAGGTTATGATGATGGATGAGAATGGATGTTGGCAGTGCTCTTTTGTTTCATTCCAAGCAGTTTATTTTTGGAGGGAAGGAAGAGGAGGGAAATGGGGGAGGGAGGAAGAGAGGGAGAAAGGAAGGAAGAAATGGCAATAGAAGTATTAAAGAATAAGAAAGGACCTAAGGTTTATTTTCTGCTTATGCTTGGTGATTTTTTGTTAAGTCCATCATGTCTTTTGATGTTTAACCTCTGAAGTCGGTTTCTTCATTTATGACAAAGATCGATCCCTCCCACATCAAAGGTCCCATGAGATGCGGGTATCGGGTAGTGAGCACACTCCAGGCACGTCGTTGATGCTCTGTTAACAGTGGTCATTATGATGATGATGTGAGTGGAGGATGGGTTGCAGGGAGCAGGATCTGAAGCAGTCAAGAGGCTGGGGAAAATAATGGCAGCCTGACATGGGCTGGAGAGGCAGCCGATGATGTAAGGTACTTGGGGAGGCAGAATCCGGTGGGGCGGGGTGGGGCACCACTGGTGACCGAGGATGTCCTGGGGGTGAGAGAGGAGAGTCAGAAATGTTTCTAGGCTGCTTCTGGTCAGGTGCATGGGGGTCTGTCTACTGAGACGGGCACAATGGGAGCATCAGGCCTTGTCCACAAAGTGAAAGACCATGGAACACCCAAACCTAAGTGAGTCCTCGGTCTATAGAGTTTGTTTGCAAAACTAGACTCAAATCAGGAGCGTGTGAGGCAGTGTGTGGGTTGGTGGGTGGGACTCAGAGACACCTGAGTGGGGTGGGGATGCTCAGCAGTTCCTCCCAGGTGACCCTCCCTCAAGGCTGTGCAAGCAGCTGCACCTCCTTCTCATGGGCCTGTGTCTCTCCAGCTCCCCGGCCATCTGAAAGAATCAGGCTTTTCTCTCCTGGCTCCCATCAGCCCAGGTTTATCACTTGGTCATGTAACCTGTGATGCTGGTGAGCTTTGATCCTCCCTACACACTGCCCCAGCGTCATTGCATATAAACCTGTTGCTGGGGGGCAAAAAAAAAAGTTAGGAATCCTGCTTCTTTGTATTCTAGCCAAAGCAATAAAATATATTCCCAATACTAATACTGCAATTTAAATTTATTATCTTTGTGCTTTACAGTATCCATAGCAGTAAAATCTATGCCCAAGAGTACCATTACAATTTCCAGCTACTTAAGGAATTATTTTTGTTTACGTTTTAAAGCCACAGCAGTAAAATTTAACACCAACAATAATACTACAACTTTGTCTGCCCTTAAAATATGTCATAAATGATCATTGGGAGGAGACTGTCAGAAAACATGTAAATATTTCCAGGAGAAGCAGACTTTTCCATGGTGAGGCCCAGATTCTTAACAGTGTTGAAAAGCACAGTCCTTTCCAATTAGCCAACAGTCTGGTTGAGCCTGGGCTTCCCAGGTGGCACTCGGGGTAAAGAGTCCGCCTGCCAATTCAGGAGGCGTAAGAGATGCAGGTCCAGTCCCTGGGTGGGGAAGATCCCCTGCAGGAGGGCACTCCAGTATTCTTGCCTGGAGAATTCCATGGACAGAGGAGCCTGGCAGGGTGCAGTCCATGGGGTCACAAGGAGTTGGACACGACTGAGTGCGCACAGCACACTGGTTGAGCCTACCTCCTAAGTGTTTCTTTAATCAGCCCATTTCTTTCTTCTCACCGCCCCTGGAGCTACGGGCGACACCATCAGGTAAGGAACCCTCTATCCTGCCTGGGGCAACATGAGTCTCACTGTCCATCCTCCCTGCCTCCAATCGGTTATCCAGCAACAGCTCGGATGACGTTTTCAAAGCACAAGTCTTGCCAGTTTCCAGGAAAACACGGTGGGCAGAAGACAGGTTCTATGATTCTGCAAAGAAGCAATCGGTCAAATGCAAAATGTGGGAGTCTGAACAGGGCGAGGGACCTGGTTTTGCTAACAGATCAATGGTCTGAAAGAGAGAGAGGATGATGAGAGGGGATTGGGATGGAAGCAAAGAGGTGTTAGAATGATCAATACAGAACTTCCTTGGTGGTCCAGGGGGTGAGATTCCGTGCTCCCAATGCAGGGGGCCCCGGGTTCAAACCTTGGTCAGGGAATTAGAGCCTACATGCCGTAGCTGAGAGTTCACATCCTACAACTAAAGATCCCCTGTGCCACATTTGAGACCTGGTGCAGCCAGTAAAAAAAGAATGATCAACACAGTGACCCGGTATTAACTGTGGGCAGAGCGTGACTCCTAATTCCAACAAGCCTCTTGTACACAGACCTGAAGAAAATCAGGGTTGTCAGACCACAGCACGGGTATTAGGTGAGACCAAAGAACTGTGTTCATTTTGCTGGCATGTCCTTTTTTCCTAATGCAGAGCCTCCATCTGTTAGAGCTGCATCCTCGGGTATTTACAGAGGAAGTGACATGATGTCTTGTGTTTGTTTTAAAATACCGCAGCCGTCTCCTTCCCCAAAGTGGACGGGTGGTGTGGGTAGATGAGAATCAAAGTATGCTGGAGAAAGGCGATGTGGGGTTCATTATATATTCCATCTCCCAGGTGGTGCTAGTGGTAAAGAACCTGCCTGCCAATGCAGGAAACATAATGAGACTCAGGTTTAATCACTGGGTTGGGAAGATCCCCTGGAGAAGGGAATGGCAACCCACTCCAGTATCCTTGCCTGGAGAATCCCATGGACGGAGGAGCCTGGTGGGCTGCAGTCCACGGGGTCGGTCGCAAAGAGTCGGACACGACTGAAGCGACTTAGCACACACGGATGCACTGCCTTTGTGAGTGTTAGCGGACATAGCATAAATAAAAATAAAAATTCAAGGGAAGAGGCCAGATAAAGCACTGGGTGTTTTCAAGAGTACCTGATTTATTCAACAAAGATACTTTTCCATCACCTACTTCAGTTCAACAGATTTTTTTTTAAACAAACACCTACTTCATACAGAATTGAATAAGACACAGCTTCTGCCCCTCAGAAGCTCACCATCTGGTTGGGGAGGAGAGACTTACATTTGCAAAAAGAAAACTAATACTAATACTAATAGTCATACCCATACTAACACCAAGAGCTAAATCGACAATATGCAAAACAGTCAAAAACTATCACAAACAAAGTCAAGGTGCAGAACTGTGTGCCTGGTATGCTACTTTTTGAATATATAAGGAGGAAAATAAGAACTGCTAGTTTTATTTGCTTATGTGTAAGTATAGAAAAGGTCAGGAAGGACATATAAGCAACTATAAAAAATCAATACCTATTTAGGAGAAGACAGGGAAGAGGTTTTACTCATGTGTGTATGCATGCCTTGTCACTTTAGTCGTGTCTGACTCTTTGCGACACTATGAACTGTAGCCCACCAGGCTCCTCTGTCCATGGAGATTCTCCAGGCAAGAATACTGAAATGGGTCGCCATACCAGGGGATCTTACTGACCCAGGAATCAAATCCGAGTCTCTTATATCTCCTGCATTGACAAGCGGGTTCTTTACCACTAGCGCCACCTGGGAAGCCCACATTGTCTCATACTTTCTGGTTTTTGAAGACATGTGAATGTATTGCATATAAAAAGTTTAAAATAAAAAGTAAAATAAGCTCTCAGCTCCTTCTCCACATCAGACCATGTCTTTCCTCTATTAAAAACCCTTTGGGAATTCCATGGTGGTCCAGTTAGGATTCAGTGCTTTCATTGCTATGGCCTGCATTCGATCGATCCCTGGTCGGGGAACCAACATCCTGCAATCTGCGCAGAGTGGCAACAAAACAAAAAACTGTCAGATCCTGTTATCCTTGGTGTATGCTGCACAGTCCTTTCGGTGACTTTTCAGGATGCCCATGGTCTGGCTTCTACATCCTCGTACCTCGTGCCTGTCACAGATGCTGCAGGCTCCCAGCTCAGCCCAGCCTTCTTGGATGTGCAAAACCAAAAAACTCTTTGCTCCGCCTGGTTCATCTTCACTCCTGTCTGGCCTGACCAAGCCCTGATCATTCAGGTTTCCCTGAGATGCTGTATTCTCACAGCAGCTCATTCAGCAACTTGCTTTAGATCCCATACATCTCTAGTTCTGCTAAGGAACTGTGTGGTGTTTGGAAATAATTGTCTCCTTTCATCTTTTATGTTACATGTGTGCTCATTTGTGTCTGACTCTTTGCGACCTCATGGACTGTAGCCCGCCAGGCTCCTCTGTCCATAGAATTTTCTGGCAAAAATACTGGAGTGGGTTGCATTTCCTACTCTAGGGGATCTTCCCAACCCAGGGATTGAACCCATGTCTCTTGTGTCTCCTGCATTGGCAGGTGGATTCTTTACCATTAGCTCCACCTGGGAAGTCCCATTTGTGCGTAATTGACTCCTTTCATCTTTTATACTCACTGTAAGCTAGTCTCATGATCTCCTGTGTTCCATCACTTATTTCCAAGCCTCCTGTTTTTTTGTTTTGTTTGTTTGTTTTTATCTACTTATTCTTTGGCTGTGTTGAGTCTTGTGGCACACAGGGTGTCTAATTGTGGTGCACGGTTCACTTGGCCCATGGCATGTGGAATCCCAGTTCCTGGATCAGGGATCAAACCCGTGCTGCCTGCATTAGAAGGCGGACTCTCAATCACTGGACCACCAGGCAAGTCCCTCCAAGCCTCCTGTTTAGTCGGATATAGAATGTTTCAGTGAAGAGGCCACAGTTATAGAAAATAAAGACATGACCAGTTAGCATGTTTGTATAGGAGAAGATAGAGTTTCCATGAGAAGGAAGGTGGAAACTGTTAGAATGAGCAGAAATGAAGTGGAATAAAACACAAAGCAAGAGGCAACTAAAGGACACTTTCTGCAGCAGAGGTCTTCCTTAAATCAAGGTAATGGAAGGCCAAGAGAGAAAAGTTGTGGGGGAAAAAATGCATGCAGAGAAAAGACTTAGAGTTTATTAGACAAGGAGCAGGGACCATCCAGGGCAAGGGGATGTTGATGCGTGTTTTTGGAGGTCTGTGAACTTCTAGCAACTGCACAGAAACGTCCATGGAGATCTTTATGATGCATTTTTTGGTTGTTGTTGAGTGAACTTCATAGCTTTTTAAAAAAAATTTCTGAAAACCTAGAGATTTAGTGAAGTGAAAGTCACTCAGTCATGTCTGACTCTGCAACCCCATGGAAGGTAGCCTGAAAGTGTCCTCTGTCCATGGGGTTCTCTAGGCAAGAATACTGGAGTGGGTAGCCTATCCCTCCTCCAGGGGATCTACCCAGCCCAGGGATTGAACCGAGGTCTCACGCATTGCAGGCAGATTCCTTACCATCTGAGCCACCAGGGAAGCAGATATTTAAGATGGATTAAAAGGACGTCTCTTGTGGTCCAGTGGTTAAGAATCTGCCTGTCAATGCACAGGATATGGGTTCAATCCCTAACCTTGGGAGATTCCACACGCAGAGCCTGTTCTCTAAAGCCCACAAACCTCTACTGATCCCTTGCACTCTAGAGCTGGTGCTCTGCAACAAGAGAAGCCATTGCAATGAGAAGCCCGCACGCCACAACTAGAGAGTAGCCCCTGCTCGCCTCAACTAGAGAAAACCTGCACACAGCAACAAAGACCCAGTGCAGCCAAAAATAAATAAATTAAAAAATAAAAAGAAGGACTAAAGATCTTTTTAGCCTTAGAGGAACCAGCTGAACTGAGAAGAGAAAATCATGGCATCATGAATGCAGGCTGGTGATCTGGGAGAACCAGGAGGCAGACGTGGGGAGAGGTTCACAGAAGAAGGTGCAGCCAACGGGAGGAGGGCCGTGAAGTTAGTGAAGGTCATGGAAGGAGGAGCTCTGTTGCCTCTGGGATTGTGAACACATCCCTTGCCTCACTGAGCCCACTTCCACCACTGGAAAGGTGGGTGAGTGTTACTAAAACGCCTTCTTGTTTCCCTCACAAGGGAGTCATGAGGGGCTAAGAAACGTTCCTAACATCTGGAAAGCTGTGAGCTTTTCTCTTTGTTTTTTATGCAATTTCCCTTATATTTAATGTAAAAATAACTGCATGCTAAGTCACTTCAGTCATGTCCGGCTCTTGGCGACCCCATGGATTATAGCCTGCCAGGCTCCTCTGTTCATGGGATTCTGCAGGCAAGAATACTGGAGTGGGTTGCCATGCCCTCCTCCAGGGGATCTTCCTGACCCAGGGATTGGAACCGTGTCTCTTACGTCTTTACCATTAGTGCCACCTGGAACAACAGTTCCACTGAATGGTGGGTAGGGGCAGGATCTTAGCCTCTCATGGACGTTCTGGGCCTAGGAAGAAGGATTTACAATGTCTCCCTAGACTACAGGGTCTTTCCCATTTAGTTAATATACAGTCAGTTTGGAATGGCCTTTGCTTTTTTTCTCTAAAGTTCTGGGCATGGACAGCTACCCGGGGACTCCACATTCCAGAGCAGTTTTGTACAGTGACAGCCTGGGCTGTTGTCCTGTCTGCCTCCCACTGGCTGGGCCCTGGATCTTACTTCACCCTGCACCCTGGGCCTCTCAGGTATGAACGGACAGTGACAGCTGTCCAGAGCTCATGGGATGAGGTGAGGATCCCCTGGTGGAACAGACGTGGAGACCTGGGGAAGGACCTGCCGGTGAAGCTGCTCTGAGCTTGGCTCGTCTGAGTGGCAGGAGACAGGCAAGTCTCATTTCAGCCCCTCGTGATCCTCTGCATCAGTGACTTCTCTAGAGTTGCCAAGTGTGGGGGTTTACGGGGATGCCTGTTCAGCCATGGAGGGGGACATCTTTGTCTAGTGCTTGTCCCATGTTTAGGAGCTGGACACTCCACTGCCTGTCCAAGGCTCCTGAGTTCAAGCCAGAAGATGCCTTTTCAAGCCTACTCTGCCTCCCCACAACTTTGATTCTGAACAAGGTACTTTCCATCACTGAGCCTTTATGACCTCACTTCTATTCTGAGTGTTCAGCCTGTTGAGAAGGTGCAATCGTCTGCTTGGGGTGCAAAGTACCACAGACCGGTGTCTGCTAAGTCAGCTTCAGTCATGTCCAAGTCTCTGTGACCCTATGGTGGACCCTCTGTGTGACCACCAGGCTCCTCTGTCCTTGGGATTCTCTAGGCAAGAATGCTGGAGTGGGTTGCCATGCCTTCCCTTCAGGGGATCTTCCCAACCCAAGGATTGAACCTGAGTCTCTTGCATCTCCTGCATCGGCAGGTAGGTTCTCTACTACTAGCCCCACCTGGAAGGGGCGTAAACAACACGGAAGTATTCTCTCACCATTCTGGAGGCTGGACGCCCGAGACTGAAGTGTCTGCAGGCTTGGTTTCTCCCGAGGCCTCTCTCCCAGGCTCGTGGGTGGCGATCTTCTCTCTGTGTCTTCACATGATCTTCCCTTGACCCGTGTCCTGATCTCTTCTTCTTCTTTTTTTTTTTTGATCTCTTCTTCTTATAAGGACACCAGTCAGACAGGATTAGGATCCATCCCCTTCAACCTTATTTTAACTACCTCTTTAAAAACTTTTGTCTCTAAATACAGTCACATTTTGAGGTACTGAGAGCTAGGACTTCAATACTGGAATTTTAGGGGGTGTAGGGGCACAGTTCAGCTCATAACAGAAAGCTGTGTGAGAACCTGTGTTTTGAAACTTTGCATAAAGCAGCCACTTGATTAGTGCTAGTTTGGTATGTTGGCGTGTTTTCAGAATCACTAACATCAAAAAGAACACAAATAACAAATGTTGGTGAGGACATGGAGTAAACGGAGAGCTTGTGCACTGCTGGTGGGAATGTAAATTGGTGCAGCTACTGAGGAAAACAGTATGGACGTTTCTCAAAAAATTAAAAATAGAACCACCTATAATAGAAAAAACAAAAACACTAATTCAAAAAGATACATGCACACCAACATCCATAGCAGTGTTGTTTACAATTGGCAAGATACAGAAGCAACTGAAATGTTCATCAACAGATGAATGGATAAAGAAGATGTGGTATATGTATATATATATATGTGTGTGTGGTGCATATATATATATATATATACAATGGACTACTGCTGCTGCTGCTGCTGCTAAGTCGCTTCAGTCGTGTCTGACTCTGTACAACCCCATAGACGGCAGCCCACTAGGCTCCTCTGTCCCTGGGATTCTCCACGCAAGAACACTGGAGTGGGTTGCCATTTCCTTCTCCAATGCTTGAAAGTGAAAAGTGAAAGTGAAGTTGCTCAGTCATGCCTGACTCTTAGCGACCCTGTGGACTGCAGCCCACCAGGCTCCTCTGTCCATGGGATTGTCCAGGCAAGAATACTGGAGTGGGGTGCCATTGCCTTCTCTGACAATGGAATACTACTCAGCCATAAAAAGAATGAAATTTTGCCATTTGCAGCAACAAATGGATGGACTGGGAGGGTATTATGCTAAGTGAAATAAGACATAGAAAGACAAATACTGTGTGATATCACTTATATGTAGAATCTAAAAATATAATAAACTAGTGAGTGTAACAAAAAAGCAAGCAGACTCATAGAGAACAAACTAGTGGTTACCAGTGGGGAGAGGCAAGGGCAATACAGGGGTAAGGAGCTAAGAGATACAAACTATTGGGTATAAAATAAACTAAAAGGATGTATTTTACAATGTGAAGAATATAGTCAATATTTTATAATAACTATGAAAGTGCAAGTTGCTCAGTCATGTCCGACTCTTTGCGACCCCATGGACTACACAGTCCATGGAAATTCTCCAGGCCAGAACACTGGAGTGGGTAGCCTTTCCCTTCTTCAGGGGATCTTCCCATCCAGGGATCGAATCCAGGTCTCCTGCATTGCAGGTAGATTCTTTACCAGCTGAGCCACAAGGGAAACCCATGAAAGGGAAGTTTATAATAACTATAAATGGAGTATAGTATTTAAAAATTGTGAATCACTATATTGTACACCTGTAACATACAATATTGTACAGCAGCTATGTGGCGCATTGGTAAAGAACCTGCCTGACAATTCAGGAGGCAGAGGAGACACAGGTTCTAGCCCTGGGTCAGGAAGAAGGAGGAGAAAATGGCAACCCACTCCAGTATTCTTGTCTGGGAAATCCCATGGACAGAAGAGTCTGGTGGATTACAGTCCATGAGGTTGCAAAGAGCTGGACACAACTGAGCACGCATGCATGCATACTTCAATATAAAAAGGAAAAAGAGGCTGATAACTTTGATATAAAAAGGAAAAAGAGTTTGATGTGTGTGGCTGCTCTCTATTTTGTTGAGGTGACTTATGGTTCATGAGTGGGTATGACGGCGGCTCTGTCTAAGCTGAACCAGCCTTGGGTTTCATTTCTGTCTAGCTCATGCCCAGCCTGGCTGCCCTCTGTGCCACCGCTGGAGAGGGGCACTGGAGGGCAGAACTGAGAATTTTTTTTTGGCTGTGATGCTACTGAATCGAAAATGAACTTGGTAAGTCTCCTCAGGCCACACAGCATTAGGGGTTTCAGGACATCATCCATCTGCTGTCTTACTGGTCACAAGCCCTATGTCACTGGGGCACAGGTTCACAATTGTCACGTTAGGAATGAAGGAAGGACTTCTCTGATGGTGGGTGGCTAAGACTCCATGCTCCCAGTGCAGGGAGCCTGGGTTCAATCCCTGGTCAGGGAACTAGATTCCACGTGCTGTAACTAAAGAACCTGGGTGCTACCACTAAGACCTGGTGCAGCCAAAAAGAAAAACAAAAAAAAAACCAAGAGAATGAAGGAAAATCTATCCTGAGTCACTGAGGTTGCCGGTGACATCTTTACAAAATAGCCTTTCATTGTTTGTTCAGTTAACACAAAAGCAAACAAAGAGCAGTGGTAACAACAACCACAAAAATGACGAAAGAAGGAGAGGGAGTGCCTGGTTCCAAAGGTGAGAAGAGCAAAAATCTCTCTGGAAAATTTATGTCCATCCCTGCTTCTGTCCCAGGACAGGGCAGCAGCAGCTCTGGCTTTGGGCTTTTCCTCTCTTATCTCAAATTTCCTGTTTCCAGGTTCCCATATCCTATAAATGCCATCACCCTCCATGGATTCCTCTGAGTGATGCCTCTGTGGCTCTCTGTCACTCAGAATGTCCCTCTGGCCAGGGTTCATGGCTGTGGGTAAGACCTGCCAGTTGGAAACCAGTCAATCCTAAGGGAAATCAACCCTGACTATTCAATTCATTGGAAGGACTGACGCTCAAGCTGAAGCTCCAATACTTTGGCCATCTGATGCGAAGAGCCAACTCATTGGAAAAGGCCTTGATGCTGGGAAAAACTGAAGGCCAAAGGAGAATGGGGTGACAGCAATGCACTGCATTGCATCACCAATTTAAGGGACGTGAAGCTGAGCAAACTCCGGGGAGAGAGTGAAGGATAGGGAAGCCTGGTGTGCTGCAATCCATGGGATCGCAGAGATGAACACGACTCGGCAACTAAACAACAAACAACAAGAACACCTCCTTCCAGAGAGAAGCAGGCAGAGGCTTTCAAGCTCATGAGCCGTTTGCCTGCAACCTTTGACCCCTTCTGTGCTCTCTTGGTTAACAGCAATTATCATTGTTCAAGAGACACACCACAGAGGTGAGTGTCCTCAGCTAAATGGGCTAAATGATGAGATGGAGGTGCAGATGTTTCTCTCGTACACAGCTCTGTCTATTACAACAGCATAAATGATGAATTTGAGCCCCCCTCAAAATGAGGCCTGAAACCTCAATGGAGGTGAGAAAGAAAGAAAATTTTAATTCTAGATTTTGGGAAAACAAAAATTTCTGGTTGTAATTTTGGATCCCCTTGATGGATGGATTTACTTCAGGTGGGGGATGTCAGAGGCTCAGGTGTGAGTGGCAGGGGGAGGGTGGCCACAGCTGCAGTGCAGACAGGCCAGATGGCTTGCCAGGAAGGAGCGAAAACTCGGGGAATTCTAATGATGAGCAGCCCTCAAAGAGCTTTCAGAGAGCGGACAGACGTGCTGGGGAGCCTGGGAGCCATTGCAATTAACATCTAGAAACAATTGTGGGACTTGCTTGCCTAAAATACAGACCTGGGCACTCTCAGTGTTTGGAGCATGCACTCAGGGCAAACAATCAAAGTAGTACATGGATGTATGCAAATACGCACACATTTCACACACACACACATATGTATATACACACATATATAGTACATGTTTGTTAAATGTATGTTGATTAGAATAAAATCAAATGGGGAGGAGACTGGAAGATCACAGGTTTTCCAAGTCTCCATCTTCAGTCCACTTCCCCACATTGCCACTGGGATCACGCCCCTGGCTGCCAATCTGGGAAGGGACCAACTTCTTGCTGCACCCAGCCCAGCCCAGGTGTGTTCTCTACTTTTTGTGTGAGCTGTGCCACCGAGGGAAGGTGAGCCTGTCACCTTTCTCAAGCTGCTGCTAGGCTCTCTCTTCTTGAGCTGTAAAGAGCCTAAGGTTTTTTGTTTTTTCCTATTAAATAGTATAAGACCACTTTAAATAGCCAGGTGAAGTGAAAATGTTAGTCACTCAGTCATGGCTGACTCTTTGCAACCCTATGGACTGAAGCCCTCCAGGTTCCTCTGTCCGTGGGATTTCCCAAACAAGATACTGGAGTGGGTTGCCATTCCCTTCTCCAGGGGATCTTCCCAATGCAAGGATTGAACCTGGGTCTCCTACCTTGCAGGTAGATTCTTTACTGTCTGTGTTACCAGGGAAACCCAAAAAGCCAGGGAGTCATGGTCAAGAGATGTTTTAGTATTTATGCAGAGTTCATGGAAAGGAGCTCACAGTAATCTTAGGAGTCTTACTAACCCTCAGGTTAGTGAGTATAAGTGTATGTGAGTGTGAGTGTGTGCGTGTGTGTAGGATGACAGAAAGGTTGGGAATAGGTTGGAAGGACGGCAGCATCTCTTTTTAAAACAAACAGAGTGGGAATTCCCCAGAGGTCCAGTGGTTAGGACTCTGTGCTTTCACTGCCGGGGGTGCAAGTTTGATCCCTGGTCTGGGGAAGGAAGTGGCACCCCACTCCAGTACTCTTGCCTGGAAAATTCCATGGATGGAGGAGCCTGGTAGGCTACAGTCCATGGGGTCGCAGAGTCAGACACGACTGAGTGACTTCACTTTCTTTCTTTCTATAGTTCCTTTTGGAGAAGGAAATGGCAACCCACTGCAGTATTCTTGCCTGCAGAATCCCATGGACAGAGGGGCCTGGTGGGCTACAGTCTATGGGGTTGCAGAGAGTCAGACACGACTGAGCAAATAACACACACACATACACAGGGAACCAATGTTCCACAGGCCACAAGTTGCAGCCCAACCCCCCCCCCCAAAAAAAAAAAAAAAAAAAAAACAAGACGAGGCTCTGAGCATTTGTGCTTTTGCATGGTTCCCAGTAAGAAAGTGTCTCTATAGTGGACTTCCAGTTGAGTGCTCTCTTGAGGGGACAGACCACATGAGGAGGAAGGGGGCTAGTTCCCCTCTTTTGCTGGCTGTGCTGAGGCTGTTCATTGAAAAGGATTTGAGAGGACAGGTAGAGAGGTGCCTTGTCACTCGGGAGGGTCTGCCTGCCAGCCCCCCACACCCCCTACCTGCTTCTCACCTGTGCTGGTGTCATCTTCAAACTGGACCACCCTCATCCTTGTCTAGTGAACTTATTTGACTCTGACCCCATAGCTACAGTGCAGTGCCAGGATACCCAACCAAAGCCCACATGATGAGAGCTGGGCTGCCCCGGGGGTGCTGGCCCCTGGAGTGCGGGATGCGGCTGGGGCTGCTTCTTCGAGGCTTTTCAGGGCTGCCTGGCTTGGCTGCTGTCATACTTGATAGCACAGGAGACGGAAGAGGGGACAAAAAGAATTCCTGCCGGGCTTGGGGTGTTACTGGAATGTTATTGACTGTCCCCGCATTTGGGTCTGTTCCTGGTCTCAGAGGAGAATCAGTAAACATGACCCCCTAAGTCTCAGTTTGAAAAGGAAAAAACCCACAAGACAGCAGGCTTTTCTCGGCAGCTTTTCCCTTTACCCACAGTACAGGTTTGTCGACTGTCTCACGTGGCCGCAGTTAAGCTGGTGCAGGTAGTCACTCCCTGATGTGGCTGGAGAATCTGCCTGCCGTTTTCCTTTTCCTGTCACCGCTGCCCCTCTCCCGTATCTATCGCTCCCAGGGAATTCTACAACATGCAATGGGGATGAGAAAAAAACACAGATGAACCCCCAAGGTTCTACAGTCCACAGTGGTTTGGGAACACAGGGGACAGTCTAGCTGTTAAGCAGTCATGATCCTGGGCTTTGATGGGTGTGTCAACGACAAATGGGCACTCGGTATGGGTGCTTGCCATCTGCCTCTGCTGGGATTAAATCATGAGCTGCTGTAGCTGCTGACCTTCAACACCCCCACCCCGCCACCCCGAATGGAGTTCAGGGTGGAGAGCAGAAGTGAGGAACTCTGCTCAGGGAAAAAGTGGCAGGACAGGTTTTCAGATGGTCAGATATATTCAGGAGCCAATTTTATGAGCCCAATTCTTGTATCTCCTCATATCTAGAGAGCACTGTAATCCTTCATGGTGACGACTGTTCCTCAGGACTAGCAAAGCTTCATGAAACCAGTAGAAACCTTCTGGGGAAATATGTGCTTGATGGCATGTACTCCCCCATCACCAAAATCTCATATAGATCTCCCCACCCACTGCCTCTTTGGAGCAGCTTCTCGGAGGTATCTGAAGTATCATCTCCCAGGCTGCAGTCCTCATTTTGTCCCAAATAAAACTAAACTCTCAACTCTCACTTTGTGCATTTTTTTTAAGTCCACAGGTGTGTGAGAATGGAGGTGACAAAATAGCAGAGATAGTGGAGAACAGGTGGGGGACAACCGATGACAGCATTTAAGAGCAAAATCCCCCGCAAGGGGCTCATAGGCAGACCAGGATGTGGGCTCTGCAGAGGATTCTGGCTGGTCTGGCCCTCTTGGCTCACTGTGCCAGACTGCCGGCCAGTGGTTACTGGGCGAGGAGCCTGGGCAGGGGATGAAGAGGAGAGGAAGCTGTGTGGGCGAAGCTGAGCTAAGCAGAGAACGGGTGAGGGGTGGGAGAGGCCAGAAATCAGAAATGAGAGTGCAGGAGGGCAAATATGAGGAAGTGAAACTGTGGGGTTTGCAGAGAGGCATTGTGATTTGGGGGCAGGAGACCTGGGTCTCACCTCTGCCCTTTATGAGCTGGGGAGCCTTGCAAAAGGGACTTACCCTCTCTGAGCCTCCATTTTGCCATCTTGAAAATGGAGCCGATGATCATTTCCACCCCCTCTCCTTCATAAGGCTGGTGTGAGAATTAAACAAAGACATGAAGACTCTGTGAGACAAAACTCAGGCTAACACACTCCTCAGCCAAATAGTCGGTTGGGTCAACAAATTGGGTTGAAGGAAGAACTAAATAGAAGCATAGAAAACAGAACATAGAGAAAAGATGATTAATCCAAGTAAGCAGGAGGGGGCCAGGTGGAGAATTAAGGAAGAACCAAATGGTGCTGGTGCTGGTGGAGACGCCAGACTCACTTGAAAATGCAGAAGGAGTGACAGGGTCCATTGGTTGAACAGTAACACCCATGTTTAAGAGATGAGTGTTGGCTATTGTGCAAGTGAGTGGAGGCAGGGACAGGAGGAGGGTGGAAGTGGTGAGAGAAAGTCAAGCAGGAGTTTGCCTGAGGGAGGCTGAAAGCAGAGGCAGGAGGTCGCGCACGGATGGACAGATGGACAGACAGAGCCATTGTGGGTGGGGTACAGTGAACAGAGAGGCAGTTTGAGGCAGGGTACCTTAGTTGAAATTTGGGCTAGATGAAATCTTTATATCCAAAATGGCACTCTAAGGAATGGATGGATTGTTTTGTTTCAGGAGAGAAAGTCTTCATTGGTTTGTTTTGAATCCAACTATTTGGTTCAAACTGGAAGCTGAGTCACATGTAAGGGAGAGTCCCATGTCTAACTCGAGACAAAGGTCAAGCTTCTGTGATCCAGTGCCATCAGCAGCAAAGGAAGGGCCTCGGCGAGGAGGTGACAGCATTGTTCAGCCTTTCAGGAGGGGAGCCAGCGAAAATGGGGTGATTGTAGTTGATTTAAGGGGTAAAAGTTGAGAGGCAGAGGACAACCAAGGTTGAAAGGGCTTCTCTGAGAGGCCCTTTTGTTCCTGGGCAAGACGTCGCTACTGCTGGGTTCAAGGGGAGAAGGAAGGATGATGGATTACCAATGAACCTATGAAGAATGAGGCAAAGCAGCATGAAACCATTTGTTTGGGCTTTATAGATTTTCTAATAAAAACGTCAAGGTTTTTTCACACCATTTTGAAAATGTCATCAAATGCAAAACAGTCCTCCTTGTGCCAGTGACAAAGGCTGCATTTCCAATGGTAAATTCCAGCCTGAGATGCAGTCACCAAGTTTCTCAGGTTTGCCTCCAAGTCAAACCAGGGGTCAGGGTTGGTCCAGGACCCTTCAGGGTGACCCTTCACAGTAACTGACCCCTCCCCATAGAGCCCAGAACTTTCCTGACCATGAAGTATTGGGGGAGGGAGTAAGGCTTAGTGTTTGGGAACATCCCTGAGAACAGGTCCACTTCTGAGCTACGTTTGGGGACTGAAGTGTGTATCTCTCAGTTATTTCTGACTCAGATTATTTCTGATGTTGTCATTAAAAAAAAAATCTTTCAATGGACTTTCTTGTCTCTAGACTCCCCTCCTTGCCTCATACTGTTCCTTGAAATTATTATTTTTATTAAGTATTATTATTTGAATGCATCTTTAATCGGGTGACATCCCAGCTCAAAGACTTTCAATGGTTCACCTTTGCCTATTTTTGGTTTTCATTTTCATAACATTTTAAGGTAACCTAAGAAATCCAAAGATATCATTATGAAGTATAATCCACATTAGAAGGATGAATAAGATATTTTATAACCTTTCTTTGTATTGAGTTTCAAACCCAGTGTGTGTTGTCCCATTATAGCCCATCTCAGGTGGTGCTAGTGGTAAAGAACCCTCCTGACAATGCGGGAAATATAAGAGACTCGGGTTCTATCCCTGGGTCAGGAAGATCCCCTGGAGAAGGAAATGGCAACCCACTTCAGTATTCCTGCGTGGAGAATCCCATGGACTGAGGAGCCTGGTGGGCTACAGTCCATACGGTTGCACAGAGTCAGACACAACTGAAGCAACTTACCATATAGCACACACAGAATTTTAAAATTCAATTTTATCAGATATATTTCATCTGTGTTTAGATTTCCTAGGGTTGACAGTTGTAAGAGAAGATCCACAAACCAAGTTGTCTAAACATGCCTCAAACATTTTCAGTAACTGAATCAAACATCAGGTTTAAGAGCTGAATTTACATTAGTTAAGTTTGAATCAAAGAACAGAAATCTCACCCTTGTTGCAGAGTAGCATCCCACGGTAAGGCTGGACCACTCACTCCTCTTTGCCTTTTATATCAACTGCAAACTCCTGTGACTGGCTTTCTGTCCCTAACTCCACTGCAGCCTTATCTTCTGCAGTTGCTGGGCATGGGCCTCATACTCCAGCCAAACTCATCCAGCCTCTGCCCCATCCCTCCACATTTCCTGTTTTCCACTGCAGGGTCTCTGTCACCCCCTTCATCCAGGGCATTTTTCCCTTCACACCATCTTTGCCTATTAAAATCCTGCTGTTCCTTCCAGATTTATCTCAGAAGCCACTTCTTCCATGAAATCTGTCCTGATTTTCTGAACTGTGAGTCTGTCAACTGTGATTTCTCCTTCTCTTTTTATACTTCAAAGCACACTGGGGCCAGGACTTCCCTGGCCTTCCAGTGGTTAAGACTTCACCTTCCACTGCAGGGGGGCATGGGTTCAATCCCTGGTTAGGGAACTAAGATCCCGCATATTGCGATCCATGGCCAAAAAGTATTAAAAAAATCTTTTAAAAAAGAACATTGGAGCCTCTAATTAATCCATGTTGATCTATATCTTAATCTAATCCAAGATGCTCATCTCCTCAGCCTCACACATTTTCCAGCCCCTACACCCCATCACCTGCACTAAAGCCTCCTTGAGTTGCCTCCTCCTTGTGGGCCACCAGGATTAGGGAAGAGTGAAAGCTTTCCATTTGGAGTCAGTCTTCTTTTGGGGTTCATCTCTGTTAAGTTGACTTGGTAAAAGGGCCATAGATGGAAAAAAGAAAAGAAGAAAATGGGCAGAGCAGTTGGGTTTTGACCTTGGTCTGCTCTAGCTCATCAGATGGGCCAAACCACATCTAACTTTGGGGGATGTCTCTCTCCTGGGCCGAGAGGCAGAGGCCAGATAGGGAGCTGCAGATAGACGGTCTTCCTTCCCTGGCAGGTCCTCTGCAGCTCCAAGGAAAAAGCTTAAAAGACAAAAAGGAGAGGGGGTTTCTGAAGGGACTGTCTCACATGTGGGGCTTCTAGTGGGGCTCATTCTAGGAGGGTCGTGGTCCAAGCACTTCCTTTCAGATCCTCTGAGTGGGAGGGATACTAAACATAGGAAGGGCTTACTTCCGTGATGCAGGCAAACACAGGAATTACACTCCTTGACTTAAAACAAAAAAACCAGTATGGATCTGGGGCAAAGCCAGCAGAAGGCAGTCAGGGTCACCCATGTTCTGTGGGGATGCTGTGGTCAACTCAGCAGGCCTACCAGCTTCTGATCCCTGCAGCCACCAAGTGTCTGTGGTTAGATTATCAAGTCTTGGCAAGAGCTTTCCAGGGTGCAAAACACTTGGAGAATAATAATAAGAAGAAAGCAGCTCCTGGATGGGATTCTCATGGGGGCAGGAAGTCGCTGCTAGGATAACAGGCCATAGCTTAGTCTGTTAGCCCAGAATTTGATGGTTCAGTCCTAGATGGACCAGTGGTTCACGGTAGAAACCTGAATGCATCCACCTCATGTCCAAGTTTTCCACATGTAGATGGGATTGCAACCTGTCATTTCTGGCAACCTGGGCAAATATGACTGATTTAGCTTCAGGCTGGAAAGAAATACAGCTCCCTTCCTTTCTCTCCTTTCCTCCTTCCCTCCCTCCCTTCTTCCTTCCTTCCTGCAACAGATATTTATTAAGTGCCTGCAATAACCAGGATATAGCAGCAAGCGAAACAAACTCCCTGACCTTATACACATGCTAGCAATAGCTAGATAAGCAAAAACATTTTAATAATAAAAATGTAAAATATTTACTTAATAACATAATAAAAATAAAATATCATATAATACTTGTATGTAATATATAATCTGTATTGTATGTAAATATAAAATAATAGATGAAATTATTATTTTATGTAGTACTTTATATATATATACAGACACACACACACACACATATATGAATGCATGCTCAGTCGTTCAGTTGTGTCCAACTCTTTTGTGACCCCATGGGCTGTAGCCCACCAGGCTCCTCTGTCCATGGGAATCTCCAGGCAAGAATACTGGAGTAGATTGCTATTTCCTTCTTCAGGGATGTTCCCAATCCAGGGATCAAACCTGCATCTCCTGTATTGGCAGGCAGGTTCATTATCACTGAGCCACCTAGGAAGCCATAGATATATATATATTTGGAACCTCCAAGGAGCGGCTGCTGTGCAGGCGCAGGAGGGCGGAGAGGAGCTACTCCACGTTCAAGGTCAGGAGGGGCGGCCCTGAGAAGATACCCCTCGTTCAAGGTAAGGAGCAGCGGCTGTGCTTTGCTGGAGCAGTCGTGAAGAGATACCCCACGTCCAAGGTAAGAGAAACCCAAGTAAGACGGTAGGTGTTGCGAGAGGGCATCAGAGGGCAGACACACTAAAACCATAATCACAGAAAACTAGCCAATCTGATCACACAGACCACAGTCTTGTCTAACTCAATGAAACTAAGCCATGCCGTGTGGGGCCACCCAAGATGGCCGGGTCATGGTGGAGAGGTCTGACAGAATGTGGTCCACTGGAGAAGGGAATGGCAAACCACTTCAGTATTCTTGCCTTGAGAACCCCATGAACAGTATGAGAAGGCAAAATGATAGGATACTGAAAGAGAAACTCCCCAGGTCGGTAGGTGCCCGATATGCTACTGGAGATCAGTGGAGAAATAACTCCAGAAAGAATGAAGGGATGGAGCCAAAGCAAAAACAATACCCAGTTGTGGATGGGACTGGTGATAGAAGCAAGGTCCAATGCTATAAAGAGCAATATTGCATAGGAACCTGGAATGTTAGGCCCATGAATCAAGACAAATTGGAAGTGGTCAAACAGGAGATGGCAAGAGTGAATGTCGACATTCTAGGAATCAGCGAACTAAAATGGACTGGAATGGGGGAATTTAACTCAGATGACCATTATATCTACTACTGTGGGCAGGAATCCCTTAGAAGAAATGGAGGAGCCATCATAGTCAACAAAAGAGTCCGAAATGCAGTACTTGGATGCAATCTCAAAAATGACAGAATGATCTCTGTTAATTTCCAAGGCAAACCATTCAATATCACGGTAATCCAAGCCTATGCCCCAACCAGTAATGCTGAAGAAGCCGAAGTTGAATGGTTCTATGAAGACCTACAAGACCTTTTAGAACTAACACCCCAAAAAGATGTCCTTTTCATTATAGGGGACTGGAATGCAAAAGTAGGAAATCAAGAAATATCTGGAGTAACAGGCAAATTTGGCCTTGGAGTACAGAATGAAGCAGGGCAAAGGCTAATAGAGTTTTGCCAAGAGAACGCACTGGTCATAGCAAACACCCTCTTCCAACAACACAAGAGAAGACTCTACACATGGACATCACCAGATGGCCAACACCGAAATCAGATTGATTATATCCTTTGCAGCCAAAGATGGAGAAGCTCTATACAGTCAGCAAAAACAAGACCCGGAGCTAACTGTGGCTCAGATCATGAACTCCTTATTGCCAAATTCAGACTTAAACTGAAGAGAGTAGGGATAACCACTAGACCATTCAGGTATGACCTAAATCAAATCCCTTATGAATATAGAGTGGAAGTGAGAAATAGATTTAAGGGACTAGGTCTGATAGACAGAGAGCCTGCTGAACTATGGACAGAGGTTCGTGACATTGTACAGGAGACAGGGATCAAGACCATCCCCATGGAAAAGAAATGCAAAAAGGTAAAATGGTTGTCTGAGGAGGCCTTACAAATAGCTGTGAAAAGAAGAGAAGCAAAAAGCAAAGGAGAAAAGGAAAGATATTCCCATTTGAATGCAGATTTCCAAAGAATAGCAAGGAGAGATAAGAAAACCTTCCTCAGCAATCAATGCAAAGAAATAGAGGAAAACAACAGAATGGGAAAGACTAGAGGTCTCTTCAAGAAAATTAGAGATACCAAGAGAACATTTCATGCAAAAATGGGCTCAATAAAGGACAGAAATGGTATGGACCTAACAGAAGCAGAAGATATTAAGAAGAGGTGGCAAGAATACACAGAAGAACTGTACAAAAAAGATCTTCATGACCCAGATAATCACAATGGTGTGATCACTCACCTAGAGCCAGACATCCTGGAATGTGAAGTCAAGTGGGCCTTAGAAAGCATCACTATGAACAAAGCTAGTGGATGTGATGGAATTCCAGTTGAGCTATTTCAAATCCTGAAAGATGATGCTGTGAAAGTGCTGCACTCAATATGCCAGCAAATTTGGAAAACTCAGCAGTGGCCACAGGACTGGAAAAGGTCTGTTTTCATTCCAATCCCTAAGAAAGGCAATCCCAAAGAATGCTCAAACTACCACACAATTGCACTCATCTCACACGCTAGTTAAGTAATGCTCAAAATTCTCCAATCCAGGCTTCAGCAATACATGAACCGAGAACTTCCAGATGTTCAGGCTGGTTTTAGAAAAGGCAGAGGAGCCAGAGATCAAATTGCCAACATTCGCTGGATCATCGAAAAAGCAAGAGAGTTCCAGAAAAACATCTATTTCTGCTTTATTGACTACGCCAAAGCCTTCGACTGTGTGGATCACAATAAACTGTGGAAAATTCTGAAGGAGATGGGAATACCAGACCACCTGACCTGCCTCTTGAGAAACCTGTATGCAGGTCAGGAAGCAACAGTTAGAACTGGACATGGAACAACAGACTGGTTCCAAATAGGGAAAGGAGTGTGTCAAGGCTGTATATTGTCACCCTGCTTATTTAACTTATATGCAGAGTACATCATGAGAAACACTGGGCTGGAAGAAGCACAAGCTGGAATTAAGATTGCCAGGAGAAATATCAATAACCTCAGATATGCAGATGACACCATCCTTATGGCAGAAATTGAAGAGGAACTAAAAAGCCTCTTGATGAAAGGGAAAGAGGAGAGTGAAAAAGTTGGCTTAAAGCTCAACATTCAGAAAATGAAGATCATAGCATCTGGTCCTATCACCTCATGGGAAATAGATGGGGAGACAGTGGAAACAGTGTCAGACTTTATTTTGGGGGGCTCCAAAATCACTGCAGATGGTGACTGCAGCCATGAAATTAAAAGACGCTTACTCCTTGGAAGGAAAGTTATGACCAACCTAGATAGCACATTAAAAAGCAGAGACATTACTTTGCCAACAAAGGTCCGTCTGGTCAAGGCTATGGTTTTTCCAGTGGTCATGTATGGATGTGAGAGTTGGACTGTGAAGAAAGCTGAGCGCCGAAAAATTGATGGTTTTGAACTGTGGTGTTGGAAAAGACTCTTGAGAGTCCCTTGGACTGCAAGGAGATCCAACCAGTCCATCCTGAAGGAGATCAGTCCTGGATGTTCATTGGAAGGACTGATGCTGAAGCTGAAACTCCAGTAGTTTGGCCACCTCACGCGAAGAGTTGACTCATTGGAAAAGACCCTGATGCTGGGAGGGATTGAGGGCAGGAGGAGAAGGGGACGACAGAGGATGAGATGGCTGGATGGCATCACCAACTCGATGGGCATGAGTCTGAGTAAACTCCGGGAATTTGTGATGGACAGGGAGGTCTGGCGTGCTGCGATTCATGGGGTCGCAAAGAGTCGGACACAACTGAGCAACTGAACTGAACTGAACTGATTTGGAACAGAGCCATCAATCTGAAGAACTGATGCTATCACCTGAGTGGATAGCACTGGGACAGAGTCCTGGATGAGACAAGAGTGACATTGGGGGAAGTGTCACCTGCAGAGGAAGCTTTGAGTCAGTCCCCTGGCAGCTGCATGACCCGGAGCAAGGCGATAACTTCTGGGAAGCTTGTTTCCATGGTTTAAAATAAAGCTTAAAGCTAAGCCCTACTGGGGGTGGTGGGGGAAGCTTCCCAGGTGGCTCAGTGGTTAAAAAAAAAAAAAAAAAAAAAAGGTCACCTGCCAATGCAGGAGCTGCAGGAGCTTCAGGTTCGATCCCTGGGTCCGGAAGATCCCCAGCAAGAAGAAATGGCAGTATTCTTGCCTGGAGAATCCCGTGGACTGAGGAGCCTGGTGGGTTACAGTCCATGGGGTCTCAAAGAGTTGGACTCTACTGAGTGACTGGGAGATTAAATGCAAGAAAGCCTGGGGAGGCCTGGCCCCCTGTATGAACTGGACCAGGTGGGTGCTATCTGGCTGAGGGCTCATCACCCCACTCTTCCTCGGGACCAGGGCATCCCTCAATCTCTCTGGGGCTCTTTCTCAATCCATACAAGGGGGAAACAACCCTGCGCCCCTCCTCAAAAGAATGCAAAAGGGCGGGGGAGGTAGCAAGTGCAAAAATGCTTTGACCCAGCCCTAGGATAAAGGTCTGCGGAGAATTGGAGCACAGGGGACAGGACGCCCTCCCCCCGGGGCGTCGGGGCGAGGCCTCCAGCACCTGGACGGGTTGAGACCCAGATGGAGGGAGCCGGATTTGCCCGCCCGGGAAAAGGCTGGGACGAGAGCCAGTCCCGGGCGGAGGCACAGCAGAAGGGCGGCTCCGGTGACCGCCAGGAAGCAGCAAAGCGGCAACACAAACAGGAAGCGGGACCGCGGATGAGGGGATGGGGCCCCGCGAGCGCCGGGAAGAGCCAGGAGAGGTGGTGAGGGCGGCCCGCCCCCGCCCCCCATGCTGGGGGAGCAGGACCGGGGGTGGGGTGGGGGGGCGGCTGTCAGCCCAGGGATCCTAGGGAGACCGACATCCTTATCTAAGTACCTAGTAATGCGCCTTCTTACACGTTAAAAAAAACAACAAAAACCCCGAAAAACAGAGAGCTTCTGTGTTGCAGTTCTCTTCCCCCTAACTCTGTCGGGAAAGGGTTTTTCTACTTTCTTCTTACCCACTTGGGCTTTCCTGGTGGCTCAGCGGTAAAAAACCTGCTTGCCAATTCAGGAGACTGAGGGTTTGATCCCTGGGTAGGAAAGATGTCCTGGAGAAAGGGCAACCCACTCGGGTATTCTTGCCTGGGAAATCTCATGGACAGATGAGGCTGGCGGGCTACAGTCCATAGAGTCGACAAAGGGTGGGATACGACTTAGCGACCCAACAGGAACTTAACCACTTAGGCATCTATCTTTCATTAGTGAAATAGCATTGCATCCCTGCCTGCCATCACCCTCTGCTGATTCTGGAGGCGGGGCACCGGGGTGGGGCGGGGGGGCGCCTGCCTGGTTATTAGGAACCTGCCTAGAAGGGGCATCTAGCAGATGATTGACTCCCAGTGAGAACAGGATCTGCATGGAAAATAACAAGAGTGGGTTGCAGATTGATTCATGGAACTGAGCACGGAGCGGCCCAAACTCCATCCTTTCTTCCGAGTTCCATCTCCGGTCTCTTGTCAGTCTCAAAATTGATAGAGCAGCCTGAAGCCATTGAATAGAGTTATGTGGGCAATCATCTTTCTAATTCTTGCACAGAGGTGCCAATATGTCAGGAGGACCCAGGCAAGGGGACAATGGGGTGGCTTTATTTCGCATGATGACAAGCAAACACTTGAATAGAAAGGAGCTCATGAGCTTTGCAGCAGCAGGGAAAAAAGAGAAGGCCCCTGCATGGATGCCTGGCTCCACTCCAGTAGCCCTGCACAGTGAAAAAAGGGGACTGCTAACAAAAAGGTCATTCAGTGGCTCCCCCATCAGCCTCAAAGGTAACAAGTATGGATGGAGCTTCCCTGGTGGCTCAGAGGGTAAAGAATCTGCCTGCAATGTGGGAGACCCAGGTTCGATCCCTGGGTGAGGAAGATCCCCTGGAGAAGGGCATGGCAACCTACTCCAGGATTCTTGCCTGGAGACTCCTGTGGACAGAGAGGCCTGGTGGGCTACAGTCCATGGGGTCTCAAAGAGTCAGATACGACTGAGGGATTATAACCCCCACACACACATGGATGGAGCAGATGTCAGAAGATAGAGCACTGTTTTGGAAAACTGCCGAGATATTTAGAAACAGCACTTTCTTATGAACCTGAGCATGATGCTGAAGGTCCTTTAAAATCAAATGTCCCAGGTGCCACCTGTATCTAACAGGGCGATAGGATGAGTGCCCGCACGCCCACTGCTACTGGAAGTGCTCTTAAGAAACAGCCTGGACTGATTGTTCTGGCACAAACAAATCACAGACTAATTTACGTATTCCTGCAGCTGCACCCCAGCCCAGGCGAGGAGTCGGCCAATTCACAGTTGACTAGTGCTGCCTCGTTCTTTGCAGATTTTGGCATTTAACTGTAATTAAGATTTATTGTTCACTAGCTCACAGGTCAGGGCAAGCATGACAATATGGGTAACTTTTCTGTTTACTAGTAAAATGTCTGGCAGGGAGGGGAAGCCTCAAACCTTCCAAGCAGAACTTGACAGAAATAAATAGCACCTCTCCACTCCAGGACGGGCGCATGACCGATTTTAATCAGACACGAGGGTTCTCTTTAAGGGAGGGCAGGGAGAAATCAGCAAGAGCTAGTGAAGTGTGCTGTTGCTTTTGCACCAGAAGGGGATGGGCTGGAAGCCAAATCAATTATTGCTGATCTTCTGGATTTGGGGAAGGGACAGTCTGCCCAGTGTGGGAGGCCGGGATGGATGGAGACCTTGATGCCGACAAAGGTGCTGTGGAGACTGAGATCTGCCAGTCTTCACAGCCCGTCCTTGCCACCGAGAGGAGCATCCTTGCTCATCTCTCCCCGCTCTCAAGGATGCCCTTGGACCAAATCAGGTGGCTGGTGGAGGAGGGAGGCAGGTTTCAGCAGTCAGTGACTGTTCACCTGTTTCTGCAGTCTGTCTGCTGAGGTCCTGTGTGGGTGACCCACGACACAGTGGGTGTGAATGAACCAACGGTCTGTAAGCAGACGGATGAAGAAGGGCATCACATCCCTCCTGGTTGACTAGAAGGCAGAAATGCTGAATCTAATGTCCTTCAGCTTCCTCGCATCTATAATTTATTGTCTATTATTGTTTGTCCTCCATGGGGTCTCTTTGTCAGTGCCTATGTGAAATAAGAAAACATTACTCACATGAACCAGAGATTTAGACCCTGAGCTTGCTCTGTTTCTCTTGCCTCCTGATAGAGGATGGAAAAGAAAGACAAACCCTTTGCTCTATAGTAACATCATTGACTCCAGAATATGATTTTATATGATTTTGTAAACATATCTTTGTATATCACTCTAAACTGTACACCATTCAGATGGTGGCTTATGAAAATGCATACAATATTTTAGGAAAAAATTAAAAGTAAATGAAGGAAAAATTGCATGATTCCTGGGATCCTCCTGTTTCATGTTGTCTATTAATATTCCAGGTACCATCATGGACGTTAAAGACAGTGAGTTCTGGTCTCAGCTATCCAGGACTTCCCCCGTTGCTTTAATTAGACGTCGGATCTTGAGATTCTAAGAAGTATAAGAGAGGTTTTTTTTGGTGTTGTGAGGAGACTGTAAAAGCAAGTATCTTTCCCAAAGGTAAAAGGGGGAAGGATGGGTGTGAAATTCATGTCAACGGTGGATAGAGACAAAATCTGAAGAAAGATTTAAAAGAAAACTTCATAAATATTTTACCAACCAAAGGTGTTTTCTAGTCCTAGACACCAGATTTCTAGTCTCGTGGAATTCAGTTCAATGACAGTGATGCTGAATCACAGGAGAGGAAAATACAATTCCAAGAGGGTAGATCCTAATATTTAGATCTAGTTGTTAGTGGGGTTTTAGCCACTTAAAGGAAAGTAAGACCCACCTTTCACTAAAGTCGCTATCACTCGTTTGATTTTCAGATCTTGCCAGCATTCCTGTCGCCCAGGGACACTGAGAAAGGCACAGGGAGGCTGAAGGGAGTCTCAACTTGACCGTAAATGTGAGCCTAGCGTACGGAGCCAAGGGACTCTGGTCCTTGGTGATGCTCTGCAAGGTGGTCTCGGGGAATACAGACATCACTCCAGAGCTTCCCGAGTTGCTGATCTAAGCAAAGCACATTGGTAAACTTGGGCCTGGGCTGGCCTGGACGCAGACGGGCATAGAAAATGACGTGGAGGATGCTACAGCCATTTAACAGACAGGACATAGTGGAGCCCACTGCTCTTGGGTCCAAACAATGGGAGGAGGAGAGAGGGAGCCACAGCGGCTCGGAACAGGTGGCCAGCTGGAGGAGGCTCGCTCTACTTTCATCCAGGGGCTTTGTGGAGGAAGTGGGGTCTCAGGAGCTAGTAGAATGATTGCAGGAGACAGCTTGATGAAATGGGATGGGGCAGGATTCCAGGCTCAGGGACTCCTGCCCAGAACGAAGGGAACTTGAAGGAGGGAAGATGCTTAGCTGAAGGGGCAGTGGGAAGAACTCCAAGGAAGGAAGTGGAGGAATGGGCTGTAATGTAGCTGAGTGGCTTGGGTTCTTGATGTGTGCTCAGTCACTCAGTTGTGTCCGACTCTTTGTGACCTCATGGACTGTAGCCCACGAGGGCCGTCTGTCCATGGGATTATCCCAGCAAGAATACTAGAGTGGGTTGCCATTTCCTTCTCCAGGGGATCCTCTCAAACCAGGGATGGAACCTGCATCTCTTGTGTCTCCTGCATTGGCAGGCAGATTCTTTACCACAGGGCCAGAAGCCCCTCTTGATGCGTATAGGAGACCCTTACCCTCTCAACACAATCGCAGCCTCCCCATCTTTGCTGAAAATGTAATTATTTGTTATATACTTTTTTATAACAATGAATACTAGTTTATAACAATGTATACTTGTTATAGTCTCTGCATTTATGCTTTGTTTCTTAAGAATAATATTATATCCGTATTAGTCATCATATTCTTAATGCAATGGTCAAGAATGAGAGAGGATTCTCCCAGATTAGGGAGAAAATGGATCAGAACCCAGGGAAAATAACTCCATTGTTTGAAAATTTTAAAAATGTGTTTAAAGAAGAGGAGCATGGAGTAATTATTATTTTGTGAGACACTAACCACTGAGAATTTCCTTTTACAGGGAGAAAGGTAAACAATAGTTTTCTGTCTTCCAGGAAGAAGCATGGAATCATCAGAGATTTTGGGGTGCTTTAAGCAGATACTGTGGTGGTGGTGGTTTGGGCTCCTGTGGTGGCTCGGTTGGTAAAGAATCCACCTACAATGCAGGAGACGTGGGTTCACTCCCTTAGTGGGGAAGATCCCCTGGAGAAGGAAATGGCAACCCACTCCAGTATTCTTGCCTGGGAAATCCCATGGACAGAGGAGCCTGGCGGGCTACCCCTCCACCTCCCACCACGGGGGTCACCAGAGTCAGAATTAGCCCTTAAAAATACCGTAGGAATGTCAACGCCCATTGATAGTGTGTGAGAGACTGGCTATCTTCCAATGCCCTTCCCAGGAATAGAAGTTATCAGTACTTATGACGTCACAGGCCAAGAGCTGGTGTGGTGTTTTTATCCCAGTCTTCTCTGACTGTGAGGATAAGCCCTACCCCAAATCAAAATCCCTGTCTAGATTGAACTCTCTCATCTATTTGACCACTTGCAACTCTTCTGTGAATTGCCTGTTCAACCCCCTTGCCCATTTTTCTACTAGGTGCTTTATCATTTATTATTTTGCAGAAGTCTTTTGTGTATTAGGGACACACAGCTCATGCAAAAGAGCTTTCATGCCATTATACCCTGGTCTGCATTCAGTAGAACTGATTTTCTTTTTCTTTCTTTAATTTTATTTTATATTGGGGTACAGTTGATTAACAATGTTGTATCAGTTCCAGGTGTACAACAAAGTGATTCAGTTATAATATATCCATATATCTATTCTTTTTCAATACTTTTCCCATTTAGGTTATTACAGAGTATTGAGCATAGTTCCCTGTGCGATACAGTAGGCCCTTGTTGCTTATCTGTTTTAGATATATTAATAGGCGTGTCTCCATGTCAATCCCAAACTCTCCATCTATCCCGTCCCCTCAGCCCTTCTCCCTGGTAACTGTAAGTTTTGTCTGTAAGTCTGTGACTCTAGAACTGCTTTACTTAATTTGCCAATTTAACAGTCTAAAAAGGCCATTTCAGAGTTTTTGTTTATGTTTGTTTGCTTATTAATGGGATTGAACATTTTATTAGAAATTTACATTTCTTTTGCAAATATCCCTTTGCCCATTCTGGTGGGCAGGCGCTGACAGTGTTTTTGTTACTGTTTTGTAGGCTATGAGCCCAGGGTCTCAAATTTGTGGTAAATAATTTGTCGCTCAAATTTTAGGTACTCAGGTATCCGTGAGCTTTTTTGCTGTGCTTGCAGGGGGACTTCTAGCTTTGTGGACAGAGTGGGGAGAAGGTATATGTTTCAACACTGACTTGTATTCTCCTTAAATTTAGAAATCACACAGAACTTTGCAACAAGTTGGCCCTTCTGCCAGCTCTCGCCCCTGCCTCTGCCTGATGGCACCCCATCCTCGCTAGCTCCGTGCCCTGTCATTCGCTGTCACTGTTAACCTCTCCATCTCTGGTCCTCACGAGATGAGATAAGCCACATGCAGTGCAGGGTCTGTGTGGGGGAGGGGCTTCTTAACCGCATCCTGACATTTCATTAAGGTGCCAGCACACACCTGGTTGGGATGAGTTCAGCCCGAGGTCTCTGAATCTGTGACATCAGTTTCCGGCCACACCTCTCCTGGGACATCAGTCTCACAGGAGACCCAGGACTTCTCTCCGGAGGCTGAATCGCAGCCCCAACACCCAGCTCACGAGGATGTGTGTGTGTCCTCTTCTGTCCACTTCTCCGACAGCGGCTGTGGAAACACACACTTAGCTTGGGCACCTCCCAGCCCAGCCAGGTCACCAGCAAGCTTCATGCACATGCAGGGGCTCAGCCCTGGGTGTGGGTACCCAGTGTATCAAAGCAACCCCACCGGCAAGAGCAGACTGTGTCACGACCCCAGGAGACAGGCCTGAGCACTTACTGTATACTTGGCACTTTACGTACTTTTCATTTTTTGATTTCCACAACCCAGCAGCATAGCCATTTGTGTTTAAAAGTGAAGCCATGAGACTTCCCTGGTGGTCCAGTGGTTGAGAATACACCTGCAGTGCAGGGAGTTTGGGTTTGATCCCTGCTCGGGGAACTAAGGTGCCATGTGTCTCAGAGCAACTAAGTCTGAGTGCCACAACTACTGAGAAGTCCATGAGCGGCAACTGAGACCCTGCTGCTGCTAAGTCGCTTCAGTCGTGTCCGACTCTGTGTGACCCCATAGACGGCAGCCCACCAGGCTCCCCCGTCCCTGGGATTCTTCAGGCAAGAACACTGGAGTGGGTTGCCATTTCCTTCTCCAATGTGTGAATGTGAAAAGTGAAAGTGAAGTCAATCAGTCGTGTCCGACTCTTAGCGACCCCATGGACCACAGCCCCCCAGGCTCCTCTGTCCATGGGGTTTTCCAGGCAAGAGTACTGGAGTGGGCCGCCATTGCCTTCTCCGAACTGAGACTCCAAGCAGCCAAAAATAAATAAATTAAATATTTCAAAAAATTAAAGTGAAGCCATTGGGAAATGAGCAACATTAAGGAAACTGAGCCAGCGTGCCGGCGATGGGTTTTGAACTCAGGTCTTCTGGCTGCAAAGTCTGCACGTGAAAGTTCCCGGTGGTGCCAGCCCTCTGCTGCTGCTGCTGGGCTTTCAGCCTGCAGGGCAGGTTCGGGGGCAGGTGGGGAGGGCAGAGTCGGTGTCCTGGGCGGGACTCCATGACCACACTTGGTACTGCCCACCCTTCTTGCCCTGTGCCCCCACCCCCATGCTGCCCACTCCCCACATCCACACCTGTCTTCACTCTGTCCTTTGTTTATCATTCATTACGCTGTCTGTTCACTGCCCTGTCCCCAACATCCAGGAAGGCATCTTGACTTTGCAAACAAAACATGTCCTGCTTGCCCTGGAAGACGGTCGTCTGGAGAGATTTCCTGCAGACAGCTGTGCTCATCACTGCTCGGAGCTCTTATAAACTGCAGTCACAGAGGGTGGCACTTCCTGCCGGGGAGGAACCTCGGCCTCCCCCTGACCTCTTTCATTTTCCCTTGCTGTCCATCTTGGAATCTCTCTCTCATTTGCATTGAGGGCCTCGTTCTGCCAACCTCAGTACGCCCGCCCGCCCACCCTCACCCCTTGTCCCAGGCAGGGAAAAGACAGCATGGTTTGGAGGAGGAGGCAGGGGACAGACAGTACAAGGCGGGCTGTGTCCACCTCCCAGTCCCCACTGGGCCATTTGGCTGCCCTCAGGCTGATCCTCCCCAGAACCACTCAGGGCCTCAGGCTGGCAACATTCCTCAGCTCCACTGGTCAATTACATCATCGAATAAATACAGGTGGAAGAAGCAGGGGTTCCTTCCGGGCCCCTTTCTAGAACCTTCCTTGAATGACATGATTCCTGTCCGCAGCTGCAGCTGCGTGTGTGTGTGTGTGTGTGTGTGTGTGTGTGAGGGTGCCACTTGAGACCACAGCCCCTCCTTCCCCAGCTCCAGACTGCGTTCTGCCTCGCTCCCTCCCTCCCTCTCTCTCTCTGAGGCCCTCAGTCACCCTCTGTCCAAGTTTTTAAAAGGGGAAGGATTGGGAAGCAAACCCAAACTCTGGTTTTTGAGTGGGGAGAAGCCTTTCACATGAAGAAATAAAAGAACATGCATTAATAGCTCAGAAAACAATGGTAATACTTAATTAACCTTTTGGAATGGCTTCTCTGCAAATGTGCACGTGTCAGCTCGTCCTCGGAACAGAAGGAGTGTGTGTGCCGCTGCCGAGATCAACAGGCTGGTCCGTGACTTTCTTCCATGGGGACTTCACGGTGTGTGTGGGGGGTTAGGGGTGGGGGGGGGTGGGGAGTAAGGCCCGCTCCCCTCCCCTGCCCCCAAATCCCTTGTTTTACTTCAAAAATGCGTGCGATCCAGCTGTCCTCGTCAGGGTTGGATGTGGCCTGTGGGGCTGCACAACTGAGAGCCCAAGTTGCAGCCTGTCCCCCTCCCCCGTCACTGCAACAGACAGATCGTAGGCTCCAGGGTGGGGGGGTTAGGTCTGCTGTCAGCAGAGATCAGCTCCAGGCCCTTGAAGCTCTCCCCAGGCCATGCATATCCATAGGACAAAGGGATCCCGCTCCTCTACAAGTATCCACTCTCTGGCTTTCCTAGTGATCTTTTTTTCTCTAAAAGGTGGCGTGCCCCTCTTGTGGTGTGACAGGAGGCATCCTGTCATGCAGAGAGCACTTGGGTTGGCTCATTAAAACATCACCTGGTTGAGGTAAATCAGCGTTGATGGGGTTATTTAAGGTATTCCGATTGTGGAGCTGGTGTGTTAGGCTGAGCAACTTGTTACTCCCATCATGGGCTAGATGGAAACCCCTCCTTTCTTGCTCTGCACCCCATACCTGCTTTAATGAGCAAGTCTCACAAGGTGATCAGAAGCCTGAGTTGATGGGTGGTGGCCGACAGTTTTCATTTTCTTTTATCAATAGCAGTAGCAGGAAGAGTGGGGGGGGGGTGGTATTTTGCTCTTTGGGACTTTCAGAAAATAGAGTTCTAACATCAAGAAAATGAATATGGAACACTTGATTTGTACTTTTAAACTATGTATCCATCAATCTAGCAGTAAGATGCATTTTGAAATCTTTAAAAAATTTCTCTAACTTGTGAAAAAAAAGACTTTTGTTGTTTCTTTTATGTCCTTTGAAACTTGGGGGAAAAAAGTTTGGGGATTTTAAGAAATACGGCCCATCTGCTCATCTTTGGGGAGAAATATTAAGGCTTATGAAGGCCTGGCTTCCCAGGTGGCTCAGTGATAAAGAATCTGCCTGCTAATGCAGGAGGCACAAGAGACACAGGTTCGATTCCTGGGTGAGGAAGATCCCCTGGAGAAAGGGATGGCAAACCAATCCAGTATTCTTACCTGGAAAACCCCATGGACAGAGGAGCCTGGTGGGCTATAGTCCATGGGGTCACAAATAGTCGAACACTACTGAAGCGACTTAGCGCGCGCACGCGCACACACACACTCACACACACACACACACGATACTATGGGGCCCTGCAGCCCACAGTGTCTTGTGTATGGGCTACGAACACAAAGAGGTTGATTTGGGGCCAGGGAGTAGCCTTCACCAAAGGCATCTTCATGATGCTGAAAACCAGAGGCCAACAAAACGCACTGAATAGCGAAGTCATCAGTGACTGATGATGGTGGGATCACCACCACGTGAAGGGATGTCTCTGCTGTCCCGGTGTTCAAGCCCATCTAATTCCCTCAGCTGCTAAACTATCACATTCAGCGATTAGCACTCTCGGAAAATCTAAGCTGACTCCCAGGAGGTGGAGGAAAAAACTGTGTATGTGCATATAGAAGACTAGAGACTCTCGTGTGTGTGTGTGTGTGTGTGTGTGTGTGTGTGTGTGTGTGCGTGCACACATTTGTGCCTGCAAGTGCTGAGGGTCTGAGCAGTTTTCTGAGATTCCCCAGAATACAGAAGGCTTGCAGTGCATATGGCAGAGCTGACAAGTACACCAGAAGGTGAGGAAGTGGCTGGAAGCAACGCTAATGCCACTCCATCTGGAAAGAGGGGGACTGTTGAGTACGTCTGGAAAGCATTATTTCTGCAAATAGCTCAACCTCTATCAACTTTCAGGCAGGGATCCCAATCCGCTGCCAAAATGAGATCTCCCTGACGGCTCTGTGGTGGAAAGAGGCCGAGCGAGCGAACGAGCAGCAGAAAGCAGGAAATCTGGGGGATGGCAGCCGGCGAAGGTACCACACTGCAAGCACCTGCCACACTCCAAAAAGACAGCCGGGGTTTCACATTGCATTAGGCCGGGGCTGTGCTCAGGGAGGGCCGAACCTGGTGGGATCTGGGCCTCGGCAGCCTTCTCCAACAATTTCTCACCCTTTTTGGGCTCAGAAAAGCCCCCGATACAGTTAGCCAAATGGCTTTCCTGCATCGATTTTTGTCCCCTTGGGTATTTTGGAGGAAATTAAATCCATGTGTTTCTGATTCCGTTGCCATTAGCACATGAAAATGCTGTTTTGTGAGAGTTATGGGATGCCGTGGGTGCCTTCTCGCGGTACCGCTAAATGCCATAAAACCTTCGAGCCAGACACGAAGGTGCGAGAAGCCGGGTGCGTTCTGCCACCGCCATTTCTCTGCCTCTCCCAGAAGGCGATGTGTTTTTGTCATTTGCATCCTTTCTGAATGTAGCACAACACGTCTTCTCGTGCCTACTAATCATCCATCATTTCCAGTTTGAATGAAGCCTTATTCGTGTGGATGATGAAAAACTGCCCTTAGCCACGAAGAGCTGGACAGGATTCCCACGTAAGCAGCCACCAAGACTGGGTTTGGTCTCCAAGTCTATGGGCTTTGAAAAAGGCCAGCTGACATGCACCCCCAGAAAGGCCCTCACAGGCTCTGCTCTGCAATGCCGAGGAGCAGTAAGCGTGTGCCGTGCCGGTGGGAAGAGTGGGAGAGTCCTGGGCTGTGAGCACAAGAGGAGGGGCTTATCCAAACCCTGCTACTTTCTATCTCTGGTCTCTGAACTTCCTCCAGAATGGTCATCTGGTCAAATGCCATTGGTCTAGGGCCATCTCTACGCCTGGCATTCTATGATTAAAAACTGGCTGCTGGACACTTCCCTGGTGGCCCAGTGGTTAAGAATCCGCCTTGCAATGCAGGGGGCAAGGGTTCCATCCCTGGTCAGGGAACTAAGATGCCACAAGCCTCCGAGGGACCAAGCGCTCCCTGTAACTACTGAGTCCATGTGCTCTAGATTCTGTACTACAACTAGAGAATCCATGTGCCGCAATGAAAGATCCTGCCTGATGCAAGGGAGAGCCCGTGGGCCACAACTAAGACTCGACACAACCAAATAAATAAATGAATATTTTATAAAAGCCCCCCAAACTGGTCCCTGTTTGCCCTTAGTTATCCCATTCATTGTACGATTCCATGTATTCAATCCTTAGTGTGTTCAGTGTTGAGGACACAATGATGAAAAGCATGTTTCTGTCTCTGGAGGGAGGAGACTAATTTATGGAGCACTGGAGGTGAGTCAGACCCAGGGCTGGGGGCTTTATTTGCCAATCTCTTGTCATCTTCACAAGAATACGCTAGGCATTATCACCACCTCCCCCCCCCCCCCATTTTATAAGTGGAATTGCAAGATCAGGAAGAATAGATAATTCATTCAAAGGCGCAGTTTGTAAACGGAGGAGTTGGGATATACAGTCTCATCTCTGACACCAAAGCTCTGGTTGTTTTCTCTCCTCCTTACTGTTTCTTGCAGTTTAATGTGATCAATGTTAATTGTCTGATCAGATGTATAAAATGTGATTTGCTATGCCTGGAATCACAGAGGAGGGAGACCTTAATTCTGCTGGGGAAGCAATAGGAGATTTCACATGAAAAGATATTTGTGTTGGATTTTGTAGGGTGAGCAAGGTTGGCCAAACGGAGATGGAAGATGGGCTGGGAAATGGCAGAAAGAATGGTATGTGCAAAGTTTACAGGGTGAAAATGAGAGCAAGGTGTTTCAGGAACTGAAAGTACATCTCTCACCTCATTTCTGCCAAACTGATTAATGTTTAAACTGCGGAAACTGTTCTAGTCACATCTCTCCTGTGGACACATTTAAATCTTGAGTGTGCATTTCCTTATCAGAATGATAAGACCTCCAGTCTTCTTTGACCTCCAGTCCAGGCTCATTACTGCACCTGTTGGGCCAGGCAGGATGCCATCTTTGAGAGCAAATGACTTCTCTTTAAGGGCTGGGGTGGATTTTGACTTTGACCTTGGTCAACCTTGATGAGCTCTTGGTGGAGAAGGAGTTCCCTAAATTTTTCTCCACTCACGTTATCCTCAAAGATGCTTCGTAATTCACTTGCAGTGGAGAAAGTTGAAAGCACAGCTGGTGGCAATTTTGCTTTGAATTTGGAGGTTGTGGAGCAAACAGGAAATTTCATGCTGCAGCCGTGGGGGAGGCCTACCGAGCTTTAGTAACTTACACGGTGTGTCCACAACCTGCTTCCCATGAAATTGCCTATAAGCGCAGACAACTGGGGAGCGGCCAGTGAGCGGCATGTCTAGAAGTCTCTCTGGATTTTATAATGAGGCCGGTTTCAGCACTTCATAAAACTGCGTTGTCCTGTGCTTGGACAAGTCAAACTTGCCCTCTACCTTCTCCCTGCAGTCGCTTTGCTTTCTGAAGCAGTGTAATCGGCAGTCCATGAAGAGATGTCTGATCCCATCATAAGGACTTCAGGAGGTCCTAGCTGAACAAACTTTCTGACCTTGGTCTAGAATTTAACCTGTGGCTGGAGTGCCTTTGGTAGCATGTCTGTGCTTCTGCTGCTGCTGCTGCTAAGTCGCTTCAGTCGTGTCCGACTCTGTGCGACCCCACAGACGGCAGCCCACCAGGCTCCGCTGTCCCTGGGATTCTCCAGGCAAGAATATTGGAGTGGGTTGCCATTTCCTTCTCCAGGAGATCTTTCCAGACCCAGGGATTGAACCCACATCCCCTGCATTGGCAGGTAGATTCTTTACCACTGAGCCACCTGGGAAGCCCTACTAGGGACCTATCCAGCTCTAAAATGTTCCAGTTTCTCTTGTTCCAGTTGTTCTATAGGTTGAGAACCACTGTTTACTATCAAATACAAGCTCACTTACCCAGGATCATTCTGAAGACCATTACAGGTCCCACAGCCATTCTAGCTTTCCCTCTTTGCTCCATTAAAGCAAATTCCAATGTCCTTGGCCATGTCTCAGGACAGTTTTCCCAGACATATCTTCAACCACATGGACATGAATCGCAGTAGGAGCCTCTCCAGCGTCCTCACATATCACTCCAGTTGTACCTCCCAAACAGAATGCCAGTATGGTCTTGACTGCACTGGGGTTGTGTGACTGGGTGTGGACATGGTCAGGTTCTGCCCTTCCAAGCCTTCCATCTGTGAGAGCTGAGCCATTCTGGGGAGCTTGCAGCCCACTCTCTTCTCCAGTTGGCTTCGGGAGTGTAGGCAGCGTTAAATTATGTCACAAACATGGCGGCCAATGGTGAATGTCCTGGATCCTTTCCCCCTCCTGGCTTGTGCAGAGAGAGACCTGTCAGGTGGCATGGAAACATTGTTGGCAGGAACCATCGCTCCCTCTACTTGGGAATGAAGGACCATAAATGGTGGCTGCCTTCCAAACTGCCAATAAATAAATATAGAGAGTGTTGACATTGGTCTTCCTGCCAAAAGCCGGGCTGCTTCTGTCCTCCTCTGTGGGGTTATTGAATAGGCTGTTGAGAGGTAGCCTCTGATCTGTTTAGAAGCTCTCCTCCTCTTGGAGACTTTTCAGTCGGCTTTCTGGTCCTTCTTGGAGAGGGAGACAATCTGTCCAGCATGAGCTTATTCATAGTAATGATCAGTAATGGGTTGAAATGGAGCCATTTCTAAGGATGGACTGTTGTCAACAGATGTGCACACATGATCAGTTGCTTTAGTCGTGTCTGACTCTTTGTGACCCAGTGGACTGTAGCCTGCCAGGGTCCTCTGTCCAATGGCTTCTCCAGGCAAGAAGACTGGAGTGGGTTGCCATGCCCTCCTCCAGGGGATCTTCCCGACCCAAGAATCGAACCTATGTCTCCTGCACTATAGGTGAATTCTTTACTCACTGAGCCACCAGGGAATCCCGTTGTCAACAGATACTTAAGCTCTAGTTTGGAATGACCACTGAACTCCTGGGAGGGTGTCCTTTTAACATTCAGTGATCAGGAGAGATGGACTTAATTTCTTCTTGACCCACAGACTCATAGGGTCTTCACCTCTGTCTCCTGCATTAGAGGATTTTGTACTTTGACTGAGTCTGAGCTCAGACAAGATGGTGGCCATGTTCTCCGTAAGAAAGTCACTGAGAAGAAGTAGCTTGTTAACTTTCGCTTGCCTAGGGCTTAATGGGTGCTTGTCACATCATGCCCGTTTTCTCAATCCATCAGTCATGTCTGACTCTCTGCAATCCAATGGACTAGCCCACCAGGCTCCTCTGTCCATGGGATTTTCTAGACAAGAATACCAGAGGGGGTTACCATAGCCTTCAGGGGATCTTCTTGACGCAGGGATTGAACCCACGTCTCCTGTGTCTCCTGCATTGCAGGCAGATTCTTTACCACTGAACCATGGGGGAAACCTGGCTGACACATCAGGGGCACTTAATAAACCTGTGTGAAATGAATGAATTAACTTGGAGTTTCCTCTCTGCCGTGATCTACCCTCTCAGGCTGTTCCTGATTCTGAGTTACTCCAGAACTGTTCTCCCAGCATGTCTTAAAGCTTAAGAGTGGGTTCTTTCAGAGGCTTCTCTTGCCACCTACTCACGTCCACCTTCCTTCTCCTCTGAACTCTCACCGCCAGCATCCTACAGGGTTCAACCCCACCCACACTTGTTCTTGTCCTCTTCTGAAGCAAGGAAGGTCTCAAAAATTTTCAAGGAAAAGGGAAAAAGAAATGGGACAGCAGTGAAACATTTTAAAGGAAGGGAGAAAGTGCATGCCTACAAATCCCAGGTACTTTCTCCCTCCTTTTCTTTTTTCACTTTGGTGTCACTGCTCTCTTGTTCCTCTTTCCCTTCTCCTTGAAAAATTTCAAGACTCTCCAATTACAAACAACTTAAAAAATCCGAGAAACTGAGGAAAGAGAAGGCAAAGGATTAATAGAGAGATGAATAGCACAATAGCTTCATAGCTTTTCTTTGCTCAAGACCCAGTGGGGTTTTCTCTCTTGCTGACTGGTCTCCTGGGCACAGCCTCTGGCCTTAAAGGGCCGCGCACACTTCAATTTTCCACCATTGTTTTGACAGCTGAAGAGCAAAGGAATTAACCCTTTGAAGCCAAGTCTTCCATGGTTTGTTTGTTTACTGCTTTCCTTCAACGTGTGATTTATCATCTACCTATTTAGGTGTGATGGAAGGACATATCCACGTACACACACACACTGTTATTGGGTTTTTGACTAGTTTAGAAATTACTGCCTTCTTTACATAATCTTGTGGCAGCTGAATGACCCAAAAGTTCCTGTTAATGGTTTTGAGGCAAGACTTTTGGGTAATTAGGGAGATTCTAGTTTCCAAGAAAGGTTCATCTTTTCAGAATCCTGGTTCCAAAGAACTGTGGATTATTGGTACGAAAGGTTCAAAGGACAGCATTCAATTTGGGGACTGATATAGTTTACTTTATCAGTTTACTGATAAAGCAGCTTATGCCTCACCATAACAATAAGGTTACAAAAATGTGCCCCTTATATGTTTTCACACATTTTAAAGAATATAAGAAGCATGTTTGTGTCTATAAAGAGACATAAGACCACATGATTGTTGGGTTTTTTTTCCTTTAGTTCAGTTCAGTTTTTTTTCTTAGGATCCTTAAAATACTTTCATTATTTGTATTTTCTAATGGTGTGAAAGTACCCAGAGGGTGAGTGGCAAAGGAAGAGAGTTGTAAAAATGGAATAAATAAATACATTTAGTTTTTAAAAAAATCTGAGTTCATGATGTCTGACTTCTATTCATGTTATCGCTACTCTTGTTGCTTTTTGGTTTTTGTTTTGCTTCTTGACTGTTGTTGTTTTCCACCAAAGCTGTCATTTATCGTGAGAACAAGAGCAGCCATGTGTTGATTTTTCTGGATTCTTCTTGGACACTGTCCCAGTGCTAATGAAGGCCCTTCCACAGTGCTAAAGAGCTGGTGCCAAAATCAGTTATGCTGAAAACAATAGAGGAGAGGGGTACACAGACAGCGTGTGCATCCCTGCACAGACGTGTACACACCCGAAGATCTCTGAACCAATACGTGTGCCTGTGCACGCACACACACTCACGTCTGTGCAAACACAGAACGTGCGTGCTGGAGCTACACGGAGGGGAAGGTGGGGGCTGCGTTTTTATAAAAGGACTTTTCGCATCTGCTCGTAGAAAATTTTTGTGGATCAGAAGATGAACAGAATTTCTAAGTTTTGCAGTGTCCTCATTTGTACTAGAGACATATGTTCACCACCTTGGGCTTCCAAGGTGGCACTAGTGGTAAACAACCTGCTTGCCAATGCAGGAGACAGGAGACTTGGGTTCGATCCCTGCGTCAGGAAGATCCTCCTGGAGGAGGGCATGGCAACCCACTCCAATATTCTTGGCTGGAGAATCCCATGGACAGAGGAGTCTGGTGGGTTACCGTTCATAAGGTCGCAGTTAGACGTGACTTAGCACACACATTCACCAACTTAAAAAATTTAGATGTGAAAGCAGCAGAGGCTAAGCTAAGAGCTTTCCAGGTACTTCTTGAAGTAGAATCCTTATCTCTTAATAAAATAAGATCTTTAACAAAGATGATTAGAGATTATTAAAGATTTTTAGAGATCTTATTTGTATTTTTAAGAGATAAGGATTCTACTTCAAGAAGCAGCTGGAAGGCACTTAGCTTAGGCTCCGCTGCTGTGCTTACATTAAGAAAGTCCTTAGCACTGACCTTCCAGGACTTTTGAGGTGGTGCATTGTCCCCAAAGGGAAATTTTGTAACTGGGCTCCCTCTCCCCCGCCCCCCGCACCCCCTCTGCCTTTCACCCAACGTGCAATTATTCTCCCAATTTGTTTACAGGGTTTGGAGATCGGGACAGAGTTCTCTGGCGACCAAGCAACCGAGCAATCACCCTAAAGAGGAGCATTTAGAAGCCATAAAGCCTAAATGCCCTGCCATGCGTCATTACACCACAGTTATTCAAATTTAGTAAATTAAATTAAATAATCTCAAATAACTGGAGTTCGGGGCTTTAAAAATTCATCTCCATGGTGCCCAGTAGTCAATTTCCTTTATTATTATTGTTCATCAAGTAGAATTTATGTTTTTGAGGAATCAAAATCCTTGCCTGCCTCACCAGCCCAAGCGGCTCGGCCGGCTGAGGCGGAGGCCTGGTGCGCCATCTACCGGCCGATTCGGGCACGGCCGCGGGTTCCGGCGCTGAAAGCCGCGTGGCCGCATCGCGCTTGTCACTGTAAACATCACAGGCAGGACCGAGCTCTCAGCTCCGGTGCTAACTGCTCCCTGGGGCTTTGCCGATGTGGGTCAACTTGAAGTCGCGAGGACAACCCAGGGAGATTTGCTGTGAGGTTGGAGGAGGGTTTTCTGTTTTGGTCTGGTCCCTGCTCCGCTGCTCCCATTCTTCTTTATTAAAGGCCAGATGATCTAATCAAACTGCTGTTTACCAGGCAGATCTGGAAAGCCATTCCTTCATTACCAAACCTCAGTCTCTGCCCTTGCATCGTACTGCTTCGAGAGGGCCCTGAAGCACAAACACTCTGCTGATGCCAAGAGCGTGATTTCCCAGATAAAGACAATGCCCAATCGTGCCGTGGGTTAAGTTTTAGAAAGTATTTTATTTCCAGATAAATTTTTTTTTCCCCTTTTAACATCTCTGAAACAGAGTGGAATTCTGGCGTGGTCAGAGCAACTGCAAACCAGCCCTTGGTTTAGAGGCGGGTTTAAACTACAGTTCAATGCAGTGATCTTGTTTAGCAAGTCAAAAAACCATCAAGGGACGCTTATGTGTTTTAGAAGGGAAATCCCTTCAAAGCAGCATCAAAATATTCCTTACTTCATAAGTCAGACAGAGAAGGAGAAATATCATATGACACTCCTTATATATATATATATATATATTTTTTTTAGATTCCATATATATATATGGAATCTAAAAAATGTTACAAATGAACTTACGTGACAGAAAGAGACTCACAGACTTAGAAAGCGAACTAATGGTTGCCAGGGCTGGGAGGGTGGTGGAATATGGGAGGAAGGGATAGTTAGGGAGTTTGAGATGGTCATGGACACACGGCTACGGCTATATTTAAAATGGATAATCAACAAGGACCTTACCGTATAGCACAAGGAACTCTGCTCAATGTCATGTGGCAGTCTGGATGGGAGGGGAGTTTGGGGAGAATGGATACATGTATGTGTATGGCTGAGTCCCTTTGCCGTTCACCTGAAACTATCACAACATTGTTAATGGGCTATACTCCAATATAAAATAAAAAAATTAAAAGAAAAGAAAAGAAATTCCTTACTTCAAACTCCTTTGACACCTTTGCTTAATCTAAATTGCTTCTCCAAAGCTACATAAATGTGTCATGTACATGCTTTCACACTTTTTTTTTTTAAAGAACATAGTAATCTGAGCATCCCAGCAAGGGTCCCAGGCAGAGGACACAGAGTGGATATTTATGTGCGAACTTCTATTTGTCAGCCACCTCCTCTCCCAGTCAAATGGTTCATTGCAGCAACAGATGGTGTTTGGGGGTTTTTTGCTGAGTTTGAGATGGTCTATTTTTGTGTTTTCTTGGGAAGATTTTCACTATTATTAATAAATTCAAATGGTGGCTCAGTGGCAAAGAATTTGCCTGCCAATGCAGGAGACAAGGGTTTGATCCCTGAGTCAGGAAGATCCCCTAGAGAAGGAAATGCCAACCCACTCCAGCATTTTTACCTGGAGTGTCCATGGACAGAAGAGCCTGGCAAGCTATATTCCACGTGTCGCAAAGAGTCAGATACAACTTAGCAACTAAACAGCAGCAACAGTAAATTCAAATGAGACGCCAGAACCACCTCTTAAAAGTTAAGTTCGCTTCACCAAGCCCCATGGTTCAGAGTGTTTTTCTCATCCTCTAAAGTGTTTCTCCCTCCCTCTCCTTCAAAGGAAGCGTCTCTCCCTACAGCACTATTGCCCACAGTTTCTGAGTACTTTCTTCAGATGTTTGTACAGGAAAAAGGTGTAAGGAAGAAGTTGCCAGGTTGGGAACAAAAGCATGTAATTTATAGTCTTTCTGCACGTGTGAGGTTACAGATCTCTGGAGACCGAGAGACCACTTCATCTTGCGAGCAAGAGTCAAAACTAAATAACAGCTTTCATTTGGTTCAAGAAAGGCAGACAGAATGGTGCTACAAGCGTTTGTTATTGAGCTTGTGTTTAATGCAGAAAATCTCAGTTTTAAAGAACCCAGGGCCAGAGAGCTACTCAGAGGAAAAACTCAGACTCTTTGGTCAGGTCATTAACCTTCAAGGTGGAATCATCTTTGCTTCATCTGGTGACTGAAGGAAAACTCTTCTATCGATAAATATCCTGACCGTGCATTTCATGTGGTGTTGATAATCTGGCCATTAGGATCGATTTTGTCGAAGTTGGGTCACTGCAGCAACAGTCCTGTTTTGGGGCAAGTTCCCCAAGGCTTTACCAACCAACCAGCACACTGTCTGGGTGCTGTGGCCTGGAGTCACCTTCTTGTATGTTAGACTCTCCCGCTTAGCACTATGGCTCTCTTTGTTGCTGTTGGTTGGTTTCTAAGTCATGTCCGACTCTGCAACCCCATGGACTGCAGCACACCAAACTCTGTCCATGGGATTTGCCAGGCAAGAATACTGGAGTGGGTTGATAGGCCCTCCTCCAAGGGATCTTCCTGACCAGAGATTGAACTCACATCTCCTGCATTGGCAGGCGGTTTCTTTACCACTGAGCCACCTGGGAAGCCCGTGACTTTCTAGTTCTTATCTCATATAATCATTGTTTCAAGGGTTTTTTTCCTCTACTGAATTTAAAGGAGGTAGCAAAGAAACACAGGCGTGAACTAGCCCCTCCAAACTCAGTCTTTCATCTGTTTGGCTTATTCTCTTATGGAGAAAACCAGAAGCAAAGTGTCTAAAGGTTGTACTGCATGTGCGCGTGCTAAGTCGCTCCAGTCATGTCCAATTCTTTGTGACCCCACGTAGCCCGCCAGGCTCCTCTGTCCGTGGAATTCTCCAGGCAAGAATACTGGAGTGGTTGCCATTTCCTTCTCCAGGGGATCTTCCTGACCCAGGGACCAAACCCAGGTCTCCTGCTTTGCAAGTGGATTCTTTACCAGTGAGTCACCTAGGAGACTGTCTTCTGTTTCCACTTCAAATATCTGGACACCAAAAAAACTTTCATGCTGACAAATCAAACACTTCAAAACACAGTGCTTTATTCATCTTTTCTGCAGTCCCTTAAAATAATTTTGAACAGAGTTAAGCTCTACTGGGGCTTTCCAGGTGGTGCTAGTGGTAAAGAACCCGCCTGCCAATGCAGGAGACATAAGAGACGCGGTTCGATCCCTAGGTCAGGAAGATTCCCTGGAGGAGGGCATGGCAACCCACTCCAGTATTCTTTCCTGGAGAATCTCATGGACAGAGGGGCCTGGTGTGCTGCAGTCCATAAGATCAAAAAGAGTTGAACATGACTGAAGAGACTTAGCGTGCACACATAAGCTCTGTGGACCTGCACACGGCATCCTTAGGTACCGTGGTCCCTCAGTGTCTGAAGAGGATTGATTCCAGGACCCCTCATGGATGCCAGAATCTGAGGATGCTCAAGCCCTTTATTATAAAATAGCATGGTATTCAAATATAACCTACGCATACAGACAGAAGGAACCTTGTGGGCTGCAGTCCATGGGGTTGCAAAGGAGTCGGACACGACTTGGTGACTTAAACAACAAAAACAACCACCACCCTCCTGTACACGTTAAATCAACAATACTTAATACAATGTAAATGCTATGTAAATAGGTGACCCCACTGCAAATTCAAGTTTGGTTTTGGAACTTTCTGGAATTTTCTTTTGAATACTTTGCACCTGTGGTTCATTGACTCTGCAGATGGGGAGTAGGCAGATATGGAGGGCTGACTATCCTGGTGCACCTGTGTATACATCCAGATAGAAGGCTCAGTTGAGAGATTCTGCTAGTATTCTACAAGGTGAGGCCTCATCAACAAATGCTCTTTAAAGACTTGCCTGGTTCATCTTCTCATTTTCCCACTGATACAGCTGTTTTTCCCAGAGAGCGCTTGATCAGATGCTTAATTCCTTGCTGGACACCATGGGCATGGAGTTTCTCCCATCTGGGGTTTGCAGTGATCTTGCAGAAGCTAAACTGGCTTGGTGTCAGCAGAACACAACGAGCGCAGCCACCAATTCAGTACACTAGTTGGATCTGGGTTAGTGGACATGAGGAAACGTCTACAGCTTTTGGCCGGACTTGGTTTTTCTTTTCTTGTTAGTAGATAGAAAACGTTTCGAAACCATGTCAGGTCATGAGAATTCCGTTTCCCTCAAGAGTGTTGAGCGTTTTTATTTTCTTTAGTGCACCTCACTATGTAACATTGGATTATTAATGTCCTGAGGTTTTCTTTTGTGTGTGTGTGTGTGTGTGTGTGTAAAAGTGTACACAACTCAAAGTGATTCTTAAAAGGGATGGGAAGGCAGGGGAGAGGTGGAGCAAAGAAATGAGACTTTTGTGTGGGCTTGTACTCAGTATACTGAGGTTTGAACAAAGCAGGTATTATTATCAGTGTCCCTTTAAGAACCTGTGAGGTTACTAATGGATATAGGTCATGGTGACGGCCTTAAATAAACCTCCAGTAATAAACAAATCATGTTGAGTTTTCATCAGATTACCATCATCTCATGCCTGCTCCAATAGGGCAAGGCACACAGGAAGGAAATGAACATGATGGATCATATCCATCACGCTGTCATGACCAAGAGTGAGACAAACACTGTCTCAAGGAGACTCACAGCAGCTTCTGATAGAAGCCAACAAGGATGTGAGTTAGACGGACTTTGTACTTTATAGTAAACTACTGACTCGCCTGCATCATGCTGTGCTTTTCACACACACACACACACACACACACACAACTATGGAATAAAAAAGAATTCAGTAGACACTAGGCATTTGCTCTAGGGGTTTGGAATTAAATACTAAGAGGGCTAATCAAATGTCAAAAGGTGGAGTGGAATTAATAAAATGAGTCAAATGAGTTGTCTAACTCAAAATTATATATGTATGTCACCTCTGCTTTGGGTCCATATCACAAGACCCCACATAAATTAAATTTATAGCTTGACCCCTTAAAAACAACTCTCTTTTGCTGTTGAGATCTTTTAAGGTCAAGTTCACGAAGTGTCAGCACCATGATGATTTACCATTTTGCGTTTCTTTGCTGAATATTTTCTCTACCGTTGGTGTCTGTTTCTGCTCGTTCCCATTTGCACCAGAGCAAATGGATGGGCTGTGTATTTAGAACATTCAGTGTCTGGTGAGAATATGACAAACATCCGCATGGTTTTTCATTTTTCACACGGCATCAGCATGTTTGAGGTGATATACTAAATACGTTCGTATGAAGTTATCTGAGTTACAATAACACTCCGCTCGAAGTAATCTGATTCTAATGTTCATATTCTAAAATATGATCTTGTTTCGTGGTGAATCGACCCCTCTGTGATAAGGTATGGTAGGCAATCAAGAGAATATTTTCATGGCATAATAGAAAAGATCCTGATGTCTTTCCTAGCTGGATGGTCCTTGAGATGAATGTGGTGTAAAAATATGATTCGTTTCACAGCTATAGAAGCTGCTCAGAAATCTTTACATGTATTGATGGACTAACAGCTGCAAACACAAGGTGACATCTTTAAAGATAATGACACGGAGGTATTGATTGGACAAATCTGTTTGGCAAGGCAGCAGTGATGTATAGATAGTGGAGCGGGGTGCTGGGAGAAATCTCTGAATGCATATATTTGAAAATGCCACGCACAATTCACAAATAATGATAGTTACAACAAAGGCTCTGCCAGTGGCTTAAGAACCCAAGAAGTATGACTTGATCGCTAACGTTTCACTTCATTTTATCTTGTAATTTTATTTATTTATTTTTGGCTGTGCTGGATCTTTGTTGCTGCCTGGGCTTCTCTTTAGTTGTAGTTTGAGGGCTTCTCACTGTGACTTCTCTTGTTGCGGAGCAGTGACTGGCTCTAGGGCACTCAGGCTTTGTTGCAGGAGTTGCAGCTCCTGGGATCGAGAGCACAGGCTCAAGAGTTGTGGCGCATGGGCTTCGTTGCTCCATGGCAGGCGGGATCTTCCTGCACCAGGGATCGAACTCATGTCCCCTGCATTGGCAGACTGCTTCTTTACCACTGAACCACCAGGGAAGCCCAGCACTTCACATTAAAGAGAGATTAATTAATGCTGGATCATACAGTAATTCTTAGGAAAGTCCTATACATATGACATTAAGATTTATACCAAATGAATTTATCCCCAGTGGGATAACTGTGAACAACTGTCAGTAAGTTAATAACAACAAGACATTTAGGATTCCAGGCTTTAAAGTAGTGAAGGTAGCAAATTCCTGGCCACTCTGAGGTGTCAGCTGGTGTCAAGATCAATTCTGGCCTTTTAAAAAAATGTCTTTCTTTTTAATTGGAGGATAATTGCTTTACAATATTGTGTTGGTTTCTGCCTCCCTGACCTTCCAATGTGAGTTCCCCAGGTTCCAGACTTCTCTGCTGGCCACTTTGCCTCAGTTGGGCCAAATATGCTGAGAGTGATGTCTTGGTTCCTTAGCTCTTCTAAGGATGCTGGTAGCTAAGGAATCTCCTAAGTGTCACTTAGGAGATCAGCATCAAAGAAATGCTGATGAACTGAAAAGCCCATCACTGGATCCTAGTTAACAAAGAATTGGTGAAGTTTTGAGAACTGAGGGTTCTGTTCTTTGGTTGGTCTTTCTGATCCTCCCTGTCTGCTACCCAAGCTGATTGCATCCTGGAGCTTGCCCTGGCCTTCAACGGTGTCTAGTAGCAACCTCTCCCCCTGCTCGGGCTCATGATGAGTCTCAGAGACCTGGAGGGACTTCCCCAGGGGCACACATCTGTAAATCCCCAGCCCAGGTTCTTCTTTCTGGCCTCTGGCAGGGCACCTTGACCAACAGTGAACTGGTGTCAAATGGGGAAAATGAGAAAGTGTCTATTATACCAGAGGCCCCGTTTGAGAAACGATGAGATCAGAGAGTAGCCGAGAAATCAGAGATTTCACGGAAGGCGTTAATTTTCTGCCCTAGAAGAAGGGCTCTTGATTAGAGCTCTGGATTTTCAAGGTCTGCAAATAATTTAGACTCATTCCTGCTTTGCAAAAAGCAAAGACCTGAGGCTTCTTGCAGCTGGTTCTTTATAAATTCACTTGATAATCCTTGAGTTCATGAGAAGAACAAAAATGAAATCTAAATATCAATTATTAATAGGTTCACCTTTCTCGTGGCATCTAAGCAGGACCCTTTCTGAGAAGCCAAGAGAGTTTAAATTTCTTTGCATGAGAAAAGACCAGGAAGGGAGAAAACCTCCCCAGAGAGGCAGGGGGAAAGGAAAGGAATTCGGAGCAGCTGCAATGGTGGCACTAGTGGTAAAGAACCCTCCTTGCAATGCAGGAGACATAAGAGACCCGAGTTCAATCTCTGCATTGAGAAGATCCCCTGAGAAGGGAATGGAAACCCACTCCAGTATTCTTGCCTGGAGAATTCCATGGACAGAGGAGCCTGGCAGGCTATAGTCCATGGGGTTGCAAAGAGTCGGACATGACTGAAGTGACTGATCACGAATGCACTGTGCTAGCATCTAGCGCAGGGATAAAAAAGTGACTAAGACCCCTGGACTTCCATAATTAACTTTTAAATTAATGGCCGTTTCTCCCAGCGGACTGTCATTTTATGGAGGCAACACCCAAATCTGTTTTGTTCAATACTCAGAGGGTAATAGCTCAATAGCTGTTGTTGTTTAGTTGCTGAGTCGTGTCTGACTCTTTTGCAACTCCATGGATTGTATGTGGCCTGCCAGGCTCCTCTGTCCATGCGATTCTCCAGGCAAGAATACTGGAGTGGGTTGCCATTTCCTTCTCCAGGGGATCTTCCCAGCCCAGGGATCAAATCCACATCTCCTGCATTGCAGGTGGATTCTTTACTGCAGAGCCACTAGGAAAGCCCAATCCATGCTCAGTATTTGTCAAATGCAGGAGGGTTGTACTAATAACAAGGGCTGCTGGAACAACCCCCCACAAACTAGGTGGTTTAAAACAACCGCTCTGGAGGCTGTGTCTGCGGGCTTCTTCCTGCTGGGGGGCTGGAGGGAGAATCTCCTCATCGCTCCACCCCCAGTGACTGGTCGTGTCCATCAGTGCTTTGCAGCCTGAGGTTGCAGGGGAGCACTGTAATCTCTGCGGCTCTGGTCAAATGATCATCCTCCTCCGTCTTCCCTCGGCATTTCCCGCTCTGTGGGTGTCTGTCCCTATGTCTCTTCCTATGAGAACATCAGTCACATTGGATTAAGGGCCCACCTGACTCCAGTGTGACCTCAACTTACATGTGGAAGGATGTGATTTTCTGTGAAGGTCACCTTCAACTGTGCCAGGGGTTAGGATGTCAACATATCCATTTTGGGGAGTGGGTCACAGTTTAACCTGAAACATCTGGGGAATAGCAGCATGTTTCTGAGATGAGCACTTGGGAGAATCATGACCCAGAACCTAGTGTGGACAAGGACAGTTTCTAAGACCTGTTGTCCGTCCTCTGAGAAGTGGACATGGGTCGGGCCGGGGGATGTCTAGGGCCTGTGTTAACACTCTCAGGTCCTCCCTGCTTCCTCGGCTCCTTGATCAGGCCCCCCGCCAGCCTCCACCTACTGCCTATGGCTCTCACTTCCTCCACTTGCCCCCTCCCTGACCAGTTATCCCCTACATCCTTCCCTGCTGCGTCCTTCCCTTCCTGTGTCTGTTTCTGCTTCAGCTCTTCCTACAGCTGCATGGACCCCGAGGAGGCTGAAGAAGGGACAAGGTGCCCACCTCTCTCTCCAGCTCTTTTTTTTTTTAATTTATCTATTTATTTATTTACTTTTGTCTGCGATGGGTCTTCATTGCTGTGTGTGGGCTTTCTCTCTAGTTGCGGGGGCTTCTCTCTAGTTGTGGTGTGTGGGCTTCTCATTGCTACGGCTTCTCTTGTTGAGGAGCACAGGCTCTACCTTTGTGGGCTTCAGTAGATGAGGCACACGGGCTTAGCTGCTCCACGGCATGTGGGATCTTCCTAGACCAGGGATCGAACCCGTGTCCCCTGCATTGGCAGGCAGATTCTTAACCACTGGACCACCAGGGAAGCCCCCGCTCCTGATTCTAAGCGTGCCTCGCAGAGGGCTCCAATGGCCCCGAGTAAATATCACCGGCTCTGGGGACTTCACTTTGGCCTCTGCAGTTTGCCTAGGAGACCTCAGCCAACGTGATGGCTCTCACTTCAGCATTTGACACGACCCAGAGGGAGTGCTGAACGCTTGATGTGCATCCAGAGTCCCAAGCTAAGTAACTGGCTCCAGGTTAACTCGTGTGTGGGAGGGGAGTTGGGATTTAGCCCGGGTTTATCTGTCACCAACGGTTGACTCCTCAGCCCAGACTTTCTGACTTTGAGGCTCCACCTGGCTCCAGTGAGGGTGTGGTCTCCCTGTGAGTGTCTGCCTCCCTGCAAGGCCCCTGCAGCCGCCCCAGGAAACTGGGTCAGTGGTGGGGAGAGGATGGAGGAGGGTAGGCGGGGCCGGGAGAGCAGCCACTGGAACTTGAGTGGAAGTGAAACTTGTCACTTCTGGGCTGAGGTTTTTAAGAATCAATGATGACTTTACCGCTGTCGTTCCCCCGTCGGTCAGGAGACAGAAGCATCATGAGATGAACCAGTCCAGCCTACAGTGAGCCTTTGGGTTGGACTCTTACTAGGTGAGAAATGCATTTTGATCATGTTAAGCCACAGAAATGCTGGTACTTATGTTTTCCTTTAACTAACATAGGGTGTAAATCAGGGCAGGTCAGGGTGATTTCAGTTAGCACGTGGCTCAGTCTGACTGTCCAACTCCTACAAGTCATGCTAGGATCTGTGACAGAAGGCCCTCTGACACCTCTCCCCTGTGTTGGAAAATACATTTGCATCTAAGATCTCCTTAGTAATCAGAGAAACCATTGGAAAGCTCAGTAAATCTCTGACTCTGCCTGGTCTCTGGGGGCCCCATGGACTGCCCATTTGATGACAGGTGATCCCTGCCCTGGGCAGCCCCGGGCCAACCACATGAGACTCATGCATCTGCCTCCAACTGGGACTTGCTACTAACAGTACCATGGTCTCTAAACACTTCATTCAGAAATAAAATTTTGGTCTTAGAGAAGAAATGTTCTTCTCCCCGAAACTTAGATTATCATGAGGAAGAAGGAAATGAGAGGGCATGAGAAGCAAAGTATGAATTGACTAAGTATTTACCTAAAATGGGCTGAAAAAAATCTCGAATTGACTAAATTATCATCAGTTAGTAAGGGTAAGTTTTCCAACATCAGCGGAATGGGGAGCTCCAGAGATAGCAGGTTTGGTTTTGGAGAAATGAAGGTACAATGTCTTTGCACAGATAAGGGCGCTTTATTTTTTTTAAAAAGATATTTTTACTTATTTGGCCATGCCAGGTCTTTGTTGTGACATGTGGGATTTTTAGTGGCTGCACTTGGGATCTAGTTCCCTGACTGGGGATCGAACCCATGCTCACTGTACTGGGAGCAAGGGATCTTAGCCACTGGACCTCCAGGGAAATCCTGACAGGGGATCTTCACACACTTCACACTCATCTTCTCACAGATGTAGCCTCTGGAAACGCTGGGCCGAGGTCTGCTCTCCTCCCAGGCTCTCGGAATATCCTGACAAAGCAACCCTGGGGGAGGATTCTGCCCAGAGATGGAGAAGGTGGCTGCCAACAAGTCGCTCCTTCGTTGGTCCAACAATCACTGAACGCAAACTGTGTGCTGGGCTGCACTTTCTCCAACGTGCTGGGGAAGCCTCTGCCTGGGAGGGTGGCTCCTTCTCTCCCGAAAGTCTCCACATCCCTGAGCTGCACTGGCCTGGAGACTTGGCCGAGGGTGGCTGCCGTGAATGCGGGGTGATGAGCCGTAGAAAGATGTCAAGTTAGGGGCCAGGCTGCCCTTAGGGTTTCTGTCTCTTTCCCTGTAAAAGGAAGATGCTAATAATGCCTACTTCATTGCAGGGCCTCTCTGAGGATTAAGTGAGATCATTTCTGTAAGCTCCAGTATATGTTTGCTTCAAGTCTGCCAAGTTCTGAGCAACCCAGTAAACTGTAGCTAGTAGGGTAGATAGAAAGGACAGAAAAGTTCTTCCAGAAGAACAGAGCTGGATGGAATGGCAGCTCTCTGGGGTGGGTGGGGGGACAGAGGACTGGGATGGGTGGGTTGTGGGCAGGAGGGTCACAGGAAGGGAAAGAAGGTGCACGTTTGCTTTGGCTCTCTGGACCTGCTGCCCAGCGGTCACTGGGACAAACATTGGTGTTTGCTTGGCTCATAGCAGTGGCTTCTGCGACCATCTTCCCAGGGGTGAACTCTTCCTCACCAGGTGCAACCCACCTCCTGCATCCCCCCTCCTCCTCCATCCATCTCCACGCTAGGTTCAACTGAAGCCAAATGCTAACAGGGCAACATCTGTGGTTCTTTCAGAGCAAAAGGCACTAGAATAATTGTGTCCCAGTTATTCTAGAAATGTCCCCATTTCTCTCTGTGCCTTTTAAGAGAAGTCATCATCTTCTGCCTTTTGGTTTCACATTGTTACTCCCTCGTTAGTCTGCGTTTGGAGTAGTAAATGAACACAGAAATGCACAGCAGATGAAATAAACCAAACAAATCACAAAGTTCATGGCCATTGCCTGCTTCCTGCTAAGTTGCTTCATTCATATCTGACTCTTTGTGACCCGGTGGACTGTAGCCCACCGGGCTCCTCTGTCCATGGCATTCTCTAGGCAAGAATACTGGGGTGCGTTGCCATTTCCTTCTCCAGGGGATCTGCCCGACCCAGGGATAGAACTTGTGTCTCTTGCGTCTCCTGCATGGACAGGCAGTTTCTTTACAATTAGCACCATCTGGGAAGCGTTCCTCAAGGCTCCTGATGAACTTGAAATCTAGCAGCGTGAGTGGCGTCGATAATTCAATGCAGAACGGGGACAAGGTGCTGAATGGCTTTTCTTGATGTAGGACAGGCGGGGTTTCAGGAGGAGCTGAAGCAGGAAAACATGAATTGGCGTCTGTTCTAAATGAAACAAGAAAATGGGGGGAGAGATACAAAATTAAGATTTTATAACCAAGAAGAAGACTGAAGATCTTCTGGACTTGCGTGGAATGATTCAAGGAAACAAAACAAGATAAAATCAGGGGGCAGTGCAGTGGGTTAATTTCAGACAAGTATACCTGATCTTCGCAGATGTTCAGAGGCATTGTGTGTTAAGATTAGGGTAAGGGCGGCAGGTGTGCAACCAGCTGGAAAGAGGTGGCCCAGAAAGAGTCTGGACCTAGGGAGTGTGTGCAGCGTTGAGGATGACAAAACTGTGCTGTGGGTAAGACCTGCTTCCATCCTGAGGGATGAGACTATGACCTCGGGGGTGGGAAGGACATCACGGGGCTGAGTCGTGTGTTGAATCATACCTGCCTCATGTTCTTCATCATTTGAGCACCTACTGGTGCTCTGTTTTCTCAGACCAAGTGGAAGCCAGGATTCTGTAACGGGCTGCCGCTTCTCCAGCGTTTGGTTATCTTGACTTCTGCCACCTCCATGCGTCAAAGTCTCTTTTTGAACCAGCTTTCTGTCACCCGCTGTGAGTAACACATGTGATGCAAGCCTGGCAATAGAACAGTGGCTGGCCAAGGCTCTGACAACCATCAACAGGAGATGTCAGTGACCAGTTAGCTCTCGAGGGGTCCAGCCCCCTCCCCCAAGATCGCAGGCCTTTCGGTTGTAAAAAAAAACACACAAAACAAAACAGGACATTGAATGAAGGAGTCAGGGAATTGCTCCCCTAGGCAGCAGCACTTCCTCCACTGGCGGGCCTGGGCGTGTGAGACTTGGGGAAGGGGCCCACAGGAAAGGCTGAGAATAAGGGAAAAGCTACACTTCCTTCTTCCCCGCGCCTTCTGGCTCCAAGGGCTCTTCTGTCCTCAAGCAAAGTTGCAGCGCAGAAGTCAGTGCTGACCCCAGTGGGGAAACCTAACAGGGTGTATTCGTTAGCCGTGGCTTCGAAATATCGGGTTGGCCAAAAAGTTTCTTTGGGTTTTCCCTATCTTACAGGAAAATCCAGATGAACTTTTTGGCCAACCCGATACTATGGAACAAAATTTCCCCAAACTTAGTGCTGAAAGCTGCAGCCTTTCATTGGCTCTTGCAAATCTGAGGGCTGGGACTCCAGCTGGAGAGGGTTCTGACCGTGGGGTCTTCACCAGTTCCGCTGCTGGGTCAGCTCCCCCAGGTCCTCTTGTTCATCCCCAAGTTCAAGGGCAGAGGTCAGAGCCAGGGTCGCATCAGGGTTTACCCCAGGCCCACAGCTCAAGGGTCAGAAACCAACAGTTCCTGACTCAGAGCTGAGGAACCAGGAATGACCCTCCCACATGTGGGACACCCAGGAGTCGTTGATTAAGTTTTACCAATTTTATTACCATTGCTCTCTCTTTTGCCATTTTGGGAGCTTCTTTGTCGAGGCTATTGCCAGTCAGATATGAAAGTGAAAGTGTTAGTTCCTCAGTCGTGTCCAACTTTTTGCGACCCCATGGACTGTAGCCTGCCAGGCTCCTCTGTCCATGGAATTCTCCAGGCAAGAATACTAGAGTGAGGTGCCATTTCCTACTCCAGGGAATCTTTCAGACCCAGGGATCAGACCCAGGTCTCCCGCATTGCAAGCAGATTCTTTACCATCTGAGCCACCAGGGAATCCCCCATTCAGGTATAACTTTGAGTAAAACTTTTTCAGTGTAATTTAATTTTTTTACCTGCAATTATTCTCTGAGGAAGTTGTATTCAGTGGTTCCTGAAAGAACTCAATACAGTGGTTGCAAAAAAGTAGCAGAGGTCTTAGAAAAAGAGAGATAAACGTAGGAGGTCCCCAAACCCAAGATATATCCAATAAATGTTCAATAAAACACAATTTGTTTTGAATTTCCAGATGTTTTAGATAATAGAATCTACTTTTTCAGGCTAATAATTGGACATAATGCTTTAAATTTAGAGCTACTTCATCAGAAAAGGAGTCTGGATGTTGAAGATAAGTATTGAGCATATTATTTGAAAGTGTATCTATGTATTTTTTTCATTTAAATGATATTTATTTTCCTTTTTCATTAAAGTATAATTGATACACAGCATTATATATGTTTCAGGTGTAAAACATAATGTTTTGTCTAGTTAGCATCTGTTACCATACATAGTTATAGGGTATTTTTTTCTTGTGATGAAACTTTTTAAGTCTTCTCTTTTAGCAGCTTTCAAATGTATAATACAGCATTATTAACTATGATCAGAGGCTGTATGTTGTATCTCCATGCCTTACTTATTTTATAACTGGAAGTTTGTACTTTTTGGCTGCTTTTACCCATTTCAACCAGCCCCCACCACCTGCCTCTGGCAAGCATTATCTCTTCTCTGTATCTACGAACTTGTGTGTTTGTCTGTCTGTTTGACAATTAGTGAGACTGGATAGCATTTGTTTTTTTCTGTCTGACTTATTCTACTTAGCATAATGCCCTCAAGGTTCACCCATGCTGTCCAAAATGGCCAGATTTCATTTTTTTTTAATGGCTGAATAATATTCAATTGTGTAAATATACCACATTCCTTTTATCTATTCATCTATGAGTCGGACACGATTGAAGTGACTTAGCAGCAGCAGCATGGGTGAATACTGACGTTGCCTCTATATCTTGGCTATTATAAATAATGCTGCAATGAACTTGGGGATACACATAGACTTTTGTGAAAATGTGTATTTTAGAAAACTTAATTTCTGATTTTTTTTTGAATACCCTGAAATTTATTTTTAAGGTTAAAATCTTAAGGATGCAAATTGCATCAAGAAAAAAACCTGAAATTCTTGGTCTTTAGTCTTTTCTTTTGAAGAGAGCGGCAGGTTTCCTATCCTGACCTCACACTAGGATGATGAAGTGCATGGGGGAGGGGAGAGTCTGAAATTCCTCCTTCACCAAAACTGACCTGTTTTTCAGAGTTCAAAAATCAGAGTGTCATTTCCTACTATTGTTTGCATTTTCCAGTCTGAAGTTCTGTTTTTTGTTTTATTCTTTACAAAGTAGACTGATAAAATAAGGGCAAGACATCCAAGAGTAGTTTTGTGTTTTCTCAGGCTCACCACCAGGAGAGAAATTGCCAGCACTTTGAATATGATCCTAAAGAATAGTTGTGCGTGGCCGTGGCTCCTGTGATTGGCCCCAGGGATCTGACCTGTCTTACCATTACTGACAGTAGGTCTGCACCTTCAAGGGATGGCCAGAATTCTGCGAGGAGAATAAGGAAGGTCTGCTCAGTGTAATCTCTAACATGAGCTTGGAGATGCAGGTGTCTGCCCAGAGTAACACAGGGGCCAGTTCTCTAAGGCACAGGAGGCCTTCCACAGACTCGTTTAAAGAATAAAGACCAGGCAGACACTCCAGCATTGATGATAAGTGACTTCTCAAGGAGAAGAGAGTGCTAGTAAACACAGACTGGGGCTTCCTTGGTAGCTCAGACGGTAAAGAATCTGCCTGCAACGCAAGAGACCTGGGTTCGATCCCTGGGTTGGGAAGATCCCCCAGGGGCAGGCATGGTAACCCGCTCCAGTATCCTGGCCTGGAGAATCCCATGGACAGAGGAGCCTGGTGGGCTACTGTTTGTGGGGTCACACAGAGTTGGACACAACTGAAGTGACTTAGTGTGCATGCATGCACAAACGCAGGCCACAAATCCTTTTCCCTCAAATTCTTTTCTTTTTTAAAAAATTGCTGCTTATAAATACTATCTTATGTGTGTGCTAAGTCACTTCAGTCATGTCCAATTCTTTGCAACCCTATGTACTGTAGAGCCCACCAGGCTCCTCTGCTCATGGGATTCTCCAGGCAAGAATACTGGAAAGAGGTGCCATTTCCTTCTCCAGGGGATCTTCCCGACTCAGGGATCAAACCCAGGTCTCTTATATCTGCTGTATTGGCAGGTAGGTTCTGTACTTCTAGCACCACCTGGGAAACCCCATCTTATATATAAACTGGTTTAACTTGGCAACGATAGTAAAAACATGTGTTAGAATAAATTTTAATTCAATGACACTTTTGGGTGCACCTGATGAATTTTTTTGTGTGTAGATTGGTTTCTTTAGACCTAGTGTCATGGACTTTCTTGGACTTTCCTGGTCAGGCTCCTCACTCTGTGATTTCCCACTCATTCCCATCCTGCTCCTGCCCCTTCCCCACCATCCCCACCCTCCACACCATCCCTACCCTCCACACCACGCCATTGAGGTCGTGGGTCTTCACAGAGGATATTGATGTCTTATCACTTTAAGTGCACTTTGGAAGGTCCCTTAGGAGATGGTGGCCCAGAGCAAAGGGGGGTGGTAGGGTTGACTTTGTTCGCCTGCTGGCCTGAGGAGGGGAAAGAATGACCGGAGGAAATGAGGTCTTTTGAAACTCCAAGATGGGGGTTTGAGAACAATGCAGCCTCCTGGAAATCTGGAGCGTTTTAAGGGAAGTTACCTCTGTTACAGGAAGAGTGAGCAAGGCGCTGGGTGTTGTGGGACCTCTGGCCTGGGCTCTCAGGGCAGCTGCAGGGGGTCGGCATCCTGGGAAACAAGAGGCTTCGTTTGGTGAGACTCGAACTGGAGGACACACAGAAGCCCCACTCTGCATTGTTCATACTAGAATGTAGCGTTAAATTGGACCACAGAGTTGATTATGACTTGGCTTGTAAATTTTAAAAAGCTGAGCTAGAAGGTTCTTTCCTTTCCCATCCCTCCCCCCTCTCCCCCTCCCCCGCTTCCTTCCTATCTTTCTTTCTTGAAGAGAAAGAACCAGTAGAACTTTCGGTCCGTAGACGGGCTCTGACTTGTCCCAGCTCCTGCTCTGTCATCTTCTCATCACCTGCTCTTGGGCACGGTCCTTCTCTCTCTTTGCTCCAGTGATCTTTCCTGTAAAATGTGACTGATAAAAATGGCCAACTTGTAAATGTTAAAATGAGGATTGTGATTTCTTTTGAATCTTTGGGAATAAAATACTTCTTTCAGAAATAAATAGCACCATACAATTTTGAATTTTGCCTTTCTGATTCAAGATTACCCTCAAATTTGATTAAAGATATCCATCACTGGGGACTTTCCTGGTGGTCCAGTAGTTAAGACTCTGAACTTCTAATGAAAGGGGCACAGGTTCAACTCCTGGTCAGAACTAAGATCCCACTTGCTGCATGGCTTGCCCCCCACTCCCTCCCCTGAATTCCATCATTTATATACCTTTCTTTAGAAAAGGGAATGAAGTGATTTGAGAATATAAGGTGTCATAACTACCAAAGTGTAGGATATGAATTCTAGTTTCCATAACATACTTTTGAACAACTTTTTGTCATGGACATCCTTTTTTAAATCTATCCACTTATCTGTCCACCCATACATCCCATCAGACCTCCAGCCAGCCATACGGTGAGTATTTCTAAACTCCTGTCATGTGTCTGACACAGAGCTAGACTCTGGGCCTCTCCGCCTAGGAAGGGGAGAGATGAAACCTCCACTGAAATCACAGCCAGAATACACAACTTGCATGCAATAGGAGACTGACATTTTCAGTACTTCTTCCCCCTATAGCTCAGTTGGTAAAGAATCTGCCTGCAGTCCAGGAGACCTGGGTCTGATTCCTCGGTTGGGAAGATTCCCTGGAGAAGGAAATACAACCCACTCCAGTATTCTTGCCTGGAAAATCCCATGGACAGAGGAGCCAGGTGGGCTACAGTCCATGGGGTCATGAGTCAGACACTACTTAGTGAAACCACACCATTTATATAAAGTATGCCCTATACTGCCATGACACCAAAATCATGCATTTGAGTAGTAATACGCTCCAATACTTTGGCCACCTGATGCAAAGAGCTGACTCACTGGAAAAGAACCTGATGCTGGGAAAGACTGAAGGCAAAAGAAGGGAGCAGCAGAGGATGAGATGGTTAGAGAGCATCACTGACTCGATAGACATGAATCTGAGCAAACTGAAAGTGAAGGACAGGGAAGCCTGATGTGCTGTAGTCCATGGTATCACAAAGAGTCAGACACAAATGGCAGTGACTGAAAAACAACAAAAGCCCTTAATATTTTAAAATATTTTCTAATTTTATTTTTTATTTTGTAATAAAATACCCATAACATAAACCTTACTACTGTCACTATTTTTAAGTACACAGTTCCATGGCATTAAGTATATTTACACTTTTGTGCAACTATGATCATCCATCTCCAGAAATTTTTCACCTTTCCCAGGCTGAAAAAGTGAAAGTGAAAGTCGCTCAGTCGTGTCTGACTCTTTGAGACCTCATGGACTATACAGTCCATGGAATTCTCCAGGCCAGAATACTAGAGTGGGTAGCCTATCCTTTCTCCAGTGGATCTTCCCGACCTAGGAATCGAACCGGGGTCTCCTGTATTGCAGGTGGAGAAGCTCTGTATCAATTAAACATTAGACCCATTTCTTCCTCCCCCTAGCCCCTGGTAACAAGCATTTTCCTTTCTGTCTATGAAGGTGGTGCTAGTGGTAAAGAACCCTCTTGCCAACACAGGAGATAGAGGAGATGAAGGCTTGATCCCTAGGTTGGGAAGATCCCCTGGAGCAGGAAATGGCAACCACTCCAATATTCTTGCCTGGAGAATCCCATGGACAGAGGAGTCTGGTGGACTACAGTCCACTGGGTCACAAGGACTCAGACAGGATTCAAAGGACTTAACCTTCATAGAATAGCATGCTCTATGAATTTGGCTACCCCAGGTACTTCATATTAAGTAGGATTCTACAGCCTTTGTCCTTTTATGATGGCCTTATTTCACTTAACATAATCTCTTTAAGGTTTCTTTCCTTCCCTGGTGGTCCAATGGTTAAGACTCTTCACTCCCAATGCAGGGTGCCCTGGTTCAATCCCTGTTCAGGGAACTAGATCCCACATGACACAACTAAGATCCTGAATGCCACATCTGAAGAATTGGTGCAGCTAAAAGTTCCTGGGCCAAAATGTCAGAATTTTAAACACCTCGGTTCCCAGAAGTGAGTTTCTCAAATAGACTTGTTGAGGAAACTGGGACAGCCCTCCAGGTTGGGGGGCCCGTAGGCAATGACTGACTGATAAAAGGGTATGAAAGGCAGGATCTTTTGCATCAGGGTTAGGGGGATGACTCTGCAGTTCTGTCCATGCCCTGGGGCTCCCCCTATCACACCGTGGATCAGGCGGTACTGGGCTTCTCCCACGACAGCAGCCTTGCTCAGCTCTTCCCTCTCCCTTCCATGCTTCACTCCCTTGCTTCCTCACCAGTTTTCCTTGTGAGGTACCCCCTCAACGAATCCTGAGCATCTGAACCTTTTGACCAAAACTTTGAGCTTTTCCCTCCATAAGTCCTTTTACCTGGGGAGAAGGCACTCTGTTCATTACCCCGTGAACAAAAATAAGAACCTTGGGGAGTGAAACTTCTAATGGCAGAGTTTTTAGAACTGAAAAGTGCCAGAGGGCAAAATGTATTAAAGACCACCTCTTATTTTTACTTTTTAAATTTAAAATTTTTTAAATGAAGTATAATTAAATTGCAATGTTGTATTGCAATGTTGTAAGTATACAGGAAAGTGATTCTATATGTATTTTTTTCAGATTATTTTCCTTTATAGGTTATTACAAGATATTGAGTATAAATCTTTGTGGTTCACAGTAGGTCCTTGTTTATCTGTTTTATATAGACTATCCAAATTTCTAATTTAGCCCTTCTCCCCACCCCGGCTATCCCCTTTGGTAGCCATAACTTTGTTTTCTATGTCTGTGAGTCTCTTTCTGTTTTATAAATGGGTTCATTTGTATCATTGTTTTAGATTCCGCAAATAAATGATTTAATATATTTTTCTTTGTTTAATTTACTTCACTTGATAATCTCTATATCCATCTTTGTTCCTGCAAATGGCATTATTTGATTCTTCTTTCATGGTCGAGTAATATTCCATTGTAAGGGCTTCCCAAGTGGCTCAATGGTAAAGAATACAGCTGCCAATGCTGGAGACATGGGAGATGTGGGTTTGATCCCTGGGTCAGGAAGATCCCCTGGAGAAGGAAATGGCAACCCACTCTGGTATTCTTGCCTGGAAATCCCGTGAATGGAGGAGCTCGCAGAGCTACAGTTCATGAGGTAGCAAAGAGTCAGACAGTTGGTAACTAAAGAACAACAAGAACAATGTTCCACTGTGTGTATATTATTTTTATGTTTTTTTTTAATGGAAGCATAATGCACGTACAGAAGAGCACACTGAAATATACACCTTGCTGAAATTTCCCAAGAACACTGCAGAAAGAAGAGGAAGGGTACAAGGTGTCACAGAATCTTTTGTAACTCAGCCTAGAAACTGCCATCGCTTCCACTGTCAAGTCTAGGCTAAAACTTGGGACACGACCCATCTGTAAGTGAAGGGGAGAGCTGGGTATGGATAAGAATAGGAATTTCTATAACAATGAGCACAAATCTGGCAAAGTCATTTTTTTTCCCCACTGAGTTTTCTTGGGTGTATCAATTTCTCTTCTTTCCTTCAGTTTTGGTGTCTGGCTCAAACCATCCCAACCCAACACAGAGAAGTTGAGAGATTTCGCCTTTATTATATTCTTTCCAATTATGAAATCCAAAGCACTTGATTGATTTGTGTTAAATATCACTAAACGATGGAAAAATTGCCTTGACTACAATTTGAGGTTCAATGTGAAACAAAATGGTAGCTAATAAACATTCTACTAGGCATATCTTCTGTAATTTTTAATGGCTTGCAGTGAAATTTTGCTATGGTTAGAGACTTGAAGGACGCATGATTATACCAGAAGACGTGCATCATTTAGAGGCTCACTGATGATACCAGGAAAAATGTAAAAATAACTACAGATCCTTTGATATTAATGCACATGGTCATAATGACTGCCATTACTGAATCCAGGGCCACATTCCATAATGAACCTTCTTGGGGGACTGAGTGTTACATAGAGGCGCCAGAAACACTGTTTCTATTAATGAATTCTAAGCTGTGACAATGGCAATACTGTATTATTCTGTGAGCAAATTCTGCTGAATTCACAGACAGGTGACATTGTGTGGGCACTAATGTATATGGAGCGCTCTGTTGTAATAAGTCTGCTATTATCTTTAGCACAATAACGCTGAATGTGCCAGGACGCATAAGTAGGTGCTGTTAGTTAAGACTGGACTTAACTCTTTGTGGTCTGATTCCAGCTGCTTCTCACAGCCCTATTGGTGATTTCCACCCTCAGAAATTCCCACTATTTTTTGCTGCATTCACTCTCTCCTCTTTCCCTAGTCTTAATCCTTTCTTTCTTTTTTTATTTTAAAGTCATCATGCTGAGTAATATTCTATTGTCAACCTAGAGGGGTGTCTTAGGGTAGGAGATGGGAGGGAAGTTCAAGAGGGAGGGGACATATCTGTAACTATGGCTGATTCATGTTGATGTATGGCAGAAACCAACACAATTTTGTAAAGCAAATTATCCTCCACTGAAAAAAAGAGAGTTTCTATTGAAGTTGTTAATAACATTGCTTTTGTTTTATGCTTTGGTTTTGTGGCCCTGAGGCATGTAGGATCTTAGATCTGCCACCAGGATTTGAACCTGCAACCCCTGCATTGGAAGGCGAAGTCTTAACCTTAACCACCAGGGAAGTCCCTTTATGTATATTTCTATAACAACCGCCTTTCGCATCCAAATTCTTCTCTGTTTGGAAATAGGTATTTGCCCACTGGAGGAGAGTGTTGAATTCTGTCTGCATCCATGGAGTCCACGGGAGATGCTGTTTGTGCTTTGTCTGCATCTCCTATCCCATCCCCCAGCCTCCAAGGGGCTCCATAGGGCAGATCATTTCTCCCAAAATAATGCCTCCTCTAAGCCACGGTGATACCCTGGGCAGCAAAGGGACAGTGAACATCACCACCGGTTGGAGTGGCACTCAGTTTGCTGGTCCCACAGAGGGGCCTGGGAGGCAGGAGAAACACCCTGATTCTCCTTGGCCTGATCACACATGGCACCCAAGGGCATGCGGACACACAGTGAGACACTGCCAGCAGGAGACACTGGGCCAGCTGGGGTGGACGCAGGGTCCTCAGAGCAATTGCCTTCTCCTCCACGATCTGCTTCAGGATGATCCACTTTGGGGATCAGTCAGGGAGCGCAGCAGCCTTTGGTCCCTTTGGCCTTGCACCATGACTGGCCACCTCCTTGCCCGGGGCCTGCAGCTTTGGCATTGTACGGAGGGAAGCGGGAAGCAGAGCCCACTGCATCCCTGGGCAGCATTTCTGTCAACTGAAGAGGCCATTTAAGCAAAACACTTAATTACCTTTCTGCCTCCCTGCAACCCCTGGGAAGGTCTGAGCCAGTCAGATAATGAGCTTAGAGGGCAAGCAGCCGAGACTTCCATCAGGCAGAGGAGTGACCCCTATCCCATTCCATCACGAAGTGGGGAGCAGAGAGTCGGGAGCAGAGAGGAGAGGAAGGGGCGGGATGAACAGGCGCCGCTGCAGTGCAGCTTCATAATTTCACCCATCACGTGGCGAATTCCTAGGCTATTAGAGAGCTGCTAATTCATAGGTGGGGCTTCTCTTGTGGCTCAGTGGTAAAGAAACTGCTTGCCATTCAGGAAACACAGGAGACGTGGGTCAATCCCTGGGTCAGGAAGGTCCCCTGGAAAAGGAAATGGCTACCCACCCCAGTATTCTTGGGGCTTCCCTGGTGGCTCAGATGGTAAAGAATCTGCCTGCAATGCGAGGGCCCAGTTTCGATCCCTAGTTCGGGAAGATCCCCTGGGGGATGGCAAGGCAACCTACTCCAGTATTCTTGCCTGGAGAATCCCATGGACAGAGGAGCCTGGTGGGCTGCAGTCGGTGGGGTCGCAAAGAGTCGGACATGACTTAGTGACTAAACAATAACAACAATTCACAGGAAAGGCAGCCAGGCCCGGCCTTGGAAACGCAGGCAACTTTCAATAGGACAGTCTTGGGAGAGCCCGCAGCTGAGCACCTACACTGTGCGGCCATTGCCACTAACCCAACCCTCCGGGCTCACGTTTCTGGCTGATAAAATGAGGACTGGACACTGGACCCTAGCTCCACAAGGTACCCTTAGATTCTGTAATGCTAAGGGAAATTGCTTCAGGTGCAGTGGGGTTGGGAAGACAGGGCCTCCTCCATGCTGGCAGCCGGCCTGCCTGCCACCAGGTCTGGGGGGCAGTGTGGCTGTTTTCCTGAGGGTGTGGGCCCAGTCAGGGAAGCTACCCTCCAGGGCTCGCCAGAACCAGGCCACTGGGATCCTTCGTGAACAAGCACAGTCAAGTGAGAGAGAGAAAGAGCTGACCTCAGGGAAGCCAGGCGTCTTCAGAGCGCGGGTGCCCATCAGTCCTGGCTGGGAGAGGACTCCGGATCACTTGTCTTCCGCTAAGTTCACTGGCTGTGTTTTGGCTCCCAGATACTTGGACCTCAGTGATTTCTGTCCCCTGACTCCCCTGCCTGGCCCTGGCATCTGCCTAGTGCCAGTTCCACGAAAGACTCACGCCACACACAGACTCTGCCCACTGCCTGGCCTTCTCCAGCCTTTGTCCACTGGGTCCATCCCATGACCGGAAGGTCAGCGCACCCACGTTTTCCCTGCTGGTCTGGGGTCTGGCCTCACCTCTCCTGGTCGGATATTACCACCGTGCTTCAGCCTAGGTCATGACTCTGTGTGGCCCCCTGATCTCTGCAGTGTGAGACCCAGAGGCTGAGACAGGTGAGCGGGGTGAAAGGGCCTCTCAGCCAGGGGGAGTCAGATGGGGGCACTGAGCCAGTCAGTCCACTTCATTCATTTCCCACGTCACTGAGGGCTGGCAGAGCAGCATTAGACACACAGAACACAGAGACAAAAACATCTCTCCCTGCATAGTCCAGGGCTGGGGAAACAGACAGGGGCAGAATCAGTGTGCAGAGAACTTACACCAATCAATGAGTAAAAAAGTATTAAAAATAAAAAGACTGATGCTGAAACTGAAGCTCCAATACTTTGACCACCTGATGTGAGGAGCTGACTCACTGGAAAAGACCCTGATGCTGGGAAAGACTGAAGGCAGGAGAAGGGGACGACAGAGGATGAGATGACTGGATGGCATCACTAACTCAATGGACATGAGTTTGAGCAAGCTCGGGGAGATGGTGAAGGACGTGGCTGAGCTACTGAACAACAACTACAAGTGACTTAGAATATAACAACTCCTATGGAGAAAACTACATCAGTGCAGGAAGACAGAAAGTACCAGCATCGGGAAGCGTTCTGCTCTTTTAAAGACATGGTCAGAGAAGGCCTCATCAAGGAGGAATATTTCATTCAAAATCCGATGGACATAAGGAAGGAAAGAGGACTTCTGGGCTGAGGGAGAATCAGGTGCAAAGGCCCTGAGGCACGATTGTGCTCTGTGAGTGGGGGAACGTCGAGGAACTGATGTGAATAGAGACGGTGGTGGCGGGACGTTGGCAGAGCTTATCAGAAGGGAGATGGTTAGGGGAAGGGTGAGGGTGGGGGCCTTGAGGGGCTTTGCAGACGACTGGACGAGGTTTACTCTGAGTGATTGGAGAGTCCCTTCGGGAGCCGACCCGAGGAAGTCATCATCTGACTGTATTGCAGGTTCATTCTGACAGCTGAGATGAGAGCCTTCTCATCTTGGTCCAAAGAGGACCAAGGAGAAGACAGCATCCAGGTTGGGGGTGTTGTGATCATGCTGGTGAGACATGACATGACTTGACCCAGACTGGCCGAGCTGAAGGATGCGAGAACCGGAGTCCAGACAGACTTAGAACAGCCCGATTCGCTGACCGCCTGCATGTAGAGTGTGAGAGAAAGCGTGGAAGCAAAGATGGAGGGGGGGGGATTTTTGGCCCGAACCACAGCGAACCTGGAGTTCTCCATCCTCATGACAAGAGGGCTGGAGGGGCAGTGTAAGTGGGGGGCTGGGGGCTGCATAGACCCCAGAGGGCTGTCCATCACCACAGACCAGGAGTGGAGTCTGCAGCCCATGAGAGGAGAGTCCTCCAGGGATAGACTTGTTGCCTGAAGCACAGAGTTGGCATTCAAGGTCACAAGGCAGGATGAGGTTACCAGTGCGGGGGTGCGGCAGTGCAGGCAGAGAGAAGAGAGTGGTCAAGGCCTGAGCTTGCAGCCTCCAGTGCGAGCAGGTCAGGGAGCCGAGGAAGAACAGCGGGAGACTGGGAAAGAAAGGCCCAGTTAAGGGGGGAGACAGGACAAGGGGCTGAGCAGGTCGGTGTCTTGGGTCGTTGTCCACCATGGCAAAGATAAGGCCCAAGGATGATAGCTGGTCCCAACAACATGGAGGCCATTGTTGAGCTCAATTTTGTAAAAAAGAAAACCCATCGATAGTCTTTAGCTGTAGCTCCAGACCCAACCTTAGCCTCTTGGAGAAGGGATGGGCCCAGGCCTAGCTGACCACAGGGATCTCTTCCCTTGGCTTTGGTGCTTATTCAGGTCCAGCCTGGCTGGTCAGACCACCCTCTGGCCTTTTCCTCCTGGAGTTGTTAGGGCAGGCAGGCCCATCCCCTGGAGTTGCTAAACTGTTGGAGTGAACATCCCTGCCTCTGGCAGAGGCCTGCCTGTCGGGTGGACTCACTCCTTCTGAGATGAAGGGCCAGATCCCTGACAGGAGCATCTGCCCTGGGTCTGGATCCAGCCCTGCCTGAAGCCTGCTCCCTCCTTGGACTCCATGTCACTTCCCAGCCAGTAAACTCTGTTTTAAGCTCCTGGGAAATCATCCTCTGCCCCTCGCTTCCGTGGGGATTTCTCTGATGCCCGCTCCTAGGGAGAGAGCGTGAGGAAGGGCATGTTGCCAACTCGCTGACTGACCAGCCGGGTCTCTGAGCCACTGGGCAAAGACCCTGGCCACCTTGAGGGGGCGACCCTCTGAGTGAAGCCTCACTAAGCAACCCCTGGATTCAGGACTTTTCTCTGCTGCTTGGAATTGCGTGGCAGAGGCTGACCTGGGCAAGACCAGACAGGGTCACCTCCCGCCTGCCTGTGGCAGCCTCTGACGCAGGTCTGCAATCGGGGACAGGTAGAGTTACAACCAGAGATGCTGGACAAGGGCATCAGGTTCCACCTGTGACCCAGGAGGTGGTGTCCTGGGGTCACGGGGTTCGTCCAGGTACTGGGAGTTCCCTGGGAGATTATGAAAACCATGAGAGGGACTGCCACGGGCCATGGGCCCAGCATTTGGGGAATGCAGATGAAGTAATGGGAGACTAGGGCACGGGAAGCTGTTGCTAAAACAAACTGACTAATTCTGCTGGCTGAGGTTTCTCTGGCTTGGTGCTTTTTTTAAAGGGCCAGCCACACACTCATTGCAGCATCTTAAAGACGCCGGGAACAGAGTGTAATCCACTGGTGCTGGCTTTTAGCTCTAATGATTCAGTGAGCCACCTGGGGCATCTTCTCCATGTGTTTTTACCCTTAGCAGGTCTGGGTACAGAGGGGTTGTTTGGTTCATCTCACAGCTCTCTCCTATGTGGTCAGATGTGTAAATCAGCCCTGAGAGAGCCCTGAACTTCTACGCACCCTGACCAGGTAAACGATGCCCCAGTGATAATTCCTGGTTACCTAGGCTGAAACTAGGACTTCAGAGAGCCCTGGATACCAAGACCCCAAGGTCTTGATATAAATCCCATTTATCTAAAGTCATTGCCTTATTGTGTGTATGTGTGTTAGTCACTTAGTCATGTCCAACTCTTTGTGACCCCATGGAACTGTAGCCTGGCAGGCTCCTCTGTCCACGGGATTCTCCAGGCAAGAATACTGGAGTGGGTTGCCATTCCCTTCTCCAGGGGATCTTCCCGACCCAGGGAAGCCCTATTGCCCCCTTGCTTGCTCCTATGTGAAGATTCCTTGTTTCCTTTGAGAAGACTTCTCTTTCACACCAACCCTTTCATCATCTAATGACACTGAGCCTTCCATCCAATCATATACTTTCCTGCCATCATGGAAATGAAGGAGACCAGCCCAGCCAACCTCACTAACCATAGAGCCACCCATTTGGAATCTGTAGCACTTGACAGATGTGGAAACAAAATCTACTTATTGCTCAGATAATTAGGTTTCCCTGGTGGCTCAGCAGTAAGGCATCCACCTGCAATGCAGGAGTGCAGAAGACACGGGTTCCATCCCTGGGTCAGGAAGATCCCCTGGAGAAGGAAATGGCAACCCACTCCAGTATTCTTGCCTGGAGAATCCCATGGATAGAGAAGCTCAGGAGGCTCAGTCCATGGGGTCGCAAAGAGTCAGATACAACTGAAGTGACTTAGCAAGCACCATGCTCAGATAATTGGAGACAGTGCGCGTTACCAGACTAAACACACTTGCAGGAAGGGTGGATTTAAAGTGTTTAAGGGAAAAAATGTTTTAAAGACCCTCAAGCACTTTAGACTGGCACATTGCACCTAAACGATGGGTGCCAGGTCCACAAAAATCGTCTGGATTCACAAAAGCAGGGTTTTGAGGATTTCTGGAGGCAGCTGGTGTTCATTCTACTTTTTATTTACGGCAATAAAACTACCAAAAAACCCTATCATTCACTCTTTAAGCTAATTTCCTTTGGCCTTCTCCCACCATCACCTAAAAAAGGTTGTTTTAATTTATGACTTTACCCTCCAGTGAGGTATAAATATTCTGGGTGCCACAATTGGATGCTGCTAGGACTTCCCTGGTGGCTCAGACGGTAAAGCGTCTGTCTACAATGCAGGAGACCTGGGTTCGATCCCTGGTTTGGGAAGATTCCCTGGAGAAGGAAATGGCAACCCACTCCAGTACTCTTGCCTAGAAAATCCCATGGACGGAGGAGCCTGGTGCAGGCTACTGTCCTTGGGGTTGCAAAGTGTCGGACACAACTGAGCGACTTCACTTTCTAAACCAGATAAAGAAAATGTTTTAGAAATTCTTTCCACACTCCCTGTAGTTGAGACATAAAGCACAAGAGAAGAAAGTCCTGAGGCTTAGAAGTCCGTAGGTCTTTTTGTTTTCTGGAAGAGTGGGTTTTATTCTCCCAGGTCCCGAGCTTTTCAGTTCCCATCCTGATGCCAGGAGGGCAAGCAGAAGCTGACTTTGGGATGTGTTTGTTAAGGAAGTGTCTGCTGCTATGGCAGAAAATTCACCCCATAGTAGCTGCCTTACATGCCACAAGTTTTTATCCTGATTTCCAGACAGTCCAAGGTTGACTCTCCCAGCCAAGCAGCTCACCTCCTTATCTGTGGCTTCACCAGGGTCAGCATGCAGTTCTTGATACAGTTCCTGGGGTTCACTCATTCCTGTGGCTAGAAGAGAAGAGGGCGTGGAAGGTCACAAGTGATTTGTGATCCAGACCTGGGATTGGTGTGGACCAATTCTGCTCATTATCCACTGACCATCTGAACTGTGGTACTGGAGAAGACTCTTAAGAGTTCCTAAAGGAAATCAACCCTGAATATTCACTGGAAGGACTGATGCTGGAGCTGAAGCTCCAATACTTTGCCCACCTGATGTGAAGAGCCGACTCACTGGAAAAGACTCGGATGCTGGGAAAGACTGAAGACAGGAGGAGAAGGGGATAGAGGATGAGATGGTTGGATGGCGTCACCAACTCAATGCACCTGAGTTTGAGCAAACTCTGGGAGATAGTGAAGGACAGGAAAGGCTGGCGTGTTGCAGTCCATGGGGTCACAAAGAGTTGGACCCGACTGACTGACTGAACAGCAAGAACAACCCTCTGACCAGAGCAGGATGGATGTTGGACCACAGACAACCACATCTCCCTGCGAGGGATGCAGCCTAACTGCATGCCAGCCTGAACTTGTAACAACAGGGTCTGCTTTCTGTGACCACAGTCAAGAAGCTTTTGGCTCTGCCAGTGGCCAGACTCTTACTCCAAAGGATGTGGGAATACTTGCCAGGGCCTCAGGAGAGGGTATTAAATTAATTTCCTTGGTTTGCCACTGAGTTTTGCTTACCTCATTAGCTTCTAGATTGGAATTCAACGTCTCAAAATCTCAGTCTATAATAAAGTAGAAAAAGACAGCAACCAAAAAGGAAAGAGTCTGTAGCAAAAGAAGTCTGCCTTTCCCTGTTTTTTATATATATATATATACATATACATAAATCATCTGAAAATGAAAGTAGTAAAATAAAATAGTTTGGTGGTGTGGGGCAGGCCAGATCAGTCTCTCTCTCTGTCTCTACCTCTGTCTGTGAGACCAGGGTATCATTTATCACTGAGCACCTGGCCCTAGTGGTAAAGAACCTGCCTGCCAAGGAGGAGACTCAGGTTTGATCCCTGGGTCAGAAAGATCCCCTGGGGAAGGAAATGGCAACCCGCTCCAGTATTCTTGCCTGGAGAATCCCATGGACAGAGGAGCCTGGGGGGGTGCAGTCCGTGGGGCCATAAAGAGTCGGACATGACTGAGCAACCAAGTGTGCACGCCTGTGCGCACACGCACACACATGCACACACACACACCCTGACTCTCATGTTTCAGGACGTCAAGCCTTGTCCAGATCCCCAGTCCCTTACCCCCATGGCTGAGTCATCTCCTGCCCTTGGGCTGATGTAGGAAAAATTCTCCAGCCCACCACATGGTAGCTGGGAAGTTTTGGCAACTTATTTAACCTTATTTGTTCTGTGAAGATGGGGTCAATGATTCCCATCTCACGGCACGTCGTAAAGGTGAGGGCAGATAGTGAAGGAGAAATCACCTCCACCAGGGTCACTACCAGCCTCCTTCCTGCCTGTCTCCACGTGGGGAGAGGAGCCCTCCAGGGCCTTTGTCCGGATGAGGCAGCTCCTCTCCTTCCCCTCCCCCCCCACGCTGCCCCCAGACTCAACTGCTGTGAGTTCTTTCCATTCAGGCAGAAATCAGAGGGTCTGAGGGCGAGAGGGAATCGGAGCCAGACAAAGAGGCGATTACCCCCACATGACTGCCTACTAAGAATTCTGGCTGGAGAAAGGGCTCTTCTGCAACTTGCTTTTTTGCTAATTCTGCCCAGAGAACCCAAGAGGGAAGGCCTTTGGTCCACAGACCGCCGTGGTCTCATTGTCCTGGTGTAATTCAATGAAGCCCACTCCAGTGTTTTCTATGCTGTATCTCGTCTCTCCTGTATTTCCCTGATTTATCAGCAGCTGTTAACTCCAGTTAGCACCAGTTCCGTTGATCAAGTCCTGCTAATGCTAGCATCTTTTACACATACACACACACACCCCTCCAAGAAAAACCTCACCTTTAAATGGAAGGTGGTTGGTACGCTCTGTTTCTCGTATGAGGCCTGAGTATGTGATGGAGAAAGATGAAAATTGCTCCCCATTACCCCCACCCTGCTCTTCCAAACTAAGTTTAGGAGAATCAATTATAATCCTTAAATCTTCTCATTCTTACATGGGCTTATTTCTTACTTAGCTCTGGTATCCCACTTTGAGCCAGTCAGAGAAAAAAAGAGAAAAAGAAAAAACCTTTGCACTGGCAATACCACAGTGTATGCTCCCACAAGGATGAGATTCTGGGATCCATCAACAAAAGCCCTGGCTGCTTCCCTAGTAATCCTAAAGATCAACAGAAGAAATTGCTTGAAGTGGGTGGATAAATTCCTTAGAATAATCCTGCCCAAACCCTTCAGAATTCTTTTACGATGCCTTTATATCTCTCAGCTTTCACCTAGGAAGAATCCAAAGTGTCACCAAAAAGAATGTGCCAGGCTGTTGAGAAGGAGCGTGGCGGCTTCCAAAGGACTTGGATTTGACGATGTCTGACTGAGTGCTCACACATACACACACACGTTTGAAGAGTGCTCTGAGAACAAGTCCTATTGATACTAACTGGAATGCTGAGGGAAGGTTTTAGCTAGGCTTCAATGGGATGCAGAGATAGTCACTTTTTTCACCTTGTTGAAAATGTTAAGGGAAGAAAAATCATCCGGTTGGCTAGGTCAGCATCAACCCTACTAGAAGCTTGTCTGGTGGGCTGAATTGGAGTGGAGCCTGGGGCCAGCAGGCTGCAGTGAAAGGTGTGGTCTGGCAGGCAAAGCTGAGGCAAGTGGGCCAAGTCACTGGCAGTGGGTGTTGTGGACTTCACGCTATGGGTGGGAGATTTTCCTGGCATCATGCAGGGTGGGATGTATTCACTGCAAAGAACAAGACCAGAGGTGGAAGCTCGGTTGGTGCTTGAGACGCATGTGAGTTCGAGGCAAGGCCAAGGGCTAGATCCTTCTTGGAGTCTTATTTCTCAACAGAAATCTTCCTACCATAGTCTCCTTTCCTCTGGTCCAGAATATCCCAGATTTCATGGTAACATAGCAAAAGAAACTAGCTGGAGCAGATACTTCTGACTGACCACCAACTTCTGTTATTCTCATTATCTGTTGAAAAAAGGACACATCCTTTTAAAACTGAAGTATAATTGACATACAGTAAAGAGCAAATTCCATGGGCTTCCCTGGTAGTGCAGTGGTAAAGAATCTATCTGCCTGTGATGCAGGAGATGTGGGTTCAGTCACTGACTTGGGAAGATCCCCTGGAGAAGGGAATGGCAAACCACTCCAGTATTCTTGCCTGGGAAATCCCATGGACAGAGGAGCCTTGCAGGCTACAGTCTATAGGGTTGCAAAAGAGTTGGACACGACTAAGTGACTAACACTTTCCCTTTCATACTCAAGAAATCGACGGTCCAATGGAAGTCTTTTGATTTCAGTTTGTCTCTAGCCAGTCTGGAATTAGAGAGTTGTCGGTAGTGTAGCGACAAGATTTTGCTTTCAAAAGATCTTGTAAGATCTTTCTTTCAAAGAAGTTGGACAAGTGCAGAGATGTGGCGGCAAGCCGGTATTTTTCTCTTGATATTCTCTCTCTTTTTTTTTTAAAGTCACTCAGTCGTGTCCGACTCTTTGTGACCTCATGGACTGTCCATGGAAATCTCTAGGCCAGAATACTGGAGTGGGTAGCTTTTCCTTTCTCCAGGGGATCTTTCCAACCCAGGGATCGAACCCAGGTCTCCTGCACTGCAGGCGAATTCTTTACCAGCTGAGCCACAAGGGAAACCCTTTAGAAAGCCCTTTAAATTCTTTAGAAGCCCTTTAGATTCTTTAGAAAATCACATTAAGATGAAACTGAACTTTGCCCCCTCTGTCTGCCATATGAGAAGAAGGTACCCATGTCTTGGTACATACAACCCTGTATTTGATCTAAATCTTCTCAGAGTAAGTGAAAATGTGTCATTACCATTTATTTAGGTTTTATTTGAGTTCATAAACTCTCGATGCAGAAACACCTAATGTGAAGAGCTGACTTATTGGAAAAGACTGATGCTGGGAAAGATTGAGGGAAGGAGGAGAAGGGGGTGATAGAGGATGAGATGGTTCGATGGCATCACTGACTCAACAGACCTGCATTAGAGCAAACTCTCGGAGAGAGTGAAGGATAGGGAAGCCTAGCTTGCTACAAGTCCATGGGATCACAAAGAGTTGGACACGACTTTGTGACTGAACCGCAACAAAACCCTTGATATAATCCAACCTATTTACTTCTCTCAAGAACCTAACTGATGCTTAAAGATGAGGAAACAGATTCAGAGAAGATAACTAACTTCTCATCACCATGGAGACAGTGGGGGACAGAAGCAAGTTTGAAACCCATCCTGGTACCCAAAGACCAAGTCCCCTCCGGAAAGCTCTGCTGCTTTGCATTTTGACTGTTCAACGTGTTGCTTCAGGCTTTTCATTTTTAAGGGAGAAATAACCTCCCAGACACTGGTTCTGCTCTCACCACCTCCTTACCCCCAGGCCGGAGACTAGCCTCTATTACTCAGAAGAACTTATGAAACTCTGTACTTCTTCATATTCAAGCATCAGCATGTCTGACTTTTGTTTTCAGTCCAGAACTGCTCTATTTTCACAGAACAAAATTCCAGCTCCATTCTGAAAATGAAACGACAGTCAGTCCCTGGAAAACAAGCCAGATCCCGGGTCCCCACTTTAGCACAATCCAAAGTCACGGTTTTTCTGGTTGGGTGCTTCCAAGGTCTGTCCCCTTGATAAGGGCTTTCAGACAGACCAAAGCAGGGGAAAATGAAAGAGACCCTTTCTTTTTCTTGTTGTTCCAGATCAGATAACGTTGCCTGATTAGTTCCTCCACTGTGAATTCACACCGCATGTACCCACATGCCAGCCCTCTGCTAAAAGGCCATCAGCTGTATTGCTTCCTGCACAATCATTCATATTTGCCTCACGCCTTCCCTCCTCCACCTCTGTTTCCGGCTCCTCCCCATGAAGCAGCAAAATGCCTGCAAAGAAAATGTGTTAACAGGTAAAATTTATAGGAGTTTCCTGGCCCACACAGAAACGTGAACCACAGGCCTCCCCAAAGGAGATATTTTCTAACCCAAGACACTTATCCTCCTGAATATGCTGTGATTCATTCACATCTGAGTTCTCTAGAGACACCAGGTATCTTTTTGACAGAATCAGAGTGTGGAGCTCCCGTTTGGGAGGAGTGGCTTTGATGAGGGCCAGTTGGGATTATTTAGTTGCGGTTACAGAAAAACCCAACCCAAACTGTCTTAGTCAAAAAGGGAATTTATTGACTCAGAAACTGAAAAGAGGATGCAAGCTACAGACAAGACTCAGTTCAGGGCTCAGGCTTCTCAGTGGCACTTGCCAAATTTAAAAAACTTTATTCCTTGCTCTGCCTGCCTTTGTGTTGACTTCAGCCTTGGATTTTATGGCAGAAAGGTCTCCGCTAACCTACTTATTCTCTTATATTTTATGCCAAAGGTTTTATGTGACAGTCTCTTCCCCAGGAGTTGCAGTGAAAATGTCATTGCATTTCATTGGCTCTGACTAGGTCACTTATGGTCCACAAAGATCAAAGGATAGGGAAATGAGACATGCTGATGGCTTAGACTTGGATCACAAGTTCCACCCCTGAGACTGGGTGTGAAGTCCACTTTAATGGGACGGCATGGAAATCGGGTACCATCACCAGGAAGTCCCCAGTAATGTTCACTGCATCGTGTGTTGCCTTATAACAAATGATGCATGTATATCATATAACGTTTAGTGTCCACTGTGGAAGTCAGCTGTGTACCTTGAAAGTAGATAGTACCTGCTCATGTAAAATAATAATTTATGCCCAAAGCCAGGCTAGCTGGAGAAAAGGTTATTTACTATTTAACTTTCAGGAGTGAGCCTAGTTTGCCAACATTTTGATGCAAGTGGGTCAGTATAGAAAACATGCAAAATTCCTCAAAGTCTACAGCAGGACTGGCTTACATTCTTAAAGCACAATGAACCTCTGCTGGCTTGGTAGTGAAAACTATGGCAGTGAGCCTTTCTTATTGGTTTCACTGAGTTTTTGTTTTCTAAGAAGATTGGGATGTTTTAAAGATCTCTGTAGCCTGGTTAGGCTGGTTCTGGAGGACTGGAAGAGTTTATGGCAGAAACTTGAGTGGTCTTTGGAGGTATTTTGACCATACAGACACCAAAAGATGCTCCCTTATAATATTCTTTCTTCCAGTTATTCAACTTCCTCATTTGTCTTTCTAAATAAACATCTGGGATTAGGTTATTCATTCTTCTTATCAACTCTCAATGATAAATATTCATCCTTTTAACCATTGAACCATTGTTATTGGTTATGTACTTCCTTAGATCAAACACTTGGTTGACTCCATCAGATCTTCTCTAAGCACTTCACATGCATTATTTCATTTATGCTTCATAATTATTCTATGGCATAGAGACTATGATTACCATTCAAATTGTATGGAAGATGGAACAGATATAGAAGAGGTTACATATCTTGCCCAAGGTCACATAGTTTGAGCCAAAGATTTTAAAACCATACTATATAAACAGATTTTGCCCCTGCCCCCCAGAATATGGCACAGGAAGACACTGTGCGTGCTAAGTCACTTTAGTCGTGTCTGACTCTTTGTGACGCAGTGGACTGTAGCCTGCCAGGCTCCTCTATCCATGGAATTCTGCAGGCAAGAATGCTGGAGTAGGTTGCCATGCCCACCTCCAGGGGGTCTTCCCCATCCAGGGACGGAACTCGTTCTCTTGTGTCTCCTGCATTGGCGGGCAGGTTCTTTACCGCTAGTGTCACCTGGGAAGCACAGAGGAAGACAGACCTGTAAATAAACAAGTGCATTTAATATTGTATTTGCTGTGACAATGACGTGTACCAGAGACAGTGAAGAAGAGAGAGAGAAAGCAGTCATTTCCCTGGTCAGGGCTAGAGGATTTGAAACAACTGAATCTTGGGAAACGTTCTCTAGAGGAGCTGAGGTAGATAAGAAGGTGTTTTCCATCTGGAAGGTGGTGGGGGCTGAGAACAGCATTACAGAAATCAGAACCTGAGCAAGCAAAGCACAGATACATGATGGGAGAAATGCAAGCTACCTGGCCTGGGTGGAGCCTGGGGTTCAAGAAGGACAGACATAAGAGGAGGCAAGCAGGACCCAGTCCATGAAGTTGGGACTTGTAAGGAGAAAATGAGGAATTGTTGAAGGGCTTTAAGGAACGGTACTGTACTGTACTCAGTCATTCCAGTCATGTCCGACTCTTTGCAACCCATGGACGGTAGCCCACCAGGCTCCTCTGTCCATGGGATTCTCCAGGCAAGAATACTGGAATGGGTAGCCATTCCCTTCTCCAGGCGATATTCCCCATTCAGGAATTGAACCTGAGTCTCTTGTGTTGCAGGCAGATTCTTTACCATCTCAGCCACTAGGGAAACCCATATGGATTACATGCATATGTGTATACATACATGATACATTTATAATACCCATATGCCTGCATACCTACAAACATATACACACATATACTAGTGCTATGACACATGTATATTATACTGTCACTGAATACACAGAGTATATATACACTCATTGTATGTATATGTATGTACAAGCCATATATTTTGAGCACAAAAAAATTTTCCCAACAATAATCTAAACCATTTTTTAAAAGCTCCTACTTTGGAATCAATAGCTTCCTCCATGCCTCATGCTATTTTTTTTTTTTCTGGGAAACAAAGTTTTCACTCTTACGTATTTCTTATTTTTCCCATTCAGTTTGAAACAAGACAAGAGTGACTCACTCAGCACAAAAATAATTGAGCCACTACCACGCATGTTCGTGCTCAGCTGTTCAGTGGTGACTCTCTGCGACCCCTGGACTGTAGCCCGCCAGGCTCCTCTGTCCATGGGATTTCCCAGGCAAGGGTACTGGAGTGATTTACCATTTCCTTCTCCATGCGGGACACTGTATATATGAAAGCAGACTGAGTTGTATAATATACCACAAGGAATCTTTGCAAATAATTCATTGTCTGATGTCAGCAAATCCTCTATAATCTTTTTCTAAAAAAAAAATAAAAAGCAAAACATTCACAGGCAACTCTGCTCCATATTATGTAACAGCCTAATCGGGGAAAAAAAAATGGAAAAAGAATAGATACATGTATATGTATAACTGAAAAAAGTTTAATCTGTATAAAGGATAGGGAAATAACATTCTATTTATTGTAGATTTGCAGCAAAACTCAGAAACACTTACTCAGAATATTGTAAGCAGAAGTCACTTTTTGTTTCAATTCTCATTGATGATATTTTGTGAAGGACAGGGAAGCCTGGCGTGCTGCAGTTCATGGGGTTGCAAAACCCGACACAACTTAGCAACTGTACAACAACAACAACAACAACAAAATTATTTTGTAAGTTTTTAGGCTACTTTGCTCAGCAATGACTGTCTACAAAGTACAATTTAGTTTTAAGTTTTATTTGAAGTCCCAGCGTGTCTTAGCTATTCAGGACGCGAATGCTCACAGGGGCAGCAGACACGTGAGTGACCCTTATGCTATTTAGATATGGCGGTGACCCCGGGGCTGCAGAGCAGAGGGCGGATGGGAGTGTTAACTGTCCAGCCCACACACACAGCAGCGGGCGCAGAGCGGGGACCGTGGGCCCCGGTAAGAGGTCGCCTTCACGCCTCTGATGCCCACAGACAGACCCGCAGGCCCCCTCAGCAGCCTGATTAGTTAGAAGACTATTTATAGGCCTCAGCTCTTTTCTCAAGACTCATTCTCAATTCCTGCCCGCCCCTGCTCTCAGCAGACAAGCTCACCTTGTGAGTCATTGAGAAAATTGAGGTCATGCGTGTGCTTTCTGGTAACTTCCCACCCTTTACCTACAATTTACCTACACCCACGTCCGTCCTCCCGGCCTGACCTCCAAAGGTAACGTGGTCCCCTCCCGGGCACACAAGCCTCTCCGGGGATCTGCGTCCTCCGTGCTCCTGGGTCCATCTCCCAGCGCTTCCCCTTCCAGGAGGCTCTCCAATCCCCAGGTCCATGTCCACCGTGGATGCCCCTCTGCCTGTGGAGAGGCTATGCTCTCATCACTTTCCTGGATTCTGCAGTAGCCTTCTGACCTGCCCCGCATTTCCATCTGCCCTCTTCCACAGCAGCAGTCTCACGGCATCTTTTAAAATGCAGGATCACAGACAGTTCCCAGCACACCAGCGCCAACTCTCCTACATTGCATTATTTCCAGAAATCACATCAGAATATAGGTAACTACAGGTGATAGCGTGTGCATGCGTGCTCAGCTGCTCGGTCCTGTCCCACTCTTTGTGACCCCATGGACTGCAGCCAGCCAGGCTCCTCTGTCCATGGGATTTTACAGGCAAGAATACTGGAGAGGGTTGCCATTCCCTTCTCCAGGGGATCTTCCCATCCCAGGGATCCAACCTGCATCTCTTGCATCTCCTGCATGGGCAGGTGGATTCTTTACCACTAGTGCTACCTGGGAAGCCCAAGCGTTGTGTTAAATCCTCTCTACTTTCGCCTTCCCTCCCTTCCCTCCCTTCCTTTCCTCCCTCCCTTTGAAAGTAAGCCATTTGCATTTGTGAGTAGTTGTTAATAACACAGTTCTCAGGGTCCACCGTAGAGCAGATGTCTTGAGTCAGTCACCAGGCTTCCTTCCATGTGCCTTGTCAGGCACCTCCCTGTCCTTCCCACCCTTCCCTGGCTCTGCTCTCAGCACCTCTTGAAAATTAGGGATACTAGTACCTCCTCGGTTGCTACCTATCTTTGTTCAGTCTTACCGTCCCTGGTCCCTGCCTGTTTACAGATGTCCCAGCACACGACCGCCTTCCCCTCACAGTGCTGGAAATGTTTCTTTTCCCCTCCCTGGATGTCTCTTGTTCTGCCTTCCCCTTGAATGCCTGTGTTTGTGGGGTTCTGAGCAGAACCCCTCTCTCTGAGTTCTCCTGGCTTTCTGTGGGTGACTTTATCCCCTGGCATGTTTGATGTATAGTCCTTATATCATGCTCATTATCCTCATCATTTTAGTTTCATCAGCTGAGTCTTTGAGAGCTTAAGTTTGTCAGCAGTGAGGTTTGCTTACTGGGCTGTAGGTATTAATCCAAGAAGAATTAATCCAAGAAGAACTACAGCTTGGGTTTTCTAAAACCCTTCTTCTTCTTTTATTGTCAATACTATTAATATGTTCCCAAGGACAATGAACGTTTAATGGCATGTTGAGATAAAGCAGCACATTTTCTCAAGTCTTCAAGAATTTCTGGTTGCAAAAAAGGCCTTTCGTGGCTCCCAGAGCCTATGGCGCTTGTGGCGCTGGGATTCAAATGGGCGCTGGTGCTGAGGTGGAGCACCAGGCTCTTCTATGGATCTGATCCCAGGCTTTAGCGGGAAGCTGCGGTCTCTGACTGTCACCCTGGATGGTGAGACAGCCCGGTTGCAGCTAGCGCTGCAGAGAGAGGACAGCGGCTTTGAAGATTGTCCAATGAGAGTTTTCCATGACCTTCACTCGGAAGTACAAACTCTAAAGGATGAAGTCAATATTATTCTTGATAAAGCAAGCTTGTAAAGTCAACAAAGTGTTGGTTTCATAAAGGCAACAAAAATATTGATGAAAAAGAATTCCGTGGATATCATGAAAATGAAAGAGTTTTTCCAGAAGTATGGATGTAATCCACATGCCAAGAAAAATTCAGTGGGTGAACAAGAAGTCACTGACTCTTAACCAGAGTCCAGTGAATGTGAAAATCCTGAGAAGCCCGACATGAAAGATGACTTGTTGGATTCTGCTGCTCTAAGCACTTCTGTTTCTGAGAAGTCACCACGTAGTTCACAACTTTCTGATTTTGGACTTGAGTAGTACATTGTATCCCAAGTTCTGCCAAACCCACCCCAAGCAGTAAACAACCAAAAGGAAGAGCCAAAAATTTTAACTCCATTTTCCAAATAGTCACTAGTAAAAATTCCAAAATGTGCACTAAAGATGGATGATTTTGAGTGTGTAACTCCTAAATTAGAACACTTTGGTATCTCTGAATATACTATGTGCTTAAATGACACAATTACACAGTTGGACTTAAAAATGTGAAGGCTAACAGTGAGGAGACCATAGAAATAGAACCAGTGCCCAATGGTAATGTCTTTGCCACTCCTGGCCTCAAGACCCAGCCGTTGGAAAAAAATGATGCTGAGCACACCCATTCTCCCTTCTGCACTCCTGGCTTGAAACTCCCTTCTACAAAGAGCAGCACAGCTTTGGTATCCACAAATTATCCATTATCAAAAGCAAACAGTTCATCAAATGATTTGGAAGTGAAAAAAAGTGCATCATTAGTTTCAAATTCAGATGAGTGCTTTGAGAAGTTTACAGGTCCCTCTTCTCCTATGATTTCTTCTTACAAGAATCTGCTCAAAACACCTACAGCTCCAGAAGTTACTACAGAAGATTTCAAAAGATATTTGCCAGATTTTGTCAAAATATAACTCAAACCTAGTGACTCTGGTAGCAGTGAGAGTGGTGCCACCCAGCAAACTGTTCCTTCCTCGGCATGGAGGACGGAACGTGTGAGATGCTGGCAACAAAGAAAACTGGTGAAGAAATGATAGTGGATCCATCCTTCCCTTATGGAAACTGAACAGAGATTAAAACAAATTTGGTCTCTGTTTTTGATATTCCCCTACGTCTTCCCCCTTTTGAAAAACTGACTCATATTAAAGATGAGTATGGACACTGATGTCTTAAAATGCTTTTTATTGAGTTTTATTTAATTTAACCTGTCTTGTTGATGTGTAGATCAGCTACTCAGTTTTGAAAGATCACTATGTTTCATTGATTTCAAGTTTACCCTGCCTCATGGAACTGTGTGGCTTAAGTAATATTAGGAAGCAGGATAAATAATTTTTGAAATTTAAACATTACTGTTTGCCACTCAAATGAGGCCACCTTCAGTCTTCTCAGGGCTGGACAGTTGTTGCTAAAGCTGGGCTTCTTCCCTGGGGCTAGCTCTGCCCACGGTCTCCTCTGATGACTGTCCCAAGTCTGCTACACTTTTTATTTCAACAGTGCTCTTTAAGACACAGTTGTTTACAAAAGACAGCCTAAACTGGTTCAGAAAAAGAGGAATTTATAGGCCTCGGTAGCTAAACTGAAGTGGGTGTCTCAAACATTTGGACTTAGACACTCACCTGCTGTCACGTCAGGACGGGTGTTTTCCTCTAACTTGTCAGTTTCATCCTCTCAAATCAGCTCCTCCCAGCACGTGACTGTGACCTCCCCAGACTCCCATGTAGCTCGGCGCCCAGCAGAGCTGAGCCTCACCCTCTGGAAGATCCTGGGCATCCTCCTGAGGGGGTCCTCCTCTCTGCACTGTCAGCTGTGCCTGTGGACCTGTCTCTGAGAGCATCAGGCTGCCCTGTCCGTGGAGTCCAAGAGCCTTCTGATCTACTTCAAGCTGACTCAGCAAAGATTATCCTCTTTTATGGTTGTGCCTTGGAAGTCATATGGGAAGACCTGTCACGTTGTGTCTCTTCATTTTGTCAGAAAATTGTCAATAGAGAAAAACTTATTCTCTGCCCTAGGAACTACTGTGTAGTTATAATTTAAGTTTTGCTAAGTATAATGTTACCTTGTATCTCAAGATAAGCTCTGGTCAACCTTATAGTATATGATGCTAACTCCCGAACTGTATCAACCTTTTGTACACTGTTTACCATGGCTTGGTATAAGTCCACAGAGTGGACAGGATTGCTTAAGTAGGAGTGAGTATATTCACAGTGTACTAAGGACTGAACCTTAGAGTTCTCATTTTAGAAGCTGGAAAGAGGCGGGAAAATCTAGCAAAGGAGATTGAGAAGCAGCCAGGAAAATAGGAAGAAAATATTTCAAGGAGGGTGATTGATTCTATCAGTACTGTTGAGAATCCAAGTAAAAAAAGACAGAATTACCACTGGACTTGGCAAAGTCACTGTTACTGACAGCACTGATGAATTCTGATGGAGTGCTCGGGACTAGTGTCTAGAGTTGAGTGGAGAGGTTGGAGGTGAGGAAGCAAAGACAATGAACTGAGATGGCTCTTTTCATGAGTTTTGCTCAAGGAGGGAGACAGGAAATGGTGTGACAACCAGAGAGGGTATGAGTGAAACAGGAGTGTTGGAGATGGGAAATAAAGAACATTATATATATATAAAAAAAAGAATTTCTGGTTGTTTCCCAACCTCCACCCCTTGCTGACCTTGAAATTTGCTCCTCAAGTTCAGAGGCCTGAGTCCCAAACAAAAATGGTCTCATGCCTGAGCCCTCTACTTTGACCCACGCTGAGTGGCATCACCAGTCCCCACTTCTCTCTTATCATCATCAAGCCTCCTTCAAACCTTCCTTCCCATCCCCCTGAAACAATTATGACAGATCAGTCAAGCACCTCTACATTTATCTGGATAAAAACATATAAGCACCCTCCAGTGCTGACAAGGTGCAACCTCTGCAGAGGCTGCCAGAAGGGTATCAGAGTTGAGCCAACAGGACCAATCTTCAGATGCATGAAATAGATCCAAATTAAAATGAAGTGACTTTTACATTTGTCACATCTTCCTAACTTTTCACTATGATTGAAGCTACTCTAAGTATGATGCAAACAAAAGTATTTCCCAAATTATAAGCTAATTTATCTATTTATTTATCTTTTCTATAAGAAAATAATTTTATTTATTTTCTTTTTATATTTTAAATTATGAAAATATGATAACACATTTACAGGAGGCTTGGAAAACACAGAACAAGGGTATATATAGTTCCACTATTGTATTAAAATTATTTTTCTAAGGAGGTAAACTAAGACTTTTAGTTGGAATTTCAGTATCAAACTGTCAAAAATGAATAGAACGAATATACAGAGAAGTAGAAGGATATAGTAGACCTGAAAAGCACTATGAATCAATTCAACATAACTAAGATTTACACAATTTTCATACAACAGTAGGATAAAAATTCTATCCAAGTTCCCATAGATTATAAGCTAGGAGACACTGGAACATATCCAGGGACATAAAACAAGGTGCAAAAATTTCATGGTTTAAAAGCATTGAAATCATACTGAGTCTGTTCTCTTAACACTGTGGAATTATGTTAGAAATCACTATCAAAACATATTTGAAAATAATGCACATAGTACGATGTGCTTAGTCGCTCAGTTGTGTTCGACTCTGTGACCACATGGACTGTAGCCCACCAGGCTCCTCTGTCTATGGGGATTCCCCAGGCAAGAACACTGGAGTGGGTTGCCATGCCCTCTTCCAGACATAGTACAATGGAAAAACCTAATTTGTAGTTGCTCATGAATGTGAATGATTGGTTGAGTACTGGTTTCCCTTACTTATCCTTGCTCCCCTTTCGCACATGCTCTTCTCAGAAAACACCCAGGGTGTCCTGGGCCATTGACTAAGCATTGCTGCTTTGGTTACCAATGAAATATGGTGGGCTCCATGGCTTGGACCACAATGCCTCCTCCCCTGCTTCTTTTTATAATTCAATCAATTCAAGCTCAGAGAACTCTGTTTTCACATATCCTATTTAACTTCCTTCTTCCCCTACATCTTTCAAATCTTTCCAAATTAGATGAGAAAAAAATGTAATATTAGATTTTCTACCAAGAGTTTGAGGCTATGGAATTAAACAAGGACTAGTACCATGCGTTGTTCTCACTGAGTTTAAAATCTGAAGTAGAAAATTATTTATCTTGGATTTCCCTGGGAGTCCAGTGGTTAAGAATTCATCTGCCAGTGCAGGAGACCTGAGTTCAATCCCTTGTCCAGAAGGGATTCCATATGCCACACTGCAACTAGAGAGTAACCCCCACTCGCTGCAACTAGAGAAAGCCCCTTGCAGCCACAAAAACTCAGTGCAGCCAAAAATAGATAAATAAATTTTAAAAATTATTTATCTCTATGGATGCCTATGTATCTATGTACTCAACGTGAAACAAAACAAGGAGGGTACTCTGATCTGATTCAAAAGAAAATTCTCTTAAGGAAAAATCAGTTTTACACATTTCTTTCTCTTTCATTTATTTGTTCTCTCTTGCTTTCTCTCTCTCTCTCTTTTTTTGGCACCGTTTTACAGCATGTGGTCTGTTGATACGCTTTTGCCTTATTTACATGACCCTGTCCTATTTTTTAGTTTCACACAGGGATGGAAAGTGTGTGCATGCCTGGTGGCAGCCTCTTTGTCTCCCACTTGCCTTTTCCTCCTCCCTGTGAAATCAGATCTCTGCAAGAAAGGGCCAAGATCACAGCACGTGTTAGGGAACGCACAGAGTGACCTGTAATCTCTCTCTCCTTCTGTCCTTCCATTTCCTGTCTATGGAACAGATCAGCCTGAATTTTTCTGCTGCACTGGCAGGATCAAAAGTCAGGCAAAGTTGAGCTGTGTTCCACTTCTGTTATGAAATAATCGTCATATCTGCATCGCCGTGATAATACACACACATATGCCTGCGACATTATCTACCTCCTAAGCATCCATGCATGCTGGGAGAGGATGATGAATGTGCCAGATGCTCCCATGTCGTGGTGAGCTCATGGAGGTGGGTGGAGCAGGGCAGCTTGCCAGCAGTTTGGGTGGCTTCATCGGGAGAGTGCGTCAGCCTGGTGGCTCCTGCTGCATCACCCCTGATACCCATTCTAATATGTCCCATTGGAAGAAGGCCAGAGCCCTGACACTAAGATTTAGGCCTATTTTTCATCTTCTGGCAATCAAGCTTTTCCTCTCTTATCCTCTCTCCTTGCAAACCTCCAGCTAGGCCATTACTGTGTCTCCCCAGGAGTCTACTAAGCCTTATTCTCAGGCTAGGGCTCCTGTTTCATATGGTTATATTTGGTCCTTGAAATATTTACCAAAACGTATTATTGAGTTGGGGCCAGACCTTGGCTTAGAAACCAGATAATCTCCTTTTCCCAGAATCAATAGCTTTCATCTATTCCTGAGCTCCTAAAAGCCAGCAAATCCTCCAAAATGAAACACTCGCCAAACTTTTGCCAGCCTGAAGTCAGAGCTGGAAGGGGAGGAGTATGAGAGCAAGCTCCTTGGGTCAAGCAACGTGCTTGTCCAGGCTCCCCGCCTGCAGCTGGCAGAGCATCGGCAGCCTCAGTGGACCCTGGACCATGCCGGAGCCACGTAACGATGCCCGGGGGCCTACGAGTCTGTGCCACTGGTGTGGCCTGGCGGTGGCCAGCTCCCAGACTCCGCTCCTCTTCCCACAGCCTTTGTGTCCTTGAGCTAGACTGAGCTGGCTTGACTTGAGATCAGACCGGCCCTGTAGTCCTATTGTTTTAACAAGTAGTGCTGGTGGCGGGGGAATCCAAGGAGCGTGCTGATCTGAAGTTTTAAATAGAACCCCCGTCTGGACTCAGGACTAGATCCTAGACAGCATCCGTGCCCACATGGTCCACCCCATAGGGGTGCTTGTCTAAAGGGCGCACCAGGCAGCTGATAAAAGAAGCTGCGTGTTACAGGCTGTGGGAAGGAGGGAGGTTTATTTGTTTGACATTCTGCAGTGTGGTTATTTTAACTATCTGGGGCACCAAGACATACACATACACAGGAATTGCTCCCCTGTGCTGCGTCATGAGGCACGAGAGATGACTTTATTCCCTAATTTGGAGTAGAATATTTGGGTGCCATGTTTGTGTGTTTATTTATCTGCCATCTCTGGCCATAGGGCCATGGCAGGGACTGGGGTGTGGCAAGAGGTACTATCTTGGTCAGAAAGTATGGAAATTTCTAGTTGTAGCTTTTACCTATCTTTTATGGCCATTTTGATTTGTGTTACCTGCTGGGTTTTCTACAGAGTCTAAAAGGCATGCAAACTGTCAAGATTCAGAGTGAAACCTCAGAAGATTTAATTTAATTCATTCTGAAACTGGTTGTATTTTTCACTTTAACAATAAATCTAACAAGTTCAAGGACAGTTGTTGAACTCAAGAATTTTTCTTCCCGCATTTTTGATGCTGGTCTGTGAAATCCACCAGTGTAGAGACTTCAGGCATTTTTGTGTATATTGGGCCATTCTTTTTATCTTAGTTTAGTAACTACCCCGAATGATGATTCCTCTGAAAATTTCTAAGAATTAGATATCATTAGGTCAAAAGAGTTCTCTGCAGGCACACCTCACCTTATTGCACGTCACAGACCGTTGCCTTTTTACAAGTTGAAGATTTGTGGCAACCTTGAGCTAACAAGTCTACTGGTGCCGTTTCCAGTGGTGTTTGCTCAGTATGTGTCTTTGTATCCATTTTGATTATTGATGTTCAGTTGCTCAGTCTGTCCGACTCTTTGCCATCCCATGGACTGCTGCATGCCAGGCTTCCCTGTCTTTTACCATCTCCCAGAGCTTGCTCAAACTCATGTCCAATGAGTCAGTGATGCCATCCAAACATCTCGTCCTCTGACGCCCCTTCTCCTCCTGCCTTCAATCTTTCCCAGCATCAGGGTCTTTTCCAACGTCAGCTCTTCACATCAGCTGACCAAAGTATAGGAGTTTCAGCTTCAGCATCAGTTCTTCCAATGAATATTCAGGGTTGATTTCCTTTAGGACTGACTGATTTGACTTCCTTGCTGTCCAAGGGACTCTCTAGAGTCTTCTCCAGCACCACAGTGCAAAAGCACCAATTTTGCTAATTCTTGAAATACTTCAAATCTTTTCATTACCATATTTGTGATGATGATCATGATCTTGAATGTTACTACTACAAATTTCAGAAGGCTCAGATGATGGTTAGCATTTTTTAGCAATAAAGTGCTTTTTACTTAATGTATGTACACTAGTTTTTTTAGACATAATGCTATTGCACTTAATAGACCATAGTTTAGTGTAAACATAACTGTTATATGCACTAGAAACCAGCAGATTTGTGAGACTCACTTTCTTGTAGTATTAGCTCTACTGTGGTGGTCTGGAATCAAATCTGCCATTTCTCTGGATATGCCTGTGTGTTTTTCTCATTAAGTTCAAATTTTTCAAAACCAATATCCTGTTATATGATAAATATTCAATGTTAAGATGAACAGCTGCAAATTCAAATTAGCCCAGTTAGGGGCTATTTACATTTGAATTTTCTGAAAACACTTGTGAAGGTTGAAGAAAAAAAAATAGGTAGGAATAATTGACCTAAGATCAAAAGCATGCCAAAGACTAAGGCATTATTTCTCTGAAAGAGGTTATTTGGAAAACTCAAAACATCTGGTTTATATTATAAAATATAAGCGTAGAAAGAGTAGCAGTCTTTGAGACATCAGCTTTTATATTTCTGGAATTTTACAATCTCTCTGCTCCCTGTTTCTTTAAAAACAAAACGAAATGTCTGTTTTACTGTTTACATTGGTTTCAGTTGGGGAGGGGCAGTGGTGTGAGGCTGGGGGGGGGGGGGTCATGTCACCGATGATATTAAAGGAGACCTGTGCAATTTCTTTCTTTACTTTTCATATCTCAATTCCCTGGCTGTTCAATTGAGTTCCTGAGGTGCTGACAGCTGGTAATACGCTAAACTGCAATCCACTTTCCCCAAGTTATTGATATTTCCTAACTGAGGTTTAATGGTGTGACTTGGCTTAGGTGAAAATGTGCCAAGGTCTTGGGTCTCCTGTGTTTCATCCAGGTTTGTTATAGTTCCAGGAACGTACTTGCCAGAGGCTAGAAAAACCATGTCACCCGCCGGTCCTCCCAAGGCAGATGGCTGTCAATTGCCTATACTTTAAAAATACCTCTACACAGACCAAAAAAGGGATATAGCAGTAATTCTTTCTTTTGGGCTATTGGTCCTATTGACAAAAGCTGGTGCATTTCAGAGACTGAAAATTTCAATTCAGCAAAATTAATAGCTATTTACATTATAGAAAATCATTTTTATTTATTTTAGAAAAAGCGTTAGGAAAATAAAAATAAAAATACCTGGTGGGCTTACTGGTGGCTCAGTGGTTAAGATTCTGCCTGCCAATATAGGAGATGTGGGGTCAATCCTTGGTCTGAGAAGTTCCCCTGGAGAAGCAAATGTCTACCTACTCCCTTATTCTTGCCTGGAGAACCCCACAGACAGAGGATCCTGGCGTGCTACAGTCCATGGGATCGTTAAGAGTTGGACACAACTTAGCAACTGAACAACAAATATCTGGTGCTAGTTAATACTGATGGCTGCACGGCACTGTGAATGCACTAAATGTCAGTCATCATGAATCTTACGTGTCTTTTATCACAATAAAAACGTCAGTAGAGAAAATTTATCTTAGTCCCGTGGCTGAGAATGTTGATGTTGACTATCATTGTAGCTGCATGGTTTCTAGTGAGATGGAGGTAAAACTAGTGGGGCTAAGGGGGAATATTCCACACCTGGACTCATCTATTGCTGGCAGTAAAGTTTATCAGTGGTAGATGGTAGATAATTTGTATATATATACATATACATACATGCATATATATATATAGTATATCTTAGTATAGTAATTTCTTCACAATAAGGATTTAACAATTGAAAAACAGTGTGAAGTCCATAATTTGTAGTAATTTGTTATTTTGGGGAAATAAAAAAACCTAACAACACATATGGCAAGGCTCACTGGCTGCCAGTATCTCTCCTGGTTTGTAGTTGTTGTTTAGTCGCTCAGTCATGTCCGATTTTTCTGTGACTCATGGACTGTAACCTGCCAGGCTCCTCTGTCACCTATACCAAGCACATGTAGAGTAATATTCATGAAGTGATGAAAAACTTTGCTCCTTTGAATAAAATGGCCATTAAGTAAGAGAGAAAGTTGAGTAAAGACAGAAAATGGAGTTAACTTGTGGAGAGTTGGTCAACACGTAGCTTTTGATAGAGATGTAACAAAGGAGGAAGTAAGAGGTAGGTGCAGCTTCCTTGGTGGATCAGTAGTAAAGAATCCATCTGAGAGCAGGAGACGCGGGTTTGATCCCTGGGTTGGGAAGATCCCCTGGAGGAGGGCATGGCAACCCACTCCAGTATTCTTCCCTGGAAAATCTCACGGACTGAGGAGAGTGGTGGGCTGCAGTCCATGGGGTTGCAAAGAGTCAGACACAACTGAAGCAGCTGAGCGTGCACGTATGCAATAGGTAGATGAGCATTTCTGAGTTCTGCTATTTGGGATTCATCTGATCCCCATCCCTTCTTTCCCTTGTGAATGTCAGGGGTGTTGTATCATCTGTTTTATCCAGTACATCAGTACCATAATGACTGTGCTGAAACCCATGAGCTGCCTTCTTAAAATAACACAATTTCAATTAAAGATATGTTTGCTGAGCATGTGCTGTTTGCAGAGCATAGTGTTAGATGTTATGGAGGAAAATGGAGATTGGTAAGGCACAGACTATCTCAAGGAACTAGAAGTATTATAGAAAAGACAGGTGTCTGAAGGACAATCACACTCTAATAATAGAGAGGGAGTTAAATGCTGAAAGTGAAAGTGGCCTGGAGGTTCACAGAGGAGAGTGAGCGAGCCACAAGGACTAGCTTTTATTTGTGAAGTCGTGGTGTCTGTGGTGGGTCCTTTGAGAAAGGAGATGGTGTTGGAACAGTGGCTAAGAATTTGGCAAACTGAGAAAGAATTTTCAAGTGGCAGAATTGAAAAGATAAGGCAAAGGCATGGAATAGAAAATGCCCAGGTGTTGGGAAAATGCTGTAATTTTAGTTTGGCTGGCAGAAGGTTGTTTGTGGGGAATCAGTAAGAGTTAAGATTAGGAATGTAGGTTGGCTCTACACGTCAGGATGAGGCATGTTGTGTTTAATCCAGAAAGCACTGGAAGACACTGACAGTTTCTGAGGAGGCAGTGACATGATCCAAGTCATGCTTCACTGATAGTGAGGACTGAGCTGGGATGGTTTGGGAAGAGACCTGCCGAGCGGAAGCTGGTAGAATGCCCTGTGAGGAAGACAGAGCAGAAGGAGTCGGGACCTGGGCCAGGCTGGAGGCAGCGGGGGGGAGAAAAAGAGAAAAGGCAGAATCTACATTTCGTTTGGCAACTAATCGGGTCCAGGTGGATTAAAGAGAGTTCTGGAAAGATGGCAACTTGAATGTGTCCAGGCTTCTTCTCCTGAGCCAATGCTTGCTGAAGCCAGCAGGCATGCCAGGCTGGAGGGTATGAGGCTGGGATGGCCTCGTCTCCGGCGGATTCCAAGGTTGAGGCAGGATTTCTGCTCCGTTTGCTTGACAAGAGCCTGGAGTTAATGGGGAGAGCCTGGGTGAGGCAAATAAACTGTATCCTGATCTGCAGAGATAGGAGTATTCTTTTTCTTTTTTTAAACTTTTTATTTTATGTTGGAGTCTAGCCGATTAACAAGGGTGGGATGGTTTCAGATGGACAGCAAAGCAACTCAACCGTACATAGGTATGTGTCCATCCTCCCCCAAACTCCCCTCTCATCCAGGCTGCCACACAACAGGGCAGAGTTCCCTTGAGTTAGACAGTAGTGTTCTTATTCTTGGTAAAATCAGAAGGGAGGATCCTTGCCCTTTCAGTCCGGCTTATAAAAAGCTTAGAATTCATTATTCCAGGCCTCATAGCGAGAAAAATATTAACAAGCTGAAAATCAACACCACTTATTAGATCCATCAGAGACCAAAGTCAAAGGGCAAACTGTGCCCCCGCTCCCCCCCCAAATTAGAGCTATATAGGCAGATTCAGAGGATCACAGTTTATTGGAGTAGAGGTACTGGAGCAGAAACCTCCACGGCAACCAGTACCAGGTTCCTTTTACCTAGTGCATCATACCCAGCTTTCAGCAAAAAAAATTACAAGACATACTAAAAGACACAAAGCACAATTTGAAGAGACAAAGCAAGTATCAGAACCAGACTCAGATATGGCAGAGGTGTCGGAATTATCAGACTGGGAATTTGAAACAGCTATGATTAATAGGCTAAAAATTCTAATTCAAAAAGTGGACAACACGAAAGAAGAAATGGGTCATATAAACAGGGAGATGGAAACTCTAAGGACCAAAAGGAAGGCTTGAAAAAAAATGAAGGAAAAAAACAGAAATAAAAAATGCCTTTGATAGACTCTCCAACAGCCTGGGCACAGCTGAGGAAAGAATCAATGATTTTGAAATGTCAGTAGGCACTTATAAAACAATGCAAAGAGATAGAATGAAAAGTTCAAACAGGATATGCAGGAACCATGGGACAATTACAAAAGGTGTTACATATGCATAATAGGCAAGAAGAAAGAGAGAGGAATGGAAGAAACCATTGGAACAATGATGATTGGAAATTTCCTAAAATTAATGATAGACACGGAACCACAGAGCCAGGAACTTCAGAAAACACCAAGCAGGATAAATACAAAACAAAAACAAAAACACTTATACATAGCACATTTAAACTTTGGCAAATCAAAGATAAAGCAAATCTTTAAAGAAGTCTCAGGGTGGGATGGGGGAGTACATTATTTATTTATAGCAGAGCAGGGATAAGAAGGACTTCCCAGGTGGCGCTAGTGGTAAAGAACCCACCTGCCAATGCAGGAGTTATAAGAAACACGGGTTCCATCTCTGGGTTGGGAAGATCCCTTGGAGAAGGAAATGGCAACCCACTCCAGAATTCTTGCCTGGACAGTCCCAGGGACTGGCAGGCTGCAGTCCATGGAGTCACAGAGAGTCGGACATGACTGAAGCAACTTAGCATGGATGCGGGGATATGAAGTACTGATACATTAAACTTTTATTCGGAAACCAGACTAGACTTGGATTGTTTACATGTCCCTCTTGTGCTAGAAAATAAGCAATAATGTGCTTCGGCTACTGTGAATACAGAACTAAGACCAGGAATTCAATGCTTAGCCAAGGTTATGACTAACTGACAAAATGAAAGGAAGATATTGGTGGATTTGCAAGGATTTAAAACTCTTATCACCCAGTGGGATGACTAATTTGTCTTGGTACGTCCAGAACTTTGCCCATTTTAGCACTGAAAACTCTGTCTCCTGGAAAACCCCTAGTCTTAGGCAAATGAGACAACTGGTTACCCTGTAAAATATTGCACATGAAGGAAATAGGTATCAAGTGAAAAAAAAAAGACTTTGAGGTGGGTAGTTGTTATCAGTCAGGAAAGATTTTCCTCTCTTTTACTGGAACCCCCCTTTTCCTTTCCTGGAATTTGATAATATCTGGAACTAATTTTGGTTGTGGGAGGTGAGAATTCAGGTACTGGCATTAAGGGGTAGAGACCAGAGATGTTGCTAAATATCCTACAATGCACAGGGCAGCACTCCCACCCCCAAAATGAAGAACTGTCTTGTTCAAGATGTCAGTAGTGCCAAGGTTGGGAAAGCCTGGATTCAGGGAAGGTCATTAGAAATGGAGACAGTTGTGAGTGCAAACCTCACTGTATTTACATATAGAAAACTTAAATGTAAGTGAAGAATCAAAGATTGTCTTGGGAAGTGCACTGTAAGAACTAATAAAAGGTCCTTGAAATGAAAAAGGTGAAGTGGGCTTCCCTGATGGTCCAGTGGTGAAGAATCTGCCTGCCAATGCAGGGGACATGGGTTTGATCCCTGGTCAGGGAAGATCCCACATGCTGCGGAACAACTAATCTGTGGTTTAGAGCCCATGGAACCTCCACTGCTGAGGCCCGGGTACTCTGGAGCCTGTGCTCCCAACAAGAGAAGCCACTGCAATAAGAAGCCCTTGCACCACAACTAGAGAGTAGCCCCTACTTGCCGCAACTAGAGAAAACCCATGAGCAACAATGAAGACCCAGCATAGCCAAAAAAATAAATTATTTTTAAAAAGAGGCGAACTGCATAGAAACTCTCATGGTACAAAACTACCTCTGCAAAACCTAGTCCTGAGGTCAGGACAGGAAGCTGGTAGGTAAGGCATGGTAGTGTTTTAAAAGGGACGACCAATAACCACTGGGATGGGAATGGAACCCATCAGGGTCTAAAATATCTTAGAGAAGAAAATCATAGGTATCTTATTTTCATACAATAGTGAACAAATAGGTATGTCCGTAGGTCCCAGGAAAGGCGTTCTGTGGGATGGAAAAGTACATTGGAATTTCCATATTAACAATGGGTCTAAAAGGATAGAGCAGCAATTTGATCAGATCTTTGAAAAGAAGAGATGTGGTGTAGAAGATCAGGGGACAGCAAACTCCTGCTTGCCTTAGTTTTGCCAACTGAGGTTCTAAGATGTCACTGTTTTATTTCTGTAGAGTATAATTCAGAAATCCACGACCTTTTAATAAATACATGTGATTTAGTTCAAGGTCCTTAATGAAATAGCACAACAATAATTTTTGCATCCACCTCATCTCGAAACTCATTCACTGTATCTGAAATTCAGATAATTTTTTGCACAAGTATATCCCAAATGTTTCCTGGAGGAGGGCATAGCAACCCACTCCAGTGTTCTTGCCTGAGAAAACCCATGGACAGAGAAGCTTGGAGGGCTAGAGTCCATAGGGTCACAGTGTCGGATACAGCTAAAGCAGCCTAGCACAGTACAGCATCCCAAATATTGGAGAAGGAAATGGCAACCCACTCCAGTATCCTTGCCTGGGAAATCCCATGGACAGAAGGACCCTGGCGGGCTACAGTTCTTGGGGTCACAAAGAGTAGGACATGACTTAGCAACTAAACAATAACAACATCCCAAATATTGCAAGGTACTTGACTTTTACTAAAACAGTATTTATTGTTAAAACTATCATAGACCATAATCCAAAGCAATATTTTTTGAACAGCTAGATATGATCATTTAGGAAAACAGCTATATTTTTCAAGTTAGTAATTAAAAATATTATTCAAATATAACACTAATGTTTCTAAGAAGCAAACATCTTCTAGAACTTTTAATTCCTGTGCCCTTTTAATTATATTTTGTTTTCCCCCAACTCTATATTTTCTAAGAGATCTTGATCCTGACTTCCATGGCTATTTTCTAGACTATAATCTCCAAGATTGCCAAGGAAGTGCTAAATAGTCAAAGCAGTGAAAACAAATTGGATTTGCATGGTGCTTTACTTCTGTATCCATCTAACACTCCCCATAGTCGATAGGTCCAAAGTTATTGGACCTCATCATAAGCTTATGATGGTTGCTGTGCTGCATGTGTGCTCAATAATGTCCGACTCTTTGCAACCCCATGGACTGTAGCCTGCCAGTCCATGAGATTCTCCAGGCAAGAATATTGGAGTGGGTTGTCATGCCCTCCTCCAGGGGATCTTCCCAACCCAGTGATCGAACCCAGGTCTCTTATGTCTTCTGCACTGGCAGGCAAGTTCTTTACCACTAGCACCACCTGGGAAGCCCATAACAATGTCTTTATCAATTTTCCTGTCAATAGATAGCTGGATTATTGACATTTTTTGCCATTATATACCACATTATCTTAAGCGTGTTTAAAGGGGCCTATTTGCAAGAGTTCACTTGGGGCATATACCTAGGACTGGAATTGCTGGATTGTATGGTATCACTTTTTAATTTTTACCAAATTGCTTTCCCAAGTTGTTGATTGCCACTTTTTCAGTGTTCACCTTCCAGCAGTGGGGCCCTGACTCAGGAAAGAAAGTTCTTGATGCCATTAATTTCCGAAGCAGTGGTTAAGAATTTTCTAGGAAGCAGGTTCCATGGCTTCATGAACCGTCCTGCTGTTCGTTTGGGGTCCTAGGGGGAAGCTCTTCCTAATACCTCCTGTGTCATTTGAACCTCCCTCCTTTTAAGAATTATTCTCTGTTTATTAATCATAAAAGCATCCTCCAGGCAGTCCAGTTTTACTTTTTAGCATTCATTCTGACTTTTCTTGTAAGGAGATACATCATAGTTGAAAGGTCTTTCAGATAATATCGTGTTCTTGTGTATAACTTGAGATTTAAAGGTCTGACATGCCTTAAATCCACAGTTAAGAACGTGGAATGATTGCATTCTGTGTGTATAGTGCTTTATAATAACGTAAATAGCCAAGTCCACCCTCCAGAAGTCACGTTTCCCTCCCTTTATTAATTATCCTGTCCGCGCGATCTGTGGCAGGCTGAATAATGGCCCATAGGCTTTGAGAATGTTATTCCAGCAGGCACACTGCCACTTGGATGGAAAGGGACAGAAAGAGGATGAAATAAAGTAAGGCTGGTGGGATCCCCAAACTCCACAGGTTGTAGACAGGCTGGTAAAAGTACTCAGTTGCAAACATGCAGTATCCTTCAAGAAAAAGGGTGGAGTTGTGGGCTGAGAGCCATAGAGAGTCATTCCCAGGACCTAAAATGTCATAAAATTTGCCTGGTTGCATGTGGATATTCACTGACTGAGACCCACATACTCCTTTTCTTCTTTGGTTTTTACCCTTTTTGAATGGCACGCCTGTAACTGCTATCCTATGTATGTCCCATCGTTCTTATTGTGGTGCTGGAGAAGACTCTTGAGAGGTCCCTTGGACAGCAAGGAGATCAAACCAGTCAATCCTAAAGGAAATCAACCCTGAATACTCATTGGAAGGACTGATGCTGAAGTTCCCTTACTTTGGCCACTTGATGCAAAGAGCTGACTCTTTGGAAAAGACCCTGATGTTGGGGAAAATTGAGCGCAAGAGGAGAAGGGGGCAACAGAGGATGAGATGATTAGATAGGATCATCAACTCAATGGACATGAGTTTGAGCAAACTCTGGGAGTCAGTGAAGAGCAGGGAAACCCGGAGTGCTACAGTCCATGGGGTTGCAAAGAGCTGGACACGACTTAGCAACTGAACAACAACAACAACAAAGGAGAAGTCAGAGACAGAGGAAAAGGCCTTGAGAAGCAGCGACTGGATTGGTGTAGCCATTAGCCAAGGAATGTCAGCAACCTCTAGAAGGGAAAAAAGAGAAGATCAAATTCTTCTCTTGAGCCTCTAGAAATGATCAGATTCTGTTGACACCTTTATTTAGACCCCATGAGACTCATTTTGCTCTTCTGATTGCCGGACCTGTAAACGATACTTCTGTGTTGTTTTAAGGCATTACATTGTGGGATTTTGTTACAGAGCAGGAATAGGAAACTAATATATTCTCTCTTGCACTAGGGTCTTTAATTAGTCTTGTAAATTCAAGAAAATGAGCTAGAACAGTTGTATGAAAAGACATGAGAGAGGAGACCTTTTTCCTAAGCAAACCATTTCATTATAATTGGTCAATTTTCTTTTTCTGAAACAAAAGATCTTTAAAGGTACTAGAAAGAAGTAACTAAATTACAAAACCTTTTATAAAACAAATGTTCTATAATCTAACAATTCCTACCTGGGATAAAATACTTCAGCTTTTACTAAACCGACTCCATTTAAAAAATCCTCTCTCTAGAAAACCTAAGACCTCTTGGGAAAGAAACTAAGGATGATGCATGACATTATTTTTGCCAAAATGACAGCAAGATCACATTATTGATATTCTTGTGCAATCCTAACAGGGAAAAATGCCATGGTTAAAGCTTGAGAGGTGTTTTTGATGGCACTGGTTATTTAGGACAGGTTTGGGCAGATCTGGCAAAACATTGAAGTAGAATGTATGTGCTTTTGATTTTAGGAAGAACATTCTGTGAGCTGAGGTCTTCATTCCCGTGTTTACGTTCTTGTTTTAATTGATGAGAGATACAAGCATACAACATTTAATTCATTTACATTTAGTATATGAATGCAGATTCTGTCACACTGGAAATTCTTTCACAGGGAGAAATTTGAAGATTCGGTTTAGACAACTAGCTTATTGGCTAGCATCTTGTCTGTTAGTGTCTGACCTTTTTGACTCAATACCAGGTTGCTCTGATGGTTCTTACATCAGTCACAGACCAGTCAGGAAATCAGACATGTGGGTTACACAGGGGATTACAGGTCTGAGAACCGGCCAAGGGTAGCAGGGAGACCCGCTGGTCAGCAGGAGGTTGCCTGCTCCCTTAGTACTAGAGGCCATGGGGATGGCATGGTGGATAGTTTCTACGGCTGCCGTAACAACCTGCCGTGAACTATATGGCTTATGATAACACAGATTTATTATTTTTTCACTTTTATTTATTTATTTTTGGCTGAGAGGCATGTGGGATCTTAGTTCCCAGACTGGGAATCAAACCTGTGCTCCCTGCATTGGAAGCACAGAGTCTTAACCACTGGAGGGTCAGGGAAGTCCCAACACAGATATACTAATTTCTTGTAGTTCTGTAATTCAGAATTCTGCAGTGGGTCTCCATGGGCTAAAATCAGGGTGTCATCAAGGTCATGTATCTTCCTGGAGGCCCTGGGGAGAATGGTGTGTCCATCATCTGGGAGGCCACTTGCATATCTTGGCTACTGACTCCCTCTCTCCATCTTCAGGGCCAGCAATGGCTGGGTTAGTCTTTTTCACATCACATCACTCTGACACTATGTTTCTGCCACCTTTTCTGCATCTAAAGGCCCTGTGTTTACATTGTGTGTGTGTGTGTGTGTGTGTGTTTAGTCATGTCCAATTCTTTTCGACCCCATGATGGACTGTAGCCCGCCAAGTTCCTCTGTCCATGGGATTTCCCAGGTAAGAATACCAAAGCAGGTTGCCATTTCCTCCTCCAAGAGATCTTCCTGACTCAGGGATTTAACCCTTGTCTCTCGTGTCTCCTGCATTGGCAGGTGGGATTCTTTACCACTTATGCCACCTAGGAAGCCCTTGGGATTACATCAGTCTCACCTGGAAAATCCAGGCTAGTTTCCCTGTTTTGAGCTCAGTTGATTAACGACCTCCATTCGCCTTGACTTTCTATTGTAACCAGTCACGCTTTAGGGGAAATTAGGACATGAGCATCTTTGGAAGTCATTATTTTTCTTTCCAGGGTGTTCTTGGGGCTGGCAGCCAGGGCGATACAATGGAGGCTGGGCTGAGGCAGGAATTATGATCATGGATGGCAAGGTGTAGACAGAGAGAAAGAAATTCCTTGGCCCCACCCTGCAAAATAGAAAGTTTTCATGAAGTAAGCATCTAGTGCTAAAGATCTGACATCTCGCTTTTCCTTTTTTAAAACAAAATGAAACAAAACATTTATTTATTTATTTGATTGTGCCAGATCTCAGTTGTGGCAAACCCAGGCCCCCTGCATTCACACAGAATCTAGTTCCCTCACCAGAGATTGAACCCAGGCCCCCCTGCATTGGGAACATGGAGTCTTCGCCACCAGTCTACAGATAAGTCCCTCCTTTCCTTTTTTTTTTTTAATGTGGAATTTCAAATTTTCTTATTAGCAGCAACAGAGTGTATTGTTCTTTTTTTACTTTGCTGTATATGGGATAACTATACACAATTTTATGAAGTGTACCAACGTTATGGAGAAAGAAAGTGAAAGTAAAGTAATGTCCGACTCTTTGTGACCCCATGGACGGTAGCCTGCTGGGCTCCTCCATCCATGGGATTTTCCAGGCAAGAATACTGTAGTGGGTTGCCATTTCTTTCTCCAATGGAGAAAAGACTAACCCCATTGAAACTGCCCTATTGACCACACACAAATCCTTTCCTTAAGTCAGGTGAGAGTCTGAGTTGCTTGTGTGGGAAAATCATGTGATTAGAGCTGTCATCCATTGGAGTTTTTTGTGACAATAGACAGCATGACAATTTATAATCCAACGTCTGTCTCTCCAGCATTCTTCCTGGATGAGGGCTAAAGAGGTCAAGACTGGGTGTGTTAGCTTATTCATCCCCCCCCCCCCCATTACTGGAAAATGATAGCTCAATATAATGTGCTTATTTAAAAAGAAATCTTTGATGTCACTCTGCAGAAATAATAGCAAATGGAATTCCAAGGATTACTGTATGAAGGGAATGTCAATGTTAAATCTATAGATAGTCTCTTTGGTACTGAGTATCATAAATTAAACGCAAGCCCTAGGGAGCCTAGAAGAGGAAATGGCAACCCATTCCAGTATTCTTGCATGGAAGATTCCATGGACAGAGGAGCCTGGTGGGCTACAGTCCATAGGGTGGCAGAGAATCAGACACGACAGACACCAAGTTGATCTCTGTTTGTCTTTCTTTCTGGAACACATTTGCTTGGTTGTTTTTTCTTGGGGCCCTTTTTCCCTCCTGCAAGAAATGGCCACCTTTTCCCGCCATGGTTTCGTGGGCTGCCTTAGCAGTGTTGTTTTAGCAGCTGGTTGCTATGCCAGTGTCAGGGGTCGCAGCCACTGGGTGACTGGGTGACTGGCTGTGCATTTTCCCTGAAGAAGCAGGGACTGCAGGCCCGCCTTTGTCATTGCCAGGAGAGCTCTGAACGTGAAGCTCCATCCCAGACAGTGCGCCTGGGAGAGTGGACTGCCAGTCACCCGGCCACCGCTGTTTCTCTGCGTGACCAGTGCTGTGCACGGCTGGGTCTTCTTTGAGGGAAGGAAAGTTCATCTCTCTTTTCTTGTTGTCATCCTGGATCCACATTTGGTTTGAATTCTAGAAGTCAGAATTATTTTTTTGACCGTGTAGCATGTGGGATCTTAGGTCCCTGACCAAGGATCGAACCTGTGCCTCCTGCATTGGAAGCGTGGAGTCTTAACCACTGAACCACCAGGGAAATCCATAGATGTCAGAGCTTTAAATGGATCCTCCTCTGCTGGAATTTCCTGTGGATACAGAGATTTTCTGCTCTGAGATGATTTGTGTCAGAAATGGGACAAGGGTGTGGAAATTGTGTTTTCGTCTCTCTTTTTCCTTTGTCCGTCCCTCCCAGGGCCGTCTTTCCCACTCAGCAATGCAGGGCGCTGATGCTGAGTGGTCCTTAGGTGTTATCTCCTTCCTATCCCTTTGCTGATGGTGACAGAGAACACAGCTAGCGTTCTCCAAGCTCTGCACACCCTGCTAAGTGCTTTACTGCCTAATGGCGGTTTATCATCAGAACAACTCACAGGCTGTTACTACTATTGTTTTAAATGCGAGTAAAGTGAGACTCAAAAGGCTGGGTAACTGTTACCTGAATTATGTCTCCCCCACCCCAGGTGGTGCTAACGATAAAAGACCCATCTGCCAATGCAGGAAGGGATGCGGGTTCGATCCTTGGTTTGGGAAGGTCCCCTGGAGGAAGAAATGGCAACCCACTCCAGTATTCTTGCTTGGAGAATTCCATGGCCAGAGGGGCCTGATGGGCTACAATCCACGGGGTTGGAAAGAGTTGGACACGACTGAGGCGACTTAGCATGCAGGCATGCACATGGCAGTTCGTAGGCTGAATCCCCAGTGCCTCAGAATATGGCTGGGCTTGCAGATACGGTCTTCAAGGAAGTAATTACACTGGAATGAGGTCATGAGGGTGGACCCTAATCCAACATGACTGGTGTCTTCATAAGAGGGGATTAGACACAGACACCGAGGGAAGACCACTCGAGGGCTTGGAGAGGGCTGCCGTCTGCTAGCAAACGTGAGAGGCCTCAGACGACAGCCTTCCGGACCCCTGATCTCAGACTTCCAGCCCCCAGACCTGGGGAAAGTAGTTGTCTGTCATTTAGGGGTCCCCTCGCCTGTGGTATGTCGTCATGGGAGCCTTAGCAGAAAATCCAGCAACTTTCCTAAGCCTGCACACCTTGAAGGTGAATACACTGAAGCTCCGATACTTTGGCCATCTGATAGGAACAACCAACTCACTGGAAAGGACCCTGATGCTGGGAAAGATTGAAGGCAGGAGGAGAAGAGGGATGACAGAGGATGAGATGGTTGGATGGCATCACTGACTCAATGGATGTGAATTGGAGCAAACTCCGGGAGATGGTGAAGGACAGGGAAGCCTGGGGTGCTACAGTCCATGGGGTCACAAGGAGTTAGACACGAGTTAGTGAATGAACAACAGCAAATACCATGCAAGCCTGACGACAGAACCCATATTTTCAATGTAAGTTTCCGAATTTTTCTATAGTAAGTTCCAAGTAATACATTTAAGCTTTATTTTATATTCTGAAGTGACATGTTTTAAAATACTAGATATGGTCTCTCCTTTCCTATTAATAATATAGTTACCACAATTTGAAAGTAATCACTCCCAAATCTGACTGTGCTACCCTGGTGTCCAGTTTTGTCTAAGTGAGCTGTGAACATTTCAAAACAACACTTACTCAGTTTTTCTTTAATTAAAGGGACAGAAACAACTATGCAAAACAGCTTTTGGTTTTTAGGGGCAGAAGGCAGGTTTCAGGAAATTAAACAAACAATAAGGTTTGGAAATTCCCCAAAGAGTGGGGCTTTCTGACCCCAGAACAGGGGCAGGCAACTGTCAAGAAGTGGAGCACTTCTTATTTTCCCAAAGGATTGACAGCCTGGGCAAGGATGGGTGAGGGCTGGGGTGGAAAGTCCACCCAGGGGAGGCCTCGGAGGACTGGACACCGGCTGGTGTCCTTTTCCCAACAGGAAGCCTTGGATAGAAATGGGATGAGTGGGCGGGTCGTGGACAGCTCTGCCAAGCTCCCCAGGGGAGCGAGGTGACACTACTGGTTCATCCTGATCTCCGGGTTGGAAGTGTTTGCCCTAGAGGATCTTAAGCAACAGAGCTTTCCAAAAGACTGACCACAATGGCAGTTGGAGACTTGCTCTCACTGCATTCTCTGGCTTACTATGGGTCTTCACAGTAATTAATGATCACAGAGACCCCAAGCATAGACAGTGGAATGTTCGGTGTTTCAAGGCACATCTGGCTTTTTATTTTTAATGCTTTAAGAAATTTATTCCATTCTATATATATATATATACACACACACACACATCATATGTATATTTAAAATACAACTTTAAGATATAATTGCATACTTTATTATTATTATTATTTTGTAATTGTTAATAAAAAGCAACATTAGCCCAGTTTCCTGGTTTCAGCTGCAGACCATTCACGGCTTTTCTGAATTTTCACTGTGTTAGTTAGCATGGGTTCTTTCTTCATTGCTTTCTTTCTAAAATCTACCTGGGAAGGACAAGAGAATAGTAAACAACAGTTTGTGTTGCATTCACGTAGGTTTCAGCAGAAGGAAAATAAAGGATTCAGTGTGTGGTCTAGGTGAAAAAAATGTGACAGTGGGGTCTTGAGCTGTGACCTTGCATGTAATCAATAGGCTGCTTCTCCTTCCGTCAGGCAGAACCGATTTCTGGGTTTCTTTTTTTTCCTCCCTTCAGCAAACGCAGTTACCTAATGATATTAAAATTTTAATTGATTATGCTAGATGTTCTGGAAATGAAAGCAGCCAGGCTCAAACTCACTCAACCCCGTCGCCCTCCAGCCGCCATTGAAGGGAAATTTGACAGCTGTAAACAAATGCTGCCACCTACAGGAAAGAGGCGGGTCGTGCAAGCTCGAGTCTTCCATCCTCCGCCATCAGGCTCACTGGACTTTTTCTTCTACCCTCTTCCCGGTGCAATTGGAAAGAACAGAATCTGTACTTATTTGAATTTTTAAATTTTGCTTTAGAATGCAAAGTGAAACCTTGTATTCTGCAGGAAAAAAGTTCTTCTTTATAGTAAATCTTTAAATTCTCTAACACTTCCTTTTCCAACTCTTGCGACCCCATGGACTGCAGCTCGCCAGGCTCCTCCATCCATGGGGTTCTCCAGGCAAGAATGGAGCGGGTTGCCATTTCCTTCTCCAGGGGATTCTCCTGACCCAGGGATAGAGCCTGTGTCTCCTGCTTCGTAGGTGGATTCTTTACCACTGAGACACCTGGGAAGCCACTTATAAAAAATTGGATATAAATACTGAAAGAGGAACCTTGAGAGAAGGACTTATTTGATAGTACCTGAACTGGTAAGACAACCACTTAAAATTTTTCTTTATTTCCACCCCCCTCCCCATCTTCTGTCAGCATGAGACTCAAGAATGCTTTTCACTGTAAAATGTCATTTAAAACAATTTAAATCATTCACAGTAGCCTCTGCTTGAGTTCAGGAAGTGGCCAGTGGCCAGGTTAACTCCAACTTGAGTCAGTGTGTTTAGGAAGCATGTCCTTCTATTGGATTAAGCTGTGTCAGCCTGCTGGGCGTTGGGCCCGTTTCTGTGCTATGGATCAACACAGAGAAAGCGGATTTTCTCTCTTCACATGTATGAAGAAGTCATTCCAGCTCCCAGGGCTTCATCTTTCAGGCTGCAGAGCCTGGCTTCCAAGATTTGATCCCTACATCCTCCACGCGGTGGCCACCTGCACGCACCTCTGGCTGTGCCCACTCATGGCCAGTCCTGCCTGGACTGTTGTACTCGAGTGTCCATGGCAGGCTCCCATGAGGTTGATGGACGGCGTTACCTCCATTCTGAAAACCCTGCTCTTTCTAGCCTGTCCAACTGAGACATCAACTTGACCAGCAAGAAGGGCACTTTGCATAGCTGGAGTGATTCGAGGCTGCCGAAAAAGAGTGTAGGCAGTCGTTTGAGAAAAGGTGGTGAGCGTGATTATGTGTGATGAGCTCTCACAATACGCTGCCTTTTCACCCACAGAAACTAGGACAGCAGCGCTGGTCACTGTCTTCCCTCCCCAGATTTCTAGAGCATGTGGCTTGTGCGTTTTCCTGGGGGGTGTGAGCAGAGGCTCTGGAGGAAGAGGAGAGGGTTCTCCGCTGCGCAGACTGTGCTCCGTGGGAAGCCGGGAAGCCAGCTGTGAGGTCTCTGGGTCTCTCCTTTCTCACGCAGCCTCTGTATGGTGGAGGAGCTCACCTTCATGCCTGAGCTTGAGGTCATTTGTTCCCTCCTCTCTACTGAAGCCTGTGCTGAGCGGAGGGTGGGGTCTGCTATCAGTTACCTCAATGTGCTGTGTGCTCAGTCGTGTCTGACCCTTTGTGACCCCATGGACTGTAGCCTGTCAGGCTCCTCTGTCCATGGAATTCTCCAGGCAAGAATACTGGAGTGGGCTGCCATGCCCTCCTCCAGGGGATCTTCCTGACCCAGGGATCCACCCAGGTCTCTTGCATCTCTGTGTACTTCTTTCACAGGCTGGGTGCTTTGCTACACTGGGAATTAATTGTATTTTAACTCTTCTTTCTAATATGAAAAGAGCTTTGTCTTATTATTAAAGGAATATCAAGAATCTGTGACCATGTGAGGGAATGGTTTGGAAGCAGTGGATCTTGATGCCCCAAAAGTTCTCCAAAAAAGTTCATCTTAAGGGAGTTCACAGGGCTTTCCTTATGGTCCAGTGGTTAAGAATCTGCCTGCTAATTCAGGGGACATGGGTTCGATCCCTGGTGAAGGAAGATCCCACGTGCCGGGGGACAACTAAACCTGAGCACCATAGCTACTGAAGCCTGTGTGCCTAGAACCCACGCTATGCATCAAGAGAAGCCACCACAATGAGAAGCTCGTGCATCACAACATTCACTGCAACTAGAGAAAGCCTGCACACAGCTAGGAAGACCCAGAGCAGCCAATATATATATATTGGTGGGTGAGAGACTCATGGTAGTCCTGGGTCAGGGTCTGGGCAATAACTACTAACTGCCTTGGGGTGTGAATGGAATCATGCATTTACCCTTGGTGATTATGAAGCCTCTGCTCACGAGATGAGTTAGTTTGGTGTAATCATGCAATCAGATTTAAACCCCCTTTTAAGTTTAAAATTTAGAAATGGTATCTATTTGAAGATTAGTCCTATGTTATGTCTGAGCTCTGGTTGTTGTGGTATTGGTGGTTAACTCAGACCAACATTCCTGCTGGAGCTTTTAATTATGCATAATAACCCTCCTACTTTGTTCTTCTGTATCTTTCATCCAGAGCTCCCAGTGCTCTCCAAGCATTATTAACTCATTAATCCTTGCAACACTCCAGGGAGGCGGACCGGAGACAAGGTGATTAACCCATTTTCCAGACAGGGCCATAGAGGCAGATGATTTCAGCAATTCCCTGGGGTTGCATGAGTCAGGACTGGGTAGAGAACAGAGTCTTTCTGTGTTCCATTCCCAGTCTGCCTCCTCCTGGGAGTGAATGCCAAGGATCTTGGGGATTCTCTCTACCTGCTTTCTGACTATTGGTGTGGAGCAACACAATGAACACCTTGCGGAAAACAAAGCCAAATTTTTTTTTTCTTGAAATGTAAAACCTGTGCTCTTTAAGGGAAAAGAGATGTGTATATTAATCACCAAAGTAAAATGGGATAACACTTAGAGTCCCAAAGTCCTCCAAGTCTTCTAACATAGACCCTTCAACTTTTCTTACATAGAATCAGGAAATTCCATCTGGCCCAGCAGAAATGAAACTTGAACTTCACAAGAGCTAGGATTCAGTTTGAAACTGAGAAGTACTAACATCTGTCTTTTGAGTTTGACAACCTTTTCTCCTTCGTTTCACTTGAATGCAGGCTGGTTTCACATGGACTTCACTGTCGTTTCAGTGGAGCCAGAGGAGGGGGCCTCTGTGTGATCTGGGTGGGCGTCCAAAGGGTTCATGTCCACGGAGCCATTGAAAGGCTGCGACCTGAGGTCAAAGGGCTCCGGAGACTGAGTTGAAAGGCAGAGAGCAAGTTCAGTGTGAAGCCCTGAGCCTTCTTTGGCCATTGTCTTTATTTGTGATTCATTTATTTATTCAATAAACACTCTTCGAGTATCTTTTATATGCCAGACGTTGATAGGGTGCAAGCAGTTCTAAGATCTTGAATAAGGCATAATGCTCATCTTTCAGGGCTTTGCAATCAAGGAGCAAAGATAAACAAACAGACAAATAATTATTACATAAAATAATGAGCAATTGTAGAGATTTTTACAAAGTCTAATTAAGGCAAATTAGCTTGAGTGGCTCAGAAAAATCTTCCAAGAGGCATTTCTTGAAGACCACATGGAGGTTGAGCCTGAAGGGTGAAGAGTTTGCTGAGGGCAGTGATGGAGTTAAACTTTCAAGGTTATCTATTGGCCGAAGGTCAGCAATTAGGACTGACAGCATCATTTACAGCAGCAGCAAGTGGTCCCTGAATTCCTACTCTGTGTGAGATGGGAATACCAGACCACCTTACCTGCCTCTTGAGAAACCAGTATGCAGGTCAAGAAGCAACAGTTAGAACTGGATATGAAACAATGGACTGGTTTAAAACTGGGAAAGGAGTATGTCAAGGCTGTATGTTGTCACCTTGCTTGTTTAACTTATATGCAGAGTACATCATGCAAAAAGCTGGAATCAAGATTGCTGGGAGAAATATCAATAACCTCAGATATGCAGATGACACCACCATTATGGCAGAATGTGAAGAGGAACTAAAGAGCCTCTTGATGAAAGTGAAAGAGGAGAGTGAAAAAGGTGGTTTAAAACTCGACATTCAAAAATCGAAGATCGTGGCATCCGGTCCCATCACTTCATGGCAAATAAGATGGGGAAACAATGGAAACAGTGAACAGACTTAATTTTCTTGTGCTCCAAAATCACTGCAGATGGTGACTGCAGCCATGAAATTAAAAGGCACTTGCTCCTTGGAAGAAAAGCTATGACAAACCTAAGCAGCATATTAAAAAGCAGAGACATTACTTTGCTGACAAAGTAATGTCTTTGTCGTATAGTCAGAGCTATGGATTTTCCAGTAGTTATGTATGGATGTGAGAGTTGTGACAGATTATGGTGAATGATGTAGGATTCATGATCTCCAAAGAAGTTTTAGCTTCAGGACCAGGGACTGGCTTGATCACTCAGAGCTTTTGTGTGGCAGAAGTTTTATTACAGTGAAAAAGGACAGAGGAAGTTTCTGACATAGACGTCAGAAGGGGGATGGAGGGGGCCCCACTCCATAGTCTTATCAAGGCCTTATATACTTTTACCAGACCCACTCCCACAACATACACTTTAAATTAACAAGATTAGAACCGACATAGAAAGGTCTTACCAGACCCACTCCTACAACAAATGTCTTAAGATAAGAAGATTAGTCAGAAGGTTCTTGTTAAGGAGAAACATGTCTTCCAGCAAGATACATTATTGTTATATAATCATTAGTACAGAGCTTAAGTAAAAACATACTCTTGATCAAGATAAGTTGTTTTGTTGTGTCATTAGCTGGGCTTAAGAAAGTTAGTCTTAAAGGCTGTTGTCATAATAACTCAGAGTTTAAGAAAAAACATTGTACATGACTAAGACAAAGCAATGTAGAAAAAATGTTTGTCCCTTCCTTCTCCTTGAGAGCCCCAAATCCCTTTCTCCTCTTTGAGGGCCCCAGACTCCTTATCAACCTACCTAAGAATTAACGCTCTCAGTTGGACCATAAAGAAGGCTGAGCACCAAAGAATTGATGCTTTTGAACTATGGTGTTGGCGAAGATTCTTGAGAGTCCCCTGGACTGCGAGGAGATCAAATCAGTCAGTCTTTAAGGAAATCAATCTTGAGTATTCACTGGAAGGACTGATGCTGAAGCTCCAATAGTTTGGCACCTGATGCAGAGAGCTCACTCATTAGAAAAGACCCTGATGCTGGGAAAGATTGAAGGCAGGAGGAGAAGAGGACAACAGAGGATGAGATGGTTGGATGGCATCAGTGACTCAATGGACATGAGTTTGAGCAAGCTCCGGGAGATGATGAAGGACGGGGGAGCCTGGTGTGCTGCAGTTCATGGGGCTGCAAAGAGTCGGACACAACTGAGAGATTGAACAACAACACTTCTGGACTCCTGAGAAAATGAAGACACTAGAAATGATTCTGGTCCTCAGGCAGATTACACGACTGAAACAACTTAACACAGCACAGTATTTTCTTAGGATCACGTCACCTGTTTTGGCTCCAATTTTCTTGTTTTATATGGATTAGGCCAGGCTATGCTGTAGTAATAAATTACATCATTTTAAACAAATAGCATTATTTAGTATTGCACTTATATATGGGTTTACTTGATTGCAATGACAGGCAGATCATGCTGGAAACAGTAGACTTATGCACAGACAATTAACTGTTTTAAACTCAAAAATGATAAATATCCATTCTGGTGACATTTCATGGCCAAAGCAAATCACATGGCCAAACCAAATATCCTGGAGTGAGGAATACAATCCTCCACAGCATTTGGAAGGAGAGAACAAGCTATCACTGGATATCCACATTTTGGATGTCCACAAATCCATGTTTTGACCAAGACCTTGCTTTTTTTTTTTTTTTTTAATTTAGTAAAAAGATTTTTTTTTTCTTGGTTGTATCGCAAGGCATGCTTAGCTCCCTGACAAGGGGTTGAACCTGTGACCTTTGCATTGGAAGCTTGGAGTCTTAGCCTCTGGACTGCCAGGGAAGTCCCAAGATCAGGTCTTAAGTAGTTTAAGTGGGTGCTGGAGGAGAAGCCATATGTCTATACCCCTGCCAGCAGGGAGCAAGCAGATGGGAAAAAGGTGAAGTGTCTTTGCAGGAAAGGGTTTGCAAACTGCATTCTCCATTCTCACTTCTTAGCCAGAACTTGGTCATGTGGCCACACCTAGCTTCAGGGGATGGGGGACATGTCCTGTTTAGCAGGCAGCCACCTCCACAGCTTCCTAAGGAAGAACAGAAACGTGGGTATTAAGGGGCATGTAGCAGTCTCTGTCACCATGAGTTAAAGGACTTTTCTAAAGAGACAATAAATGCTGTCTTTTCAAAAACACAATGTTTGGTGGATTGAATGCTATTAATTACTCATAAGCCTCCCATTTTGCTCAGAGCAATGGGAAGGGTAAGCCTGAGATACTGGAGACACCCTCTTCCACCCGCTTTTCACTCTCAATCTCATTGAATCCTGCTGCAGATTCCTGGATGACAAAGCACAAATCTCTTTGAGTTCTGACCAAAGAATCTCTTCTAAAGTGTTTCCTCAGCTCCAGAATTTAACTGAAAGGATAGAATTTTGAATATTTTCATTAGACAGGGCAAGAACCTAAGGTGGAGAAGGAAATGGCAACCCACTCCAGTACTCTTGCCTGGAAAATCCCATGGACGGAGGAGCCTGATAGGCTGCCGTCTATGGGGTCGCACAGGGTCGGACACGACTGAAGCGGCTTGGCAGCAGCAGCAGCAGCAGAACCTAAGGACCATGACAATGGCTACCACTGACGATGAGCAGGACTCTCACAGTGACCTGTTGAAGTGTTGAATTTGATTAATTGTTATTTTGGCTTCCCTCATAGCTCAGTTGGTAAAGAGCTCCTGTAATGCGGGAGACCTGGGTTTGATCCCTGGGTTGGGAAGATCCCCTGGAGAAGGGAAAGCCTACCTACTCCAGTATTCTGGCCTGGAGAATTCCCTGGACTATATATAGTCCATGGGGTAGGAAAGAGTTGGACACGACTGAGCTACTTTCACTTAACTTATTAATCACTAATTATTATGACATAAACAAAAATGATACAAGTAAAGCAAATGACTGGTCTAAACTTGGGAATAAATCCCAACATTAGAAATTATACCAGAACTTAAAATTAGTATCCTAAAATTTTTGGTATTCTGGAGAATTTGCTTTGTCTTTTCCATAAAACTTTGATTTTTCAAGCTATGACTTATTTCTTTTAAATTGTTTCTTTCTTCTTCTTCTTTTTTTTTTTTTCAAAATCAGCTTGAGATATAGTTCATATAATAGAGAATTCACCCATTTAAGTGTATAATCAATGGTGTTTTAGTGCATTCACAGAGTTGTACATCCATTACCACAATCAATTTCAGAACATTTTCATTACTCCCAGGAGAAACCTTGTGTTCCTTAGCCATCAATCCCAAACTCCCATAAGCTACCCCCTCCTCCAGCCCTGGGGAACTAGCAAACTAAACTCTATGGATTTGCCAATTGTGAACATTTGATATAGACATGTGGACCTTTTGAGTGTGTTCTTTAACTTAAGGTAATGTTTTCAAAGCTAATCCATGTTGTAGCTTGTATCTGTACTTCATTTGTGTGTGTGTGTGTATAATAATATTTTTTGCCTGTATAAGCCACATTTTATTTATCCATTCATCAGTTGATAAACATGTAGGTTGTTTATATGTTTTGGCTATTATGAATGATGCGTCTATGAACATTTGTGAACAAACATTTGTGTGCACATGTGTTTATCTTTCTCTTCAATGTATACTGAAGGGATGTAATTTCTGGGTCCTATGGTAATGTGACCATAGGTTTAAACATTTGAGGAATGGCCAATTGCCTTCCAATGTGGTTGCACCATTTTCCTTTCTACCCAGTAAAGTATGAGGTTTCCAACTTCTACACATCTTCACCAACACTTCACCAGTACATCTTCCTAGTGGGGTATTGTATTTCCCTGATACTGATGTTGATCATCTCTTCATGAGCTTATTATTCATTTGTATATCTTCTTTGGGAAAATGTCTATGTGGCTCCTTTGTCCTCTTTAAGAAAAATGGGTTGCCTTTTCATTAATGAGTTGTAATAATTCTTTATGTATTTTTTTCAATACATATCCTTTACCAAATATGTTTTTTACAAAAAACTTTATCCCATTCTGTGGGTTCTATTTTTTCACCCCATTCTTGTCAATTTCTGTAAAGCAACCATTTGGGGTTTTGATAGTGATAGCATCACATCTATGGATCAATTTGGGGAGTATTATCAGCTTAACAAGAGCCTTAACTCTTCCAATCCATGAACATGAGATGCCTTTCCATTTATTTAGTTCTTCTTCCCCATGGACTGTAGCCCACCAGACTCCTCCATCCCTGGAATTTTCTAGGCAAGAGTACTGGAGTGGGTTTCCATTTTCTTCTCCAGGGGATCTTCCCGACCCGGGGATCGAACCCGGGTCTCCCGCATTGTGGGCAGATGTTTTACTGTCTGAGCCACCAGGAATCTTATTTAGTTCTTCTTTAACTCCTGTCAACAATGACTTCTAGATTTCAGGGTATAAGTTTTACACTATTTTGTTAAATTTATTTCTAAGTATTTATTTATATTTTTGTTGATGCTATTGTAAACAGAACTGTTTTCCTAATTCCTTTTGTATTTTTCTCATTGCCACTATATAGAAATACACTAAGCTTTTGTATATTTTTCTTGCATATGACAACCTCACTGAACTTGTTCATGAGTTCTAATAGTTGTTTAGTGTATTCCTTAGGATATTCTATACATTAGGTTGTGTCATCTGCAAATAGAGGTGGTTTCCTTCCACCTTCCAGGTGGATGCCTGTTATTTAAGATTCTTGCCTACTTGACTTGGCTATACATTATAACTTCTTCAGAGGATATCATGGATCATAGTGACAAGCTCCATGCCTCTCCCAAGCTCTTTATTCCCAAATGCCATTACTGGGGTAAGTGGTCATCTGGGGTAAGCAGGTCCCTCAGGGAGAAATATCTTAGGAAAAATTGGGAAAAGGGGAAATTGAGAGGGAAAAGAAAGAATAGTAGAGGGAGAGAAATAGGAGGGAGGTAGGTGAAGGAGGAGAAGAAGGAAAAGAACAGAAGAGCTAAGAGTTGGTTCTGGAACTAAAGCCTCTCCAAGCACTGTGTATGCAGTCATGCCAGCAGTGAAGTTGTTGTTTTTTAATTTTTTTTAGTCGATTTACGTTGTATTTATTTACATTTTGTCCATCCTCAGTAGCATGTGGGATCTTAGTCCCCCAACCAAGGATCAAACTGGCACTGCATTGGAAGGCAAAGTCTTAACCACTGGACTGCCAGGGAAGTCCTTGAAGCTGTTGCTTTTTTGTGCATGGCCTGAGCACCACCAGGAAAGGCAAGCGACGGTGCTCTAGCATAGTAAAGGTTTTCATTTCATTTGTGTAAAGCAGAAAAGCATCAAGTCCTTATGCAAGATGGGCAGGTTTAAAGAAAATAATATCAAGATGGCAAATGATGCAATGCAGGTTTCCATGTAGGAAGCAATGATGCGGTCCTTGTCAGTGACTTTGGGCCAGGACCAGCATGGGAAGCCTGGTTTGTGTTGTTGCTCCTCCTTGGCCACTGACGACCATCTATCTGGTTGCAGGTGAGCAGTAGCAATGAAGAAATAACCATGGGGAGTGCATTTCAATCCAAATGCCCCGCCCCAAATGCGACTCTTTGCTGAGGACCAAAGATAGTCGTGAGGATTATTGACTTGTCTGTGATTAATTCATTCAGTCTAATTATTGACTTGTTTTAACTTGGGTAATCCGAGGGCAGCTGGATCCAGAAAAAGATTGGTATCTGAAAGAAGTATGATTTTTCAGAGGCTTTGAGGTTATAAGTAAAACACTTGGAGTACGTGACTTTTTTTTAAGAGAATTAATCAGAAAACCTGCACGTCAGAATGTGGTAGCACAAGGCAGTGAACTATACCACTTCTGGAATAACAAAAGGCAAACGGGATCCTTGAGGAAATGGGCTGGCTTAGAATTATGAATCACTGAGCCCATTTCTTATAGTGATTAATGATGAATCAGTGTTTTTAACTTTGGATGAAATAATAGGCTGCATCCGAGGCGCTCCATTAATCATCATAAGAATTAGGCTTGTGCCAATTCATTACTGCAGGGTCGACATGTGCTGAGCAGTTGAGTCGAATTTCAGGAAGGGGTGAACTTTAGGCAAGGGCTGGCTTAAAAGAATGCAAATGTTAGGATTCTATTCTCTCCTGGGTGGGTGGGGATTTATGAGTGGAGAATAGATCCTATTGTATCGTCCTTCCACTGGACCCCTCCTCTAGAAGCGTAACAAAACACCACTACAAAGTCTTTTCCCTTTTGGTATTCAGGGGCAAAATACAATAGATAACCAACATAGATCATAAAATCTGGGTTTTTTTTTTTTGCCTGTTTCATATATTCAGAAAGTGATTAACAATCTACTGGACACTGGGATTTCAGCAGGCATGAAAGTAAGCAAATTTAAGCCCACTGTTTTTTGAAGAACAAATCAACCTTGCAAAATTTCTGCTCTTCTAAAAACTTCTTAATATGGGTAATGAAAACTTGAGCCACAGGCAGCAGAAGGAAGAAACTTGGTCCATATAAGCCAGTAGTCAGGCTGGATTCATCATTTGGTCAACTTCAAAGCTCTCGAGCTGAATGGGAGGTAAAACAGTGGTTTCAACAGATTAAAATTAATGTGCTTGAAAGATATATAGAAGGTGTGGATGTCTCTTGTGGTCGGCAGTGATGGAAAATCCAAGATAAAGTCATGCAGTCCTGGATGCCAGTGATTTTGATGGAGTAGGAAAAAACTCACCCAGGTTACAAGAGAGATCTATTGTTATGTCTTAATGTTACTGGCTGTAGGGATCTTTAAGAATCATGAAACACATTTGAGTCATTATTTGGAAACTTGGCTTATCCTATACAGTACAGTTTTTTTTTGGTCAAATCAAATGCATATGAGTTTTTTTTTTTTTGGAAGAAAACCTAAGATTGGATCAGAGTTTGAAAGTTTAAGAAATATTTTTAAAATACAGATTTTCTTAAGATAGCTTTCATCAATATTTATAGGAAGAAGAAAAAGAACAAAAGGAATTAGAAAACTTGAATCAATGAGATGTATATACAGAGTTTTTGTGCATAGTTCAGACACACACATACACGCACACACAGAGTTTTGCATAAAGCTTCTGTCATTGAAATCTAATAGCTTCCCAACTGATTTCTCTGACCCCAGGTTCTTCCTCACTCAGTGCATTTTTCATACCTACCAGAGAGAACTTCTTACGACAGAGAATGTGCCTGATGCCTGCCTGACCTAAAACTTCAATGAAGGGAATAGTCATGGCTCCCCACTCCCAAGACTGGGGCACCTATCTGAAGGCATGTGAGTAGAGGATAGGTACAGGGTGGCAGGGCATGGCCTGGGTCACTGGAGCCCAATTCTCACAACAAGCACCATCTGTGCTCTGAATAAGGCCTCACAGATGCTTGGAGATTGTAATTTGTAAAATAAGTAAGTTAATTTCAAGGCATGTGTTATTGTATTTTTTTACATGTGTTTTCTTAGTCATAGGTTATTAAAAATATAGCTATAGCTATTTTCATGCAGGAGATCCCTGAATTTTTTTTTTTTTTTTTTGGTGTGTGTGTGCTTTAAAAAGGGACTTCGTACTCAGAAAGGCTTCCTAGGTGGCAATAGTGATAAAGAACCTACCAGTCGATGCAGGAGATTTAAGAGACTTGGGTTTGATCCCTGGGTTGGGAAGATCCCTTGGAGAAGGATCTTCTCCAGTATAAAATTCCATGGATAGAGGAGTCTGGCGGGCTACATATAGTCCATAGGGTCGCAAAGAGTCGGACGTGATTGAAGAGACTTAGCACGCATACTCCAAATATGTAGGAATCAGCAGCTAAAGGACAAAGGAAGAATGTGTTGTCACTGACACACGTGACACATCTCAAACCCAACTTGAGCCACAGGACTTGAGGAGTCTCTCTGCTTCTCACCCCTACCTTGATAATCTCTGTTTACCCCCAGGGCTGTTCTAGAGGCTGGTTATAATTCCCCCAGCAGAGTTTATGGTCACTCCACATGACATGCTCAATCTTAGGTCCTCCACCAGGAATAGAACACATGTCCCCTGCAGTGGAAGCTCTGAGTCTTAACCCACTGGACCACCAGGGAAGTCCTCTCACAGCGGAGATACCCTTCCTCTGCTGCTCCATTTCAGCACTTACTTATCCCTGGATGCTGGGGTATTTTTCATATCCTACCACCATTTTGCCTGCCTATCTACCCCTGCCCATCTATTCTGTCACACCTGCCTTGATGGATCCCTCCTTCACCCCTTCCCCAGCAGAGTGGGGCTCTTTTGTAGGCTCTTGGTTAAGGTTTGTTTAACTGAGTGAAATTAAATCCGAAGTAACTGTGCAGATTCAAACATGGCAGTAATGCTGTCAATGGAACTCTCCAAAAACAAGCAAAAAGCAAAACAGGGCACAGACACATACCCGCTATAGATGGGTGGCCAGCTGTCAATTTTAACAGCCAAATAGAAGATCTTCTAAAGGGTTGAAGAGATGGCACACAGGAAAGAAAGCTTGATATTTAAAAAGGATTTAGAGTGAAGGCTAAAGAGGTTTTGGGAGCCAAACAGCAAAACAATCCTGGAAACAGGTTCTGAGAGCCAGGCTGGGCACAGGGGAGGCACATAGTGATGGTGAGGATTAGAGATTTGGAAAAGGAGTGCCAAGGCTGCTCCAGACCCTGAGAAAGGAGCTCCTGGCATCTCTTGGTGTGTGGTGGATGGTCCAGGGGCGCCACAGACCCGGGCAAGTTGACAGGCAGCCCAGGTGCAGGCTGCCGGCCTGGGTAGGCTGCACCGAGGCACTTGGCAATGTGGAGACACCTGATTTTGCTCCTTTCACACAGAGGACACACAGCTATCGAAGTCTTCCTGGGTAAACTCCCAGGTACTATGAAGTTTATAGGTAAGAATCAGCCTGACTCAGCTTTAAGGGACTTACCAGCGAAGCAGAGAAGAAAAATCCAGGCTCCTTATCTCAGGATGCCTAAAGGCAAGCAGCGGGCCAGGTGCTCAGTGTTGATGGAATCAATGAATGCATGAGAAAATGAGTACAGTGTCCTGGTTTCGTGTGATGGCATGCCTGGTGAAGGACCCTGACAATGACAGTTCTGAATCTTTGAGAAAGCCATCTCAGAGAATGCATGGAAACTGGCTGAACACCACACTCCCTCTCTCCTCCCATATGATTGTCCTAAGGGATTTTAGACACTTTGATCAGCTAATCCCTGTTACCCAGACTGAGGAAGCAGAACAGATACAAGCTAGGAGACAATTTGAAACCATAAGGGTTGGTCTGCAGGCTTCCAGGTGGCTCAGTGGTAAAGAATCCGCCTGCCAACGCAGGAGACATGCGTTCGACCCCTGGGTTGGAAAGTTCCCCTGGAGGTGGAAATGGCAACCCACTCCAGTTTTCTTGCCTGGAAAATTCCATGGACACAGGAACCTGGTGGCTACAGTTCTTTGGGTTGCAAAGAGTCCACAAGTGAGTACATACACACGCACACACACACACACACACACACACACACACACCTCAAGGGTTGGTCTTCACATTGAAGAGAGTGAGAAATTATCTAAAAATCAGACAGAATTCAGGACAGAAGCCCTCCTCTGCACTGCGGAACCCAATGTACTGAGATTCTGGGTCTGTGCTGACTAACCTGGATCCGCGGAGAGTCCCCTGTGAAGACAAGCATGAGCATTGCAGCATCTTCTGCACCTCCGGTGGCGCAGTGTGGCATCAGTGAGCACAAACACGTGTTTGCTGGATTGAACTGAAATGTCATAGGAGCTGCTTTGGAAATAGTTCCTCCACTTTTTGAAGTTTCCAGAGCTCAAGTGACTGCTTTTTCCTTCAAGTTGGGGTGGAATTGTGAACCGATGTATCTTTATGATCTCTGGTTGATTGTAAGTTGAAAAGGGATTCATTCAACAAATGTTTACTGAGTGCTTGCTCCCTACCAGGTTCTGCTCCACACACGTGGAATTCGTTAGGGGACAAAGAAGACAGGAATTTCTGTTCTTTTGGGTCTTCTATTCCGGGTAATGACAATCTACACTATTAGTTGCAAATGTACACTAATGGCTACATTTCTCCTTTGTATCAAAAAGAGTGACTCTTGCTTGGTACTTTTCTGTGCCATTCATTTCATTGTTTTTGACTACTTAGTAAACCTATAATTCTAGCATTCAAAGCTCTGAATGGCTCCATGGATCTCTGTTTCAATCTATTCCAATTTCTCACTATTTCTGTCTCTGTCTCTGTGTGTGTATGTGTGTGTGTGCACATGTATCTTTCTCTGTATATACTCACACTCAGATAATACATGTATCTCTAACAACATTTGGAAGAAAGGATGAAAGGGACATCTATTATTATACTTAACTTGTGTGAACCTAGCTAAGATCATTAGAACGTCCAAGAAATTTTCTGAGACCCAGCCAAACTAAATACGAGTCCTATTCGAGGGGGTGTATTTTCTCCTGACTTTGTTGTTCCTTTCTACTTACAACCCTCTTGGGTGGCTGTGTCCTGTCTCTCTGTTGTTACAAAGCTCAGCTCAGAGTCTGGAGCTTGCTGCTTAGAAGGCTCTTCTTTCTTCAAGGGGTCAGGCAGCTCCGCTGAGTCAGGGGCCCGTGGGCGTTTCCAGTTCAGCCCTGTATTCCAGCTTGCTCATTTCTCTTGGTTCTGAGCCACGTTGCCCGGAGCAGGTAAACAGCCTTTCCTGCAAGATCAGGGAGAATATTCCTCAGCAAGATGCCTGATTGGAGGGAAAGGGGTGAGCAGGCATTCTCTCATCTCTTTTGGGACTTTAAGCAGTTTTCTCTTCGGGGATTTCTCACCTGCCCTGGCAAAGCCCTGGCCTGTCCTGGTGTGACTGGGGGAGAGTGACCAGAGGGGTCCCACTGAGTCACTGGTGATGCTGTATGTCCTCAGGCTAGGGGGTTGTACTGGGCCCACTTTCTGCTTCCAGTGATTTTTGCAACTTTCCTCATTCGTAATTTAAAGAAAATACCATTAGCCTTAAAGTCTAAGGGCTTCCCAGGTAGCACAGTGGTAAAGAATCCGTCTGCACATGTAACAGACACAAAAGACACGGATTCAATCCGTGAGTTGGGAAGATCCCCTGGAGGAGGGCATGGCAACCCACTGTAGTATCCCTGCTTGGAGAATCCCGTGGACAGAGGAATCTGGTGGGCTACAGTCCATAGTGTTGCAGAGTCGAACATGACTGGGCACACACACAGTTAAAGGAAGTAATTTCCATAAAAGAGCCTGGTTCCTGTAGGTTACTGGGGGTGTGTGTTGTAGGGACCCCACTGAGGGTTGCCAAATTAAGCGACTACAAGCAGGAAGCCCAGTTCAGGTGGAATTTCAGATTGGCTGCTGAAGGACCCCAGTTGCCCCTAAACACAGCCTCTTTACCTGAGAGATTAAGGTTCCTCTGCTCCGCTCCCTCTCTCCCAAACAGGGGCAGCCTGCAGCTCTGATGACTGGGGGGATAAGGGGCACAAGACACAGCCCCCTTTCTCAGGGAGGGGCCCCTCAGGGCAGGTCCCGCAGGAGTGTTGCTCCGAGGGCCCAGGCAGCCGTCCTGAAAATCTGCTCCCTCCAGCACCCCTCCCTCCACCTCAGAGGCGGGTTTCTCAGTGTTACAAGGATCCCTGTCTTAGATGGGAGACGCATCTAAGACAGCGACCCATGAATGTGATCTTATTTTCTCCTACCTGTAATTAAAAGAATGGCGAAGATTTGTAAAAATAAGCAGGATTTTTTTTTTCTGAAGAAAATGCAGTGATGTTTAAGAGAACACTGTCAGATATGAATATTCAGCTTTTGCTGTGCGAAAAACTAGAAAATTTGTGAACATAAAGATCATAATATTTGTTAGATTATTAAAATTCTCTGTGTAATGACAGCTCATCACAGAAAGCAGATGCTCCTCTCCTTCCAAAAGGCATTGTCACTTTCCCCAAGAGAAAATGACGCAGCAGGTTTTTTTGTTGTTTTGGAATTTACTTTTGGTAAAGATAGATGTGTCAGATATGTGTTATCCTATGAATTTAGCACCAAAAGATTGGGAGTGGGAAAGAAATACAGGTAGGGTCCATTTATGGCTTTATCTTTCACATTTAAACTTTAATTCAATTAATTTTTAGTTCTATATGTGTTGATCATTTCCATGTTGATTTGAATGCTACTATTATAATCTATTTGTTTATATATGGTTCCATTTCTGGTCTTCTACTTTGTTCTACAAACCTTTCTGCCTCGTTCTTTGCTGTTATTAGACTTTTTACTTTTTAAATACTGTGGCTTTAGAACATGTTGTAGTATATGGAAAAATGAGTCTTTTTTCTTTTCTGTTGTCTTTTTAAAAACGAATGGTGTTAAATATTCATTCTATCAAAGAAGTCTATAAATGATTCTTATAAGTTTCAAACAGTTCCAGAGAATAGCAAGAAGAGACAAGAAGGCCTTCTTCCGGATTAGTGCAAAGAAGTGGAGGAAAACAACAGAAGGGGAAAGACTAGAGATCTCTTCAAGAGAACTGGAGATATCAAAAGAATATTTCATCCGAAGACGGACACAATAAAGGAGAGAAATAGTAAAGACCTAATAGAAGCAGAAGAGATGAAGAACAGATGGAAAGAATACATAGAACTATACAAAAAAGATCTTAATGAGCTGGGTAATCATGATGGTATGGTCACTACCCAGAGCTAGCATTTGGAACTCTTATCCGTAGAGAAAGCTAAACCATCCCAAACTCTACATTTCAAAAATTGCCAAGCAAGGAAAAATAAAAAGAAACCAGCCAAAACACTAAAGGGCTCTAGTGTTTAAAAGAAGCTTCAATGACTGTATTTATGCTAACTTTTTCTATAAGAGGCGAGTTAGTAAATATTTTGGGCTTTAGGAGCCTGCAGCCACTACTCAACTCTGTCTTTGTGTTTTGTTTTTATTTGAACTTTTTATTTTGTAGTGGGGTACAGTGATTAACAATGTGATAGTTTCAGGTGAACACAAAGGGATTCAGCCACACATATACCTGTGTCCACTCTTCCCCAGAGTAACTGTGTGTTGAAAGCGATCATAGGTGACAAATAAATGAATGACTGTGACCATGATCCAGTAAAACTTTGTTTATGGATAATAAAATTTGGGTTTCATATAATTTACACGTCATGAAATTTTCTTTTTCTTCTATTTCTTTTCAATTGTTTGAAAATATCAAAGCGTTTTTAGGTTGCAAGCCCTAGACACCGGGTGGCAGACCCTGCCTTTACCCACAGGAAAGACTCACTTGCCTTATGAACCAGGGTACAGTCCTTTGATAGGGCCAACACCACCCAGAGAAATAAAATTAAATAGCAGGAAGAGCTTGACATGGATTCAGTAGAATATCGTCCACAGGAAATTGCCCAGAAAACTCTCTGAATTCTGAATCAACTGGGCCTTCTTCACAAACACTCTGAGGGAATGTCTTTCACAGAAATGATGTTTAAAAACAAACAAAAAAAGAGACCAAATTCCTAAATAAAACCACTCTGACACTTAATGGATCAAAAGAAAAAAAATGCAGTGACCAAGTTATTTTTTGCCCTGATAAACTTCGTATTTATCAGCAAGCTACAGTGCAAAATATTTCTTCCACTTTGAGCAAGATGTTGAAACTATCACCTAATACATTATTCTGAGGTTAAAAAAAAACATGGTTGCACATGAGGCATGTATTTACCAGAGTTCTAGACTGGCCGAAATAATTTTGGCTATAGGAAATATCTTGCACATATTGAAAGAAAGTGAATGGAATTATCTATAGTCCGGCCTTCTCAAAGCTCTACATTCATCTTTTGTTTCTCACTTTCTAAGTGACATTCTCAAGTCATGCTACTGAAAAGCAACAAATAAAAATAAAAACAGAAGGTTTCCAGTGGTTTCATGTGAGTGTGAAAAACAACCTCAGAGGATACCAAAAATCACTGTGCTCTTCAAAATTCCATGCAGTTTTCTGGCTTGTCATTTTTAGCCATTGACGTTACTTGCAAGCTGGACTCTGTAAGAACTGAGATGACTGTAAGATGTTTTCTGCAGACATTTTTGGAAGCAGCTTTTTGTAGAGAAGACATTAAAACATGGGGTTTCAAGGCACAGGATTTGGCAGGATGGAGCCCTGGGCTCACAATGCATCTGATACTTAACAGTGCATGGCTTGGGACAATTTACTCTGAACCATTAGGAAAATGGGGCTGATAATAGTGATCTTTCACCATCATTGTGCACCAAAATGAGTTATTGTGCACAAAGCATTTAGTACAACGGTTGGCACACGGTAAGGGTTAGAAAAATGGCAGCTTGTGCTATAACTATGAGATTGACTCTGTGTGGTTGTGTGTGTGTGTGGGTTGGAATATATTCCAGGAAGAATCACTGACACGTGTGTCTTGTGGCCGTTACAGACTGATCAGACATGTTCTGGGAAATAAAATCATCAAACAGACTTTGAAAGGACGTCTCAGTTCATTGGGCCTTTGCAGAAGAATCAAGCCTTGAGTGAATAGATCCTGTGAAATCACAGAGATGCTGAGCATTTCAAGTACATTTCTCAGCTGACTGTCAAAGCACAACTTCCTCAACAACAGCAGGGCTGCTCAGAACGGAAACACGCCCACCCACATGCAGGCGTTAGAGCAGTTGGATGTATGTTCTAAGGTTTACACTCGCTTAAAGTGGCACAAAGCAGAAACTCTTGAAAGAGCTGAGAGGGGGAAAAAAAGGATGCATGAACACGTGCAATCTGTCCATATGGAAGTACTGCCTTCCCAAAGAAAAGCATGCCAGGGAAATAAAGACACTGAGACACAATACAGTAAGTCTTCTACGTATGAACTTTCAAGTTGAGAACTTTCAAAGATGTGAACATGCGTGCCCGCCCTTGAGTGTCAGCTGCTGTGCTGTCCTACTCTACTTCTCAAAGTGCGCACGTGGTCATATCAGTCATGTCCGACTCTGTGCAGTCCTATGGACTACAGCCTGTGAGGATCCTCTGTCCATGGGGTTCTCCAGGCAAGAATACTGCAGTTGGGTTGCCATGACCTCCTCCAGGAGATCACTGTACTGTACTGTTCATTTCAGTTCAGTTCAGTCGCTCAGTCGCGTCCGACTCTTTGCGACCCCATGAATCGCAGCACGCCAGGCCTCTCTGTCCATCACCAACTCCCGGATTTTATCCAAACTCATGTCCATCAAGTCGGTGATGCCATCTAGCCATCTCATCCTCTGTCGCCCCCTTCTCCTCCTGCCCCCAATCCCTCCCAGCATCAGGGTCCTTTCCAATGAGTCAACTCTTCGCGTGAGGTGGCCAAAGTACTGGAGTTTCGGCTTCAGCATCAGTCCTTCCAATGAACACCCAGGACTGATCTCCTTTAGGATGGACTGGTTGGATCTCCTTGCTGTCCAAGGGGCTCTCAAGAGTCTTCTCCAATACCACAGTTCAAATGCATCAACTCTTTGGCGCTCAGCTTTCTTCACAGTCCAACTCTCACATCCATATATGACCACTGCAAAAACCATAGCCTTGACTAGACGGACCTTTGTTGGCAAAGTAATGTCTCTGCTTTTTAATAAGCTATCTAGGTTGGTCATAACTTTCCTTCCAAGGAGTAAGCGTCTTTTAATTTCATGGCTGCAATCACCATCTGAAGTGATTTTGGAGCCCAAAAAAAATAGTCTGATACTATTTCCACTGTTTCCCCATCTATTTCCCATGAAGTGATGGGACCAGATGCCATGATCTTAGTTTTCTGAATGTTGAGCTTTAAGCCAACTTTTTCACTCTCCTCTTTCACTTTCATCAAGAGGCTTTTTAGTTCCTCTTCACTCTCTGCCATAAGGGTGGTGTCATCTGCATATCTGAGGTTATTGATATTTCTCCTGGCAATCTTGATTCCAGCTTGTGCTTCTTCCAGCCCTGTGTTTTTCATGATGATTTCTGCATATAAGTTAAATAAGCAGGGTGACAATATACAGCCTTGACGTACTCCTTCTCCTGAAAGATTAAAATTTTTTTTTTTATTTTTTGCTTTGTTTTTTATGTGGTTATTATTTGTGTGAAAAGTATTGTAAACCTATCACAGTACAGTATCACATAGCCAATTGTATTGTTTGGATACCTAGGCTAACTCTGTTGGATTTAGGAACAATATTGGACTATGAATATACTCTATGGAATAGAACTCATTTGTATGTAGGGGACTTATTGTAGTAAGACTTGGCATGGTGGAAGGTAAGAATCAGAATGAATTGAGGCATTATATTCTCATAAGTTAAAAAAAAAGCCCACTGAACTTGGTGGAAATCTCTTCTGAGTTTAACTGTTAAAACCTCCTGAAGAGTCTAAAGCGCTGTCTTCAACAATACCTGTGTCTGTTTCAGTCTGTTGCTGGTTAGACCTGACTTAGAAAAAGAACTCAGGTCAAATGAGCTGATCTGTTTCCTCTAAAGTTCTTTCTGTTTTCAGTTCAGTTCAGTCGCTCAGTCGTGTCTGATACTTTGCAACCCCATGGACTGCAGCACACCAGACTTCCCTGTCCATCGTCTACTCCCAGAGCTTGCTCAAACTCATGTCCATCACCAGCTGGTGATGCCATCCAACCATTTCATCCTCTATTGTCCACTTTTCCTCCTGCCTTTAATCTTTCCCAGCATCTGGGTCTCTTCCAATGAGTCAGTTCTTTGCATCAGGTGGCCAAAGTATTGGAGCTTCACAGCAAAAGTAAAGTGTTAGTCACTCAGTCATGTCCCACTCTTTGCAACCCCATGAACTGTAGCTTGCTAGACTCCCCCGTCCATGGGATTCTCCAGGCAAGAATACTGGAGTTGCCATTTCCTCCTCCAGGGAGTCTTCCTGACCCAGGGATTGAACCTGTGTCTCCTGCATTGCAGGAAGATTCTTTATTGTCTGAGCCACCAGGGAAGTCCACAGCAAAGTAAGGAGAAGACTAATGCTGCTAAAGACATGGGTAGGGTCTTCTTGAGAGCTTTCTCACTACAAACCTCCTGGACGATGTAGTGGATGACACCATCACCACCTCATCATTGCATGGGAGCAGCAGAAGAACCACACACAAGATACTCACAACTGATGCAAAATCCAGAGTTTTCCCAGGTTCTCAGGCCATGAATATGGTTGTTAGGGAGTGTCAAACACATTTTTCTGGCAGCCTAGTGGTTGACCTTTGCAAACTTTGGCTTTTGGCTCTCTTTACTTCTTACAGAATCCTATTGATCCATTTCCTCTAACATGCAAAAGCCAATAGTCTATATTAAAAAACTCCAAAAAACAATAAGCCAGGAAGTGAAAGGAGATGTAAAAGTGTGAGGCTGGTCTCTTGAAGATTCAGAAGGCAGTGAAAGGGATAAAGACTGAAACACACTTCCCAAGACCAAAGATGCTTTGGACCAGCTTCAGTTCCTGGCTTCTTTCCTGAAAAACGATGCTTGACTCTGTAGTGGCTTTAAGCATGGAAAATGTCACTTTCTGGGACTTCCTTGGTAGTCCAGTGGCTAAGACTGCACTTCAGTGCAGGGGGCCAGTTTCCATCCCTGGTCAGGGAACTTAATATAATAGATCCCGTGTGTGGCGACTAAGACCCAGTGCAGCCAAATAAATAAATAAAATTAAAAAAAAAAAAAGTCACTTTCTGTGTTCAACAGTAATGTTTCTGGTTTCCTTGGTTTTTGCTTGTATTTCATAAACTGCTCAAAAGAGATACGGAGTGCTTTAAAGAGCTTCATAGTTTGTAACCACCCTTTCCTGAAAACATTAAAATCTTTGAAAATAAATTCAACTGGTACCTTTAGAATTACTAGGAGGAGGAGGTTTAGTCGCTAAGTTGTGTCCGACTCTTGCGACCCCATGGACTGTAGCCTGCCAGACTCCTCTGTCTATGGGATTCTCCAGGCAAGAATACTGGAGTGGGTTGCCATTTTCTTCTCCAGGGGATCTTATTAACCCAGGAATTGAACCCAGGTCTCCTTCATTGCAGGCAGATTCTTTACCAACTGAGCTACAAGGAAAGCCCCTTAGAAGCCACCTTCTTTCCTAACGCAGAGTAAAAATTATGAATTTTTTATGGCCAAAATAAAAAGTTACAACAAATG